>NC_067195.1:40262021-40578449 GCF_000699445.3 Schistosoma haematobium
CAAGAATTTCTGTTTTTTACTCATTTTCAGTGTTTTTTAATGTTACAGTTCTTTTTCAACTCACCTTTTTAATCAGCAAACAAAATCATCCATCCCTTGCATAATATCTCATTAACATTTCTTATATGATATCAGGTACTTCTCAACCCTTATTGACTTACTTTATCACTGTACTCAGGCAGTTAAGAAAGTTTTTATTAGACTCATAAAATGTTTAATATTAATGTATGTCCTGTTCAATGTTCCTTGGGTTTTATGTGAACTCGTAATAATCATGTTTCTATTTTACACCTCATTATAGTGATATTTTGATAATGTTTATGTTTTTTTTATTATCTGAGTTTTCAATTGATTGACTGGTAGACACTAAAGGCAAATCGATTTTCTGTCCATCGATCTTTCGTGTCGCAAATTTTCGTTTATGCTCATGACAAACACATACTTATGCATTTATGGTATACAGTTCGAATTTTTTGATATTCCGACAAAATGGGTGGTCGGAACTAGTCAACAGAAAACCCTGGACGTAGTCCTAGGGTTGGCATAATTCATCAAGATCTACCTGCGACCTTGTGGTTATGGCTACTCGTCGTATTCATACTCACCTCTCAAAATTCCCAAGCCCGAAACATTACCACAAACTATTTGGTCAGCTATTGACACGTAATTCGTCGCAAACTGTTTGCTTCAATTGTGATATTAGTAGTCAGGTAGAGGAAACCCCTATTTATTTTACAATAAATAGTTGGTAATAGCTTATGTTAATTGAATGTTTAGCCTATTGGTTGGAAAGAATCATGAATTTGCTGACTGATATTTTTAATTGACATGTATTTTAACTGCCATATTCGAAGGTGTCTGTTGGTTTCTATCGTATTATCTTTAAGGATTTTAACTGTACCTGTTGGGTTATAATGTTTTACCGATCATGGTTGTCAATCAGAATAACTCTGTTTGATGCCATATTATTTGGCAGAAAGAAAAAGGAATACTAACAAAGGTACACATTTATGTTAGGCGTAGACATGTTCATTTTTTGTACTCCACTTTCATTTGCTTAGGACTAGTAATAATACTGCACAGTTATGATTACCTTGTTTCTTACTTAAGATTATTTATTTCTTTAGATTTTCATCAGTGAATGGTTTTAGGAAATCGCATATGCTAATTTCAAATAAGATTCATGCGACGATTAGGAAAATTCTTATCGTAACACAAAACATCATTACTGTTTTGAATTGGGGAAATTAAAGTACAGATTACTCAATTAATGGAAGTTTTGTTGATCAACTGTGTTTTATTTCAGTTATTCAAATAGTAATTCCTAATTAGTTATGTTATATGACTACTATGTTTCATATTATTGGCCCTTTGTTCTCTTAGTTGGCTCTTCCATTTGTGTTGGTTTTCTTTATGTTGATACATAGCATCGTCACCATGAACTTGGAAAGATAATTGATTTACTAGCTTTTCCATACCTAGCTAACAGTTTCTCCTGTTCACTTAAAATGCGTTAAGTTGTTTATACTAATTATGCTGTCAATATTTGCATATATGTGTTTATTGTCTATACTCTTGTATTATTCTCTGGCCTCGTGTTTGATCATTACTATTTTCATTGGATAGTATATCAAGTCTGTCAAAATATGTCCATGGATTGGTTAATGACTTGACTGACATGCTGCTTTTTGTTTTCTTTATCCGATATTTCAACACTTTCAGATTAAACTGTTTCAAAAGTCAGTTAGTCATTATCGTTGTAGAACCTGGGACAATTTTACGTTAGATTTAATGGCCCGACCGTTGCTGCTATCTTGACGTGGTGGTCGTGCTTGCTTATCGTGATGAACCAGATAGGTTATACTGGCTGGAACAATCGTTCATCAAGGTCCTACCATGCCAGACAGGTCTGTTGAAGAACGGTAAGACTAAAAGCAGCAAACCCAAGGTCCGAAGGCGAAGTCATACTGCTGACTGTGCAGAGGTGTGACGACAGTAAGATGTTTCCCTCAGATGACCAGCATAACAGCGACGCTGTCTTCCCACAAGGAGGGGTGGGGTAAGAAATGGTAGACCCTAAAAATGCACACCTCGCCTTATCCCACGGATATCCGCCTCCGGCGGTAAGGTCTCGACAAGTACAGAGCTAACACAAAAATTACTCGAAAAAAGGTCGTGTGTGACTGACCTCAAGCAATTGTCCCTTGGGCATTGTGGTTACGCTCTCAGGTCACTAAGACCACTTCTAATCGAATTTCCTTTTCAGGTACCTCCAGAAGAACCCTTCCACGGTGTGGACAACCGGGAAGTGATGACCACCCTCACTGCCATGCCACATCAAAATGATGAAATAAAATAAAAACAATAAATAGTAAAGGAATCAAAATAATCATTGTAGCACTGATACTGTGAAAGTTTAAATAAGTATGTCAGAAGAGCAAGCTAAACACTTTGTCTTCATCTGGTGTGTGTAGCAGTATACTAAATTGAAATGACTAATGTTTTACCTTCCTACCTTTCCTCCTTGCCTTTCTCCTTTCATCACTTATTACTTACATATTTTGTAATAAACTGTCTCATTGATCATGTTACCGTTGTTTTGTTTTCATTTTTCAATCTTTACAGAGGCTTATCGAACTGGTGAAAAAGACAATTGTATGCCTCCAGTTTGCCAGAGTAAGTTGAATATTAATGATAATAGCCCATAAATTAATATGAATTGAAATTCGTTTCCGAAACATACTAATATCAATCGTGACTGAGCAATATTTTGTGTTGGCTTCAAATTTACTGACGGTCTACATTCTCGTTTCTATGTCTCTTCGATTATTAGAATCCTTGGATTTGGTTTATGTACGAGGCTGACAAGATATTTATATCTCCTTATCAACATGAGATGTTACTTTCTGTTTGATCTGCATCATTGCTGGTTTTACCATAGGAAATGAGGGTGATAATCACTTCACTTATCTTTGGATTTTCATCAAAGTTGTTAGGTTACTATCTGACAAAATCTCTGAAGTTGTATAGAAGGCTCCCATAGCTCTTGCTTTCTTTCGCTATCTGTGTTACGGAAGAGACGTCAACTTGCCAACCAAACTCTGAATATACTATAAAACACTCCGCCTTGTTTCAGTGTATGACTATAAAGTGTAGTCTAAAATAGTAGAAAATATGTACAGAGTTCACATTCTGGATCATAAATTTCCAAGTTCAATAATGAGTCTATAAATTTTAATCCATTGGAATGATTAGAGCATGTTTTACGTGTGTGTAAACTGCCGCCTATCTTGATCTGCACTGTTTTGGTTAGCGTCCACTCAATAATCTGATTCATTCGTCGGGGATTTTTGGCGACATGGCACAAAACCAGTCACAGTGATGCAGTTACACTCATCTCTATTCGTCTAAGTTTTGTGTTAAATTTGTTTCCTGATTCTTCACTCTTCAATCTTATTTCTTTTAACAGTTTCCCTCATGTTTCAGCATTCGTTGGAGTTGAACTTAAGTACTCTCCTTTCCCTGTCTTGTTTTCTTGCTTTGTCGCTGTGCTGATTTGAGGTATGGCACAATCGTAACTGTCTGCTATTGCCTCATTTCCTAAGAATAATTCAATAATTTTGATTATAATTAATAATCTCACAAATCAGTTTTATTTTAGTATTACAATTGATGGGTGTTTTTTAGTTGTGTGATATACACCACTTATTTATTGAGAAAGTTGTTTTCATTTGACTAATGACTTTTCTATAATATTCCCTACCTTTTCTATTCTAAGGTTTTGGCGATTTGAGGAGATATCTGAAATTGTTAGCGTACAACCACTTTTGTATTGGGACCTAAAAATATCTCATATTTGTTAACTAATGGCATAAAATTTACACTAATTGCATAAGAAAATATTGACAGTGTTATGTTGATAAAGTTATTTGTTAAAGATTGTTTTATTATATTGTGGTGAACTGGAACACAAGTAGGTTCAACCAGATGTATTTGAATACAAAATTACAGGACATCTTGATAAAATCTGAGAGCCATACAGTAAATAGTTAATTTGCAAAACGTCAATCAATTATCTCAAATTTAACTGTTCCCTTTGCAAAATGTCAATCAATCGTCTCAGACTTCACTGTTCCTTCATTTCCACAACAAACATTTACTATTCTCGTTCTCTTTTCTTCGATCTTTCTAACCTTCTGCTCCCAGGCACTTCACTTTCGATTAATGATTCATACTATTTATATCTATCGACATCAGTAGCACAGTCCACAATATTTTGCTAAACTAGTTATCATTTAAATACTTCGGTGTTTTTGCGTACAGTTTTTTTATGTCCTTACCGATTTTACCAAATACATCAATTTTGATATCCTGGGTTGTGATCTAGCGTCTCATGTATTTAGCTTCATCTCTGAGAATTACTAACATTCTGTGGTCTGATTATAGTGTGGTTCACTCATATTTCTTATACTTTACTTTAGTATACTTACGTTTCTCCGTTGTGTCTGCTTTATTAATTACTATTCGGTGTGTTTTATAACGTGTCTTAATTCTTTATATAACGCGTCTAGTTCTGTTGTTAATATATGTATACTATGTGCGATGTTGTTTTGCCTCATATTTAGCTTATCTCTATAGTTTGTTAGTTAAATATAAATGGCTAAAATTAGTAACCATATTTCTTATGTTTTCGATAAATGTTCACCGAACTCTCAGAAGGGGTTGGTTGCAGCATTAATATGGTTATATTTCAACTGTTCAAGAATCATGCAACTTCCTTTCACTTACTTAATTGCCCCTGTTACCTCTTATGGAGGAGCATAGGCTACCCACCAACTCTCTCCATCCAACCTAGTCCTGGGCAGTCCTTTCCAATTGCTATTCATCCTTTTCATGTCTACAGCTTCCTTTCGCAGTTTTATTTAAATGTTTTACGTTTATTAAAAATCTATTCTTGTACTTACTGGTGAACCGTTTGCTTACGTGTACTTAGTTGATGACAGTTTGATTCAGTATTTAATATTTGTGAATAGATTTCGTTGTTTAGTATGAATGTACCTTGTTTCGCAGAGATTTAAAAAAAAACTAACTACTTCCAGTTTTTTATTCAAACTTTAAGCGTCTAGCCAGTTGTTCCAACTCATTTGTGACTATTAAGTAATTTTCGATCTTTGTTTACTCATACAATGCTGTCACCTATTTTGGTTTAGAATATTTACTTAAATACATGTACGTTGAAAAATATCTTTGCTTGAGCACTGCACCAATATCTAAATGACACTAGTCTATGGAAGCCATCAATAGCTGGTTGTATAAGGAAATTTGCACTGTTTAGTTTTTAGTCTAATTTCTTTTCTATTGATTATGTCAGTCCATAACAACAAATATTAGCTTAACAGAATGTAAACAAATCAACGGTGAACATTTTTTATGTAGAAAAGATATATAGAGTATATAGTTTACTTCTCATTACACCTAATGTTCATCTGAATGTTTATTCTACTATTACTTCATATTTATTACGCTAAGTTTCAGTAAATGTTTTCCCCATATTTATGGAATATATATATATATATATATATATATATATATATATATATATATAGAGTATTTAAATACGTGTACTCTACTCATGGTTTCAGTGATGCTCTTATCTTTGTTTTATGTTTTTGTTTTGAACTTATCAGGGTGACGCAATAAGGAGGACATTTCGTATACTTCTGTTAGCAGGATCCTATTTTACCATAAGTGGTCACAGTAAATGATTGTATCGGTTAGTATTTGGAGTTAATTGTTGGTTGGTGTACAATCTATTAGGGTTGTATCGTGGTTATATATTCAATCCATACCTAATAGAAAGGTCATTTGATTAATGCTGAAGATTCATTTTGCTTCTACGTCTATAGTGATACTCTGTATTTCGTCAGCTATTCTTTTTCTGTAACTAGTATATTTTTGTCACCGTTTAATTATTATTTAGAAATAGTGATTATTGCGTAATGATGGTATATCTGTGTATTCTTAGGGTCGATCTAATAAATCTGTTCTTATTCGCGAACTTCCGGATTTAAGTTGTTTTCAAATGACTGAATTAAATCTCCAGTATTATCTTTTTTCTATCATTCATGTACAATACATGAAAAGTTATTTTTCATTCCTACTTTAGTTTCGATTCTACAAACTAAGACTTCATAGTATTGAAAAGTCATTGACTGAATGTAATATATGCAATAGTTAAGTGTACAAATGTGTAACTGGTTATTTATTCTGGTGCATTTTAGTCTTTTAAAAGATTTTTTGTAATACTTTATTAATTCTTGGAAATAGTTGTTTGGTTTGTCCACTCATCATAGGCATATATCTCATTTACTTGATTAATGTAGCTAATTGCATGTAAGAATACATGATGGCTTCAATTCACAGCTTGGATGTTCATTGTATTCTATGTTTACATTTTTTCTGGAACTATTTGTTACACGTAGTTTCATTACTTGACGGTTTTCTTTTCGTTTAACTTTACCCATTGTATGGATTATTCATAGTATTTCCCTTGCCGAGATTATTGTTTTGTAAAAGTTTTAATTAGGAAAACCCTGTTTTAACATTCAATGGTCAAGTTACAATTTAGATTATTGTTTAGGTGAATTCATCTTTCAAGTATTTTAATCACGATATCTGTCACTTGTCACAGTCCGAAAGCTTTCTACACTGTAATATATAATAGGTGTCATTGTCTCACTATTTTTTCATAACAAATCATAATCCATTTTATTTTCGCCCCACGAAATGTGTCTGGATTATGATATTAATCACTTTTCTAACATCTCAGTTTAGGATATGAATACTTATTTGATAGTGTAAATAGGAAAGAATCCTTTGATTATAATATTTAACTTATTATTAGTAGTAGTACTGTAATATGCTAAAAAACTCTTTGTTGTGCGCTATACCAAATTTTTCTTCTTGAAACAAACTAATATCTTCTCCCACCCCATTAAATTAACTTTTGTGTTATAGGTTATGAACAAATTAGTTCCGATTGTACAATCAGAAGAAATCTTTCAGTTAAGGAAGATACAACCACTTTTTATGAAGAAAGTAAAGGAAGGTCACAGCAGGATCGCCACTGGCTTCTATTCTGAGCCATATCTGATAACGTCTCTAGCCGTGTTGCACCATCTCTCGGACCCCAACCAGGGAGTCGTGAAGGACTAACAGAAGCCATCTCTTTGCAGCTTCCTTTCATGCCACGACACCATGTCATGCACTGACCACTTCTCCGCTTCTTCCAACCAGTCCCAGAGTCGGCAAATAATGCACGACGTGGAATTCTCTGGGACGACATTCGTAGAATATGTCCAAGCCACCGAAATCGGTGTTTCAAGATGATGACATCGATTGCATTATCATCTCTGTGCCCGAACACACGATGCCGAACTTCTGCATTACTGACATGGTGTTGCCACTGAATGTCAGCAATCCTTCGGAGACAGCGATGATCGAACACAAAGAGTCGTCTAACGTCCTCAACTCGGAGAGACCAGGTTTCACAAGCATAGAGCAAAACTGCTCTCACCGACGCCTTGTAGATCCGACCTTTTACAGCCAGACTAACATCACGAAGGCGCCAAAGATAGCCCAGATTGGCATAAGCCGCTCTGGCTTTCACTATTCGTGCATTGATCTCATCACTCACACTGCCACCAGCACTTATGCAGTTAACTAGATACACGAACTTCTCGACTACTTCTATCTGCTCACCATCCAGGGTGAGTACAGGATCAGGGTCCTGCAAGTCTAGAATGTGCAAAGTACATACCGTACCTACGGACAATGATTGCCAACTGATTAAAATACGGAAAACTATCGACTCATCCCATGACGTTGGTACACTCTCTGCCTCCCAGACTTTTGTAAACAACGTTGTCAGTTCCTTAGCCAGAAAGTCACCACCATCTTTAAAAAGAGCCGGAGGTAAGTCATCTGGGCCCCGGTGATTTGTAGCGCTTCAAGAGTTGGAGTTCCTTGCGGACTTCCGCTTCATTTGGTGGATCAGTCGTCACAGGCTATGGAGAGCAGGACAATCCGACCGACGTTGCCGGCGCAGCAGACCAGTTGAACTGCCCTTCGAAGAATTCAGCCCATCGTCCAAGATGTCGATGGGTGTTAGTGATTGGCATCTCGTCATCCTCACAGATTGTTTCGTTCACACCAGACTTTTTGCTTCTAGTGACTCAGATGAGTTGGAAGAGCTTCCGGCAGTTACTAGATGCAGCTGCTGCTTCCAGCTCTTTAACCGGATCCCAAATCAATTATGCACATAGGCTCCTGTATGCTGAGGGAACAAATAGAGTAAGAACCAATCGTTGGTCACCGGCTACCATGTGACTGCATCTCCTAACGATGCTTCACTTCCTTGTGGGTTTGACTTTTAGGTCAAAGGCTGGGGGTGTGGCCCCCTAAGAAAACCACTTGCTTCGGTCTGGGCGCCCGAGCAGTATCAAAGCCCTGTTCATATAATGTATTCTTATTTTTCAGTGTTGTCTCTAATTTTGTATGAACTTCATTATGGCTGTAAATCGGTGTAGATTTTGTTATCATTTTCACAGTATGTTATTAACTTAGTAATTGTTTTGTATTGTTTTTGAATCTATCTTTGCAGTACTTGTTGTTTGATAAATATTTTGATGAAACAATATTACTTGTCCATACTTGATTTTGTAGGGTCGATGCTTTTTAAGGTTGCATCATTCAAATTAGATGAGTTACATGCTCGGTACCTTTTTTGTATGCCTAGGTCGCTTAATTTTTCCCATATATGTTTTATTATTATCATTATTTTTCAAATCACCGAGTAAATTCTAGATTTCTACATTGCTGTCAGTATATCCTAAATAGTCACAAAATGAACTCATCACTAGCGGGATTGATACAGCAGTTACCTTGTTCAGCTAATTGGTTTGTTGAACTAATATAATAGGATACATGACAATGATATTGTTTATTTTTAATGAAATATCGATAATTCATTAATATAAATCAAATAGAATTAAGTGACATTTGTGATAAACTTACTTTCCTTTTAACTATTATTTATGCTTTTAAGTTTTTGATTTAGCAACTTACTTTGATTAATATGGAAATGAATTTTTTGCATTTGAATCTCAAAACATTATCTTTCTCATCTTGAAAATATATCTTTCTGTATACACTTTAGGGTTCAGTCAATAGTTCATATCGTATACCGATTACTTTGAATGACAACATTGTTTCTGATGCAGTTGACATTCCGCAAACTTTACAATTCGATACGTCTATATCAAGCAGTGCTTTCTCTACATTGAAAGTGAAAGGTATATCCCATTGTTCTAAAGTGTTATTTATTTCATTCATAGATTAGGTCGAATATGTGTTTATTCTCTTTAATTTAATTTCTCAATGTTAATCAAATTTGTAAGACTTAATCTCATTATAAAGGTATATATATATAATTATTACTGATAATCGTTGTTATTCCGATTCTTTCCGTCACCAATCTCTATTACTTTTTATTGTATTATAATATTTCAATGTTACACTTTGATACGAATACGGTCGTAAGCAGCTGAAGGGGAGACATAAAGTAAAATAAATTCATATTATTTTGCTTTATTCAAATTCATAAAGGGGAACCGAATGTATCTAACTAGATTATTTACAAAGAAGTTACTTACAATTTAGTTAACCTTTGACCTTTAACAAGTAACAAATATTGTCTCCATCCAAAGTGTCTAAAATCTTAGCAGAAATATGCTTAGTGTAATTTAGTGTATGATATTTTATTTTCAGGATCGAGGCTTGTTGCAGATGTCCTGTGATTATACAAATAGACGAAAGCACTTTCACGTGACTTTGAACTGTTATATTCTTTAATTCGATCTTCCAACCCTTGTCACTAAATAAAATGTAATGTTTGTACTTACCTTCTGTCTTGGCAAACTACTTTGCTGATTATTGCTTCAAATCATCAGAAGTGCATTTCTAAACTTCTGATTTCACTTGTACAGTTGTAGATACATTTTTTAAAGAGTCAACTTTGTTTACTAATTGTCCATTATTATTGTAGTCATAGTCTGAATAACTCATATGTATTTTTTATCATTGTTATTTTTACTTCTCTTTCAGATTATGATTTAAAAGTACATGAGATAAATCATACATTTATGAACCTTCAAAGTGGTGAAGGTGATGGTGAAAATCCATTCACTTCTTGTCAAGAGTCCTTATCTAATGCTTCCCCTATTATAACACAGAAACCTTCCAAAAAACATTCTACTCGTAATTCTCGACGTTTGGAAAAAAGCAAATTACACAAGCGGCCATCTTCTACTACAGAATCATCCATCGAATCCCATTCAATACGTTCATATCCTGAGCAGCTAGCTACTATTTCTTCATCACTCCCTAATGATACTGTGATTGTGAAAAGATGCTTTGATGCATTAGATTCACCCTCTTCTAATTATCCACCATTGTCCATCCCAAGAATGCCAGTTAGGTCTTATTCTTCTTCAGATGATGATCAGGCTCAATTGGATCAAGAAGAAGAGGATGAAGAATTCTTTGATACTCAAGAAGATATTTCTGTCAACTGCGCAATAACAAATTCTCCACAACCTGTCAAGGAGTATGTAATAATTCATCCGAACTCTGTGGTTATTTTTTTCTATGAATTGGTCTAATTAGCTAAGTCCTAACATAGTAGTTTTATGTGTTTGTTGCTACTCACGTTGATAGTATGTAATACTTTCAAATGCGGATAATTTCACAATATTCCGTTAGCTTTAATTTCAGTTCCTTTTAGGTTTATTATGTACATATCTTATCTCAAAATAGTGAAACTAATTGATAAAATTTAGCATGAGATTTATAGTAACTAGAGATTCTGTGTGTTGAACTCCGGTTTTTCCAGTTTGGACACTGAGGACTTCATCGGTGAATGGGTATGATTTGAATCTAACTACTATGTCAGTTCTTATTTATTGAAGAGTTGAAATTTAAAATATCCCAACTTTTTTAATTTACTGCCTGAAGTAAATATTAAATGTATTGAATCGTAACGAACGCTAACTCGCAAAGAAGTTTCTATTGGTTCAAAGGTCCCACCAAATTTCGTCGTCATGTGCGTCTGTTGAAGAATGAAATGAAGTTGTGATCATAATAGAATTATTGTATTCTATCGAAATAATAAAAGTATATTTATTTATTTAATTATTAATGACTAATGCCTTATGAAAATCTATTGATTAGGTTGTATATCTTGACTTGATCGATTGCGGTAGTTGAGACATGTATTATGCATGTCCAACTACTGTTTGCCCCGATGTACTATATAGCGGTAGATTGCTAGGGACTGCCAAACTCAAAGCGTGATATTAGTCCATGCATTCATTGACGGAGCCTTGTAAATAAGCTCAGACCACTTTATCGGGGTCCGCGCGTTTATCGTAACCATTGCTAGAAGACTTTGGGTGTGACATGGCTGAGAATCAGTCATAAATAATAAAGACTCATTCATACTATCTTCATTTGAACAGTATGTTTCTGAAATACCTTAAATTATTATTTATTTTACTTTTTGTTCCACAAATCCAGTGCTCCTTGAATCATATTTTCCATGCATAGTTCCTAATACCATTAGCATTGCTACTACTCCTACTAATTTGGCTTCTCGACATACTGACGTGGTGCGGCAAATTGACACGATGCATATATGTACCAGGTTGTGCGTCGTGGATAAGTGGCTGATGGGAACCTCATTCAACTTTGTATAGATTTGTAAACAGCTGACGCCATGTTTACATTTTTCTGGGGTAACATGATTTATCACCATTCGTTTTAGATAGGTTTTCAGTAGGACCAGTTATTGTATTATGTAAAAGACTTTACTGGGTTACGTATTAGGATCTTGATTTTTTCTTACTCGCTAACTTGTGTGTGTGTCACAAGTTCTCTCACCGAATTTTAAATTATCACTAACTAGTCAACATTGAAGTTCTTTAATAATCAAACCCAACCTTTTAATAGAGTAAACGCTATCGTAGGTAGTATAAATTGAAGTGTTAATTAATCTCGTATTAAAAGTTAAAACTTATTCTGATTGCCAAAAGATCATTTGAGTATGACCTTCACATTCTATTTCTTCTTGGTTGCTGATGATTGGATATAATCGCAACAATGCTGTTGTTAATTGTTTCGTAATTACTGACAACAATGAAATGCTGTCTTTTTTTAGGAATAAAGATATGGACTCACAAAATTTAATGACTAAAATATTTTCATGAATGATATTACATTAATTATCGATTTAGATACAAGACGATACTATATATAACGATGAGTTTTCAATTATTTTACGTACTACAACTCAACATTTTCTCGAGGTGCTTATAGACGTTTAGGCGTCATAAGTTTGTTTGTACTCGCGTGTATGTACGTTCACGCACGAGCATAACATATTGTACTAATGCCAGTGTACCTGTGAGATTTCTGTACAAACAGAATTTGTGTTCTTCAACTGAGTAATGTCTTATTCCATATTATTTTCGATTTTTTCTTAATATATATTTAATAGTTTGATTACGTTGGTACAAAATTACTGTGACTACTTTTTGTAGATGTGTGCTACTGGTATGTTTGATATTGCTCATATTAATACAATTCCATTTGAAAATCGTCTCAGATAATTTATCTACCTAAAATAATCAAAGTCATTGCCTTACGATTGTATTCAAGATGCTGCTAGACATATATAAGCTTATTGTTGTATAGTATAAATAGTAGTAGTTTCATTATTATGAATAATCACGCGGTTTTATAAATTCCTATCATGCAACTCGACAACCAAGTAGTTCATGTTCTTGTCTTTGGGCCTCAGATTTTTTATCAATAATAGTAACATTAGTTTGTTGTTCAAATAAAATGAAATGGTCCGTTAGCAGTTTTGGCAGTCGAATATCTTAAACTCAAATTACATGGTTGCTACTATATAGGCTTTTTTATTGTTATGCATTCACACAGACTACAGTGTTTCCATATACCTTTTCTCTCCATTCCTTCATTTAAACACCTCACTTTTGTCTTTTAGTAATACAATTCTAAGCATGCATTCAAATCCAACTGTGCCTATAACGAAATCTGGTCGTTATCGTTCAAGTCAGTCATCATCAAATAATCAGACGAATTCGTCTTTGGATGATACCTTCGACGAATTGTATGATGATGAAAAGGAAGAAGAGTGTAAGTAAATTAAATCATGATTGTTCCTGCGAAATGCTGTTGTTTATGTTTTTATGTGTATATTTAACTATCATAATTTAATTGTATGTTATATCATTTACTTAACTCCTTCATAATTTAGAGGGTTGGTTTATATTTTTAGTTGTAATTACAGTTAGTACTGATCTGTAATGTTAATTTATTGATGCTTGTTTTACACTCATAAAGAAGATTTTACTAATATTCAGGAGGGTCCTGAGAACAAAACTCCACCAAAAAAACAGACTTACTGTAATTCGTTGTTACTTAAATTCATACTTGAAGATTCAAACCTAAAATGTTTATAATCTAGCCATAAATACAAGTCTTTTACGTCACGATATTTGATTTCGTGTCAACCAATTTTTTAATATATCTTCTGGAGTATAAATTATAAGATAAACTACTTGATATTTACCAATTTCAGTTGACGATTTATAAACGTAGTTCTCCCCACTGGGCGTTTGGTATCAATCCTAATCTCTAAAGTAGAAAGCTGTGAGAGACTATTGTATTATTTGGTTGGGAGTCTTATTTTGCTTGTTAGCTACAGAATACAAGAAGTTGGAGGGCTCCTTGCGTTACTGTTCAGTTGCAGTCATGTGTCATTTTGGTTGATATGCACGTACTGGTTTGTACTATTTCTTCTTTTCGCTGCGGAATTCAGGTATTTGATTGGAAGTTATTGTTTTTAATGTGACTGCTATGTCAGTTGTTTTTTGGATGCTTCAGTAATGGCTTTAATATCACTATAGTTGGATTGTTAGTGTTTGGATTTGATTGTTTGAGTGGGATATTGGTTTATTTAATAATTAAATGAATTTTGTTTTTGTTCTTCATACTGAAATACTTATTGTTGAAATATAATTTTTACATATAATAGCTTTCTGGTTATGATGTAGTTAACTAAGCTTATTGTTCGACATGTGGTCCTTTTCTTAGTTCTACTAAAGAGCACGGCCTTCATGCTTCACACTTGTTATTACGATCGCCTATTTTCTATCACAGTGAGAAGTATATTTCTAAGGAATCTATTTTCTTTGTTAAAGTTAAACTATGAGTACTTTTGTAGATTTTGTCAAAATTTAAAACAACCAGTATTTCTTAAGTTTACTTATTCTCACTTCTGTATTTCGTTGTTTATTAAGTAGGTTCTGTGCAATCACACGGTTCTGTGATAACACATCTTCTTTCTCAGCTTCGGATCGGAATGGATTTAACTAGAATCACTTTGCCCACATTCATTCTCGAACGTCGTTCTACACTGGAAATGTATGCAGACTTTTTAGCACATGCTGATTTATGGGCTGTTATTCCTAATGCATCAACGCCTCGTGATCGTATGGTTGCTTGTCTTCGGTGGTATTTGTCTGCATTCCATGCTGGCAGACGATCGTCAGTTGCTAAGAAACCTTACAATCCTACATTAGGTGAAATATTTCGCTGTTATTGGCCTTTATCTACAGAGAGTGGAGATGATTCGACAAATGCATCAGAAAAACCACAGGAAAAATTATATAATTCTGGTCCTGTTCCTTGGGCGCCTCACAATTCCGTAGTCTTCTTAGCAGAACAGGTAGGTCTCTACTGTCGTCATATCTTCTGTTGTGGATTCTATTGTTGTCTAAAGCTTTACTAAATAGACATAGAGATTTGAGTTGTCTTCATATGTGTTTTTTAATTCTCTCTATTATGTGATAAAATCTACCGGATTTCTAGAGATCATACTTTCCTGAATATCATGAATTATACGGGTTTTTTTCATAATGTGAGGTATATCAAACTTTTTTCCATTTGTGATTTCGCTGTACTTTCATCACATCAATGCATCTTTTCCTTTCATTTATCCAGTTTTGAAGCTTTAATTAGTACCGATACAAACAAAAATAGCTAGTAGTCGTTGTTCGGGCTGAAAACGTTTCTATTCATTGGTTTGGTTTTTACAAATAGAAGTAAATTTTATTCACTAAACAAAGGTTTACGAAAGCGTTAACTCAGTTTTCAGTTATATGAGACCAGTCACTGTAGACAAACCAAAATATGTATTTTTTGCATTGAGGAAATAAAAGGGCATATACTACATACACCTTCACCTTCAACATAGGGTACTTATTTTTCATATTCAGAATTTTAAATTCTACAGATTTTATAAGTTATAAGTACCAGTTAGTTGTTGTAGTGGTTTATGTGGAAGCTTATAGCGTCGTTACTAGATCGTTCATGAATCAGTCACAATATTATGTGTCTCGTACATGTTATGTGAATAAACATATCGTTAATATGACATTTATTGAAATTCTAATATCCTGTAAGCATGTTCAATACATATTTCATTTTTATCAGCGATACTGATCATCAAACATGTGATATGATCGTATTTCTAAAATGTTTATTTTTTTATATTTCTGCCATTAGGTCTCACACCATCCTCCTATATCCGCCTTTTATGCTGAACATGTTAATAATCAAATAGCTGTAGATGGACACTTGTGGACTAAATCAAAATTTCTTGGTCTAAGTATAGCTGTAGAAATGGTTGGTTCAGCTGTCATATCATTACTAAGTCGTGATGAAGAATATGTGGTTACGTTTCCATGTGGATATGGCAGGTTGGTATACATTTCTGAGTGATTATTTACATTATAGTGTGGATTGGGTTAATCAATCCATTTTTGGGTTGTTTTTTGTTTTACTTGCTGCTTGTCTGAAAAGAAATGATTAATTTCATTTCAGAATACGTAATCCTATCGAAAACTTGTGAATTAATGGGTTTTTTATAATATAGAATCGAGTAAAATAATGTTGTTTAGCTAATTTAAAGTGTATCTTTAGCAGCTAACAACGGACTGTTAAAGCGCAGTTAGGAATCATTAGCATCCACTATAAATATCCCGTATATTTCTAATCTAACTTTTTTCTTTGGTGTGTCAGTCCATGAAACTAAAGTCCGGAAGCTAAGTATCGTATGATTTTCTAAATATAGAACACAATTTGTTTTATTTTGAAATGTTAGCACGAAATTTCCTTTAATTAGGTTATATGATTGATTGAATGAATTTAGTAAACAAATCATGTGATACAAGCTCCTATTGTACGTAGATAGATCAAAGTAAATACTTGCTTTAGTACCGTTTCTCTGTATTATATATACAGTTCTTCATTTTCATCTCTTTTCAAAGGACAAGTCTTTCACTTTTTGTTATAGTTTTAAACTAGCTAGTCATAAATAATTTAAGACCTGGCACATATGTGCACAGATCCAAGTAACTTTACAGTAGTCATAGTAACAGTTAATTTTTGCTGGATTACTCTTTGAAATAGTTTTTGTAAAGGAGTTGAAATATTTAGTTTTATCAAAGCTACCTAATAATAAATTGTAAAATGAACTATTCAGAGTAGATAATTGGTTTATAAAACTCAGTGAAATACAAAAAAAATTTGCTGGTTGGTTGACTTGTTTGGTAATAATAATGAATTGGAACTATCATCTAAGTATGAGATATGCAATCAAGACTAAAAATTATTTATCAGCTTACGAAGCTCATGATACAACTGATGATAATTAAATTCCGACGATTAAATAAAAACGTATATGTATAGATCTGGTCTATTTAAAGTTGTTGTTGAAGAATGCACTTATTTTCCCCTCAAATATACTTGTTATGGAGTCTTGTCATACATCTCATCAATTAGCAAATAATAAGTCATTTCCTATTTCAACTACTATTCCAACCAATTGTTGCCTGTTTTATTTTAATACTAGTTATAAAGGATAGTTTTCATGTTTTAAGTTTAACATTCCTGTTTTTAATTCTTATTTATTTTCACATTTGTGCACGAATAATCGTGTATATTGTTATGCTCGTTTACATTTTATCACAGAAACATTCTCACTGTTCCATGGATTGAATTGGGTGGGAAAACTAGCATCACATGCTTAAAAACTGGCTATATAGCTAATATCGAGTTTCGAACAAAACCTTTTTATGGTGGTAAACGAGATACTTTACGTGCTGAGGTTTTTGGACCTAATGATAAGAAGGCATTTCTTATTGTTGAAGGTGAATGGAATGATAAGATGTTAGCGAAGTGGCCTCATGGTGTAAGTGAAAGAAAAAAAACAAAAAAAAAAGCAGTTTTCCAAGTTGTTCTTTCACCTTTTTTATTATTTTGAGTTTAATGCACTATACTGTGATCAATGGTTGGCTGATTTCATCTAACCTGCAGTTGTATTGTTTCAGTGGATGTTAGTAAGTAAGCGACAAAAGGTTCGCTCTTCCTATGGAATAATTTCAAACATAGAGAAATCATAAATGGAAGGTTTAGTAACCTTATGAGGAAGGCTCTTAATTCAGTCAGTCAGTCAGCTACAACGTAGGACTAGGCACATATATGCATCGGTCCAAGTTGCAATACGGCATTAGCACAGCAAGATGAACACCGGATTCATATAAGTAGTTAATTTAGAGGTGGTAATATATAAAAGAAAGATTGCATATAAGGATATAGTACAGGAAGAAAGAATTAGTTCGTAGAAAGAAAGATATGAAGCGAATTTTGATCTCTTAGTTTAAGGGAAGACAGAGAGTGTATACACCGACGCCATTGTGATCGATTCTCAGCCATGTAGTCCGTATCTGTCATCATGGCTCGAAGTTAGTGACTTCAAGGACTGATGCCACGTTTTGGTTTGGCCAACCCTGACTTTCTTCCAACCATCTCCAACACCGGTTAGCATTGCACGTCGTGGGAATCGGTGTTCAGGCATACGCAACACATGATCCAACCATCTCAGTCGATGAAGATTCACAATCTCATCAACTGATTTACCATCATTCCCTAATACCCTGAGTCTAACCTAATATTACTTACCTGGTGATCCCAGCAGATGAAAGCAATATTTCTAAGGTATCTGTGGTCAAATACTAATAGCTTACGAGTATTTTCAACTCTCAATGGCCACGTTTCGCATCCGTAACATAGAACAGAACTGCCGTCTTTTATTTGACAGACCGATATCCCATAGGTGACGTATGTTGGAAAAAGTCAAACGGGCTTTCTGAATCCATGCAAAGCTTTCGTCAGACACCAACCTATTAAAGCTGATCAGTCTTCCAAGATAAGTGAAGTTGCCAACGCGTTCGACCACTTCACTCCCTATCCTTAGTTCAGGTGTTGACGCAGACCAGTCTTAAGGCAACAACTTGCATTTAGAGGGAGAGAAGCGCATTCCAAACATTCTGGCATTGTCGCTCAGTGCTACCAAAAGACTCTGTATTTTATCAGCTACTCCACCCAATAGGACTATGTCGTCTGCGTATTCTAGGTCGATAGGTAGACCTCCTGGATGGAGATCAATACCCGAGAATTCAGTAGACGAGAATGTTATTTCAATTAGTAGATCTACGATGAAGTTAAACAAAAATGGAGAAAGTGGACTGCCTTGACGGACACCACTTGAGGTTGCAAAGACAGATGACAGCTCGCCATAAGCTCTGACACGACTGGTAACGTTCTAGTAAAGAACCTTCACGAGGTTTATGTACTTCTGTGGTACGCCTTTCAATGACAGACACTGCCACAGAATCTCGCGGTCTACCGAGTCAAATGCTGCTTTCAAGTCAAGAAAGACCACCATTGTCGGACGCCGATAAATATGCCTGTGTTCTAGAATCTGACGAATGATGAATATGTGGTCGATGCAGCCACGTCCAGTTGTGAAGCCAGCTTGATTCTCTCGTGTTTGCAGTTCACGAGTCTACTTTAGGGGCACGATAGTTATTTTGGTTAGTATTTTAGATGCTATGTTAGTCAAACTAATCCCTCTATGATTATCACAGGATGATTTTGATCCGTTCTTTTATATTGGGACAATCAGTTATGGTGACCAGTCAGAGTGGATTACGTCCAACTCGCAGCTTTTAGCTAAAATATTAGTCAACCTAATCGCTAAAATTGGACCACCATCTTTAACGACCTCCAGCCAATCCATCTGGACCAGCTGCTCTTCCTCGTTTCAGATTAGCTTTAGGTTTCTGAACTTCAGCAAGAGTTGGGGGACCTACTTCAATGTTCTATTCGAGTTGTCTGGAAATGGTGGGTGGTTGTAGAGTAGCTGAAGGCCAGCTGAACTGTTCTCTAAAATGTTCGGCCCATCGTTCTAAACGTCTGGACTAGGAGCAGATGTGAGTGTCGTCTTTTTCCGAGATGTTGTCACTTACACTTGACTTATTAATTCCAGTGTCTTGTATTAGTCTGTAGTACTGTCTTCTGTTCCTTATAGCCTCCACCTTTTCCATCTCTTTTGCTTTCGTTGCCCACCACTGCTCACGGTCGTTCCTTTGACTTCTGCTTAACCTAGATTTGATTTGTTTACGCTCTTCATCGTGTTCAGAGCCTGATGGGATGAGTACGAGAATCCATCAGTGCAATAGACCTTGAAGGAATCCATTGGTTTTTTGTAACCCTGTGTTTTAAATCACTAATCGATGTCACTGCTGTTTCCACAGCTGCTTATATATCATTCCAAGCAACCTGTGGGTCAGTTTCGTTTCCAGAACTACTAAAGTGTGACCTCAGTTGTTCCTGGAACTTACTTTTTGTTTTCTCATTACTCAATTCAGTTCTATTGGGTCTTTTTAGTGTGGCTTTTTTGCATACAGTAAGGCTATTTCAGATGCGTTCCTATATTAGAGCATGGTTAGAGTCCAAGCAGGTATTCCAGAATGAGCGACAATCTTCTATCAACCCACTCCAACGATGACTGGTGCCAATATGGTCTATTTAAGTCAATTTTTGGTTTGGTGCAGGTGGTCGCCATGTTAGACGATGTCTCTCCTTATGCTTAAAATTTGTGTTTGCTAAAAATAAACGATTGTCTGATCATAGTTACAGCAGACGATCACCATTATCTGTTTGCTGTGCCGGAATACCAAAATACCCATCTAGATGTTTTTCTGTTTGGTTTGAGCTACCTATCTGGGCATTAAAGTCACCTACTACAAGTACTATGTCTGAACGTTTAGCTTTCTGAAGAAGTTCAGATAGCTTTCTGTAAAATTCATCTTTCACTTCACCTGAGCTGCAGTCGGTGGGAGCGTAAGCAGAAACGACAAAAAGGCAACGACATGTGTCTCTATCCTTCCGAGTTCTTACGGAGCCGTTTAGCCGAACACCACATTAACGACTGTTAACGGGGATCCACTCTAACAGTGCTTGTTCCACCCTCATGCTTAGTGCTATCCTTACTCCTGTCAGTCCACGAGAGCTGGCCGTCGGGTCACCAGATACTCGGAGGGTGTATCTCGTTGGCTCTCCGTTTCGCTGAGGTGAGGTCAAGTGAATGACCACACTGGGATCCTGTATGCGTGTTTCAGAGACACAGCATACATCAATGGTACGAGATTCTAGGATTCTAACCAAGGAAGCCTGTTGACCGATTTGACATAGGGTGCGTATGTTGAAGGCTCCAATGTGTAGTTTTGTGCGAGGTTTTAGTAGACCTGGAACAGTGTTTTGAGCACTAGAATCGTTGGCTATGGTGACACTTGAGGAGGAAGCCGAAAAAGGAAGGTTAGAGGTGAAAGTCGATGTAGGAGGAGTAATAGGAAGTGAAGACCGAGGTTGATTAGGAATACAGTGGTCTTGAGTGCTGTTAGAGGTATGAGGGCGGTTATCACTTCCCGGTTGCCCACACCGTGGAAGGGTTCTTCTGGAGGTACCTGAAAAGGAAATTCGATTAGAAGTGGTCTTAGTGACCTGAGAGCGTAACCACAATGCCCAAGGGACAATTGCTTGAGGTCAGTCACACACGACCTTTTTTCGAGTAATTTTTGTGTTAGCTCTGTACTTGTCGAGACCTTACCGCCGGAGGCGGATATCCGTGGGATAAGGCGAGGTGTGCATTTTTAGGGTCTACCATTTCTTACCCCACCCCTCCTTGTGGGAAGACAGCGTCGCTGTTATGCTGGTCATCTGAGGGAAACATCTTACTGTCGTCACACCTCTGCACAGTCAGCAGTATGACTTCGCCTTCGGACCTTGGGTTTGCTGCTTTTAGTCTTACCGTTCTTCAACAGACCTGTCTGGCATGGTAGGACCTTGATGAACGATTGTTCCAGCCAGTATAACCTATCTGGTTCATCACGATAAGCAAGCACGACCACCACGTCAAGATAGCGACAACAGTTGGGAGGTTCTTAATTGATTGTATAGGCATTCTAGAAGTATAAAATCAGTCAGGCTTAAGTATATATAACTTGTTAATGTTAGTATTTGGAAGCGAGTGAACAAAAGACTACTAAATCTTTAAGTCAATCAAACTCCTGTGTCAGTCATCAAGCACAGAATTACTGCAATCTTACACAAAGAAATGTAAATCTTCAGGTAAGTGTCCATAATTTTGTTCGCTTAGGCGATAAAAAGCCCCATTTCCTTTTTAAGTCATTAATTCGATTGTTTACAGTGTTATACTACTCAATTTTTCTGGTCACGTGGTTCGATGAGGATTTTACCTGTAGTTATTATTTAGTAATCGACCTATCTGTACTTTTTGTT
The DNA here is from genome assembly GCF_000699445.3 of Schistosoma haematobium. Lineage (NCBI taxonomy): Eukaryota > Metazoa > Platyhelminthes > Trematoda > Strigeidida > Schistosomatidae > Schistosoma > Schistosoma haematobium. The sequence continues at coordinate 40,283,874 of NC_067195.1, forward strand.
ATAGGTCATTTATGATCATATACATAAAATTCAGATGTCTTTTAGGAATTTTTTTTAATATTGTAGAAAAATGAGTTATTCATTGATACCCGTAACCTACCAACTGTAAGAAAACATGTCCTTCCTCGATCTCTCCAAGAAGAAAATGAATCAAGACGGTTCGTTAATGTGATTTCGTTTGTTAGTTTATCTATTATGGTAATTGATATATATATATATATATATATATATATATATATATATATATATATATATATATATATATATATATATATAAGAGAGAGAGAGAGAGAGAGAGAGAGTATTAGTAGGGAATTTCGCATAACATGCATTTACTTTTTGCCGTTCGTAAAGTAAGTTAGAATATGGAGATTAAATACTGTCTCTGGGAAACATATTAATAAAATAGTTACTAATGTAGTGCTCAACCACGTTGATTGTCGTCTGAATAATTTTAAACTTTCCTATTTTATAAAACTGGGAAACATATGTTATGGAAACTATTCTTCATTTAATTTATCATAATTCACCTAACTGTTCTTCGTCATTCTAAAAATTTCTCAGTTGGTTACTGTTATAACTTGTGAACCTGTGTGCCCTGTTTATTGTACAACACAACGATTCCGACAATCAGAGAGCAGCGAACTACCAACCGGACAACTGACTCATAAGACACGTGCGAGCAGCCTAGGGTCCTGATTGGTCCTGCTTTCCGCCTAGCCCAGCCAGTTGAGTCCAGAACGCCAATCTCAGCCTCTGCAATATGAATCATTTATTTCAAACATACTGAGTTCATATACCAATCAAACAAACCACAAAGTACCATAAAATAGAAAATAACATTTGTACAATATTTGGCCAAAAGTGGCTGTTAATGTGGGAGGTAGTGATTAACATACAGGGAATAATTCAAGAATGGTAAATGGTATAATAATAGTTCATAGATCAAAATAAAACTCATAATAAGAGGGACATGAATATGGACAGTCTAGTTACATAACAATTACACGATAAAAATACACTCATAGTAATGGTCCATAAATGGATCCCAAAAATTACCATTCATTATTCTTATCGGGATATAACAATTACAGTTAGTTATTATCTGGCTAACTTATGAATAGTTTACACATTAACACTTCTCAAACAAAAGTTCAACATAAAGTCTTACCTTACACTTATTATTTATCTTCTTAACTCTTTCTGCTTGCTTATTTTGTTATTACATTCACTAGTGTTTCATAGTGTGACAACTTGTAACCTACGTATTCTGACGGATGATGTTATTATCTGATTCTTATCATTCATCATTATTTAGTTTTATGTTATTTTCAAGATTTTTTCGATACTCAATCAACTCAAAGAGATAATCGAAGGGCTTTGTGCTATCTTTAGTTTCTTCTAGTAGGTTGTATGATTTGTTGCTTTTTCTTTTAAGCCTTGACTGTTGAGATCGTGGAAGCGTTCCTGCCGTTCACGACAGAATTTGTTACTAATGATTTCAGTATAAAAGCGTTTAATCTTTTATATCATAACTTCAGCATAACATAAAGTAAGGTTTCTTTGAAACGTGTAAACATATTTTTCATTCAGCATACAGTTTGTTGAGAAATAAAGACAATAAATAATATTTGATAGGATTTCGGTCATCTAGTTACATGTTGTCATGTATAAACTAACAATATGAGTGGATTAGTGATTTTCTGTAAATGACGACGTTAATCAGTGAACGGATAGTTAGTCTATCAAAATTATGAAATCGATGAGTTCAGCTACACAAATGTCTTTTATATGTTTAGTTATCTTCTGTTATGATTGATTCCGTTACCTATACATAAGTACACGGCTACCCGGATGAAATTTTATAAGTTAGTCAAGAAGCTTTTTTATATTACTTTGCTATTTTGTAATGAATCGTAAAGTATTCAGTACAGTAGGCTGGGAGGAATTACTTTATTCAATGTACATTTCCTAAATTCTTTTCAACATTTGTGTAGATTGTGGGAGGAAGTGACATATAATTTAAAAGTGGGTAATATCGATGCAGCATCAGATGCTAAACATCGTTTGGAACAGCGACAACGAGATTTAGCTCGACAGAGAAGAGACTCAAAACATACATGGACACCAAAATACTTTCGTGAAGAGGGAGAAAACTGGATTTATAGACATCCTTTAATTCAACGCCTACATCAATCACTCAATCAAAATAGTTCTCCCACTGAACCACGAGCAATCTCCAAAAATACGAATTTAGCATGTTCACCGGATATAGTTGTTAATCCAGTTTCTTGCAACAACGCAATAACCGATTCTCCTCAGATAGTCCATGCTACTACAACTAATTCTTCAATCCCTATAATTGAATATTTCCCCAGTCCATAGTTTATAACTTCATATGATTTTTAGAAATTACAGTTTTTTTCCGGTTTATCACAATTAATGTAAAGCTCGACAATAATATTTGTTTTGCTCAAAGTGGAGATAATATGAATTTTTAAGATCTTTTTCCCTTTAATATCTTTTTTTTTTACATTTCATTGTCTTTGTTCTCCGCACTTATTTGTGTTTCTTTCAAAACCAGTTTCATGGACGATTTTGAATGCACATTTCTCTAGTGGTTTTACACATCCTCTCTCCTCTATCTATAATTTCTTAAATGGTGCTCGGATTGATTACATATTCATTCCATAATAATCATAATGCAAACGATATTATCCCCCTTTTGGTTCTCTATTCATCTCGCTTTTTTTTCCGTTATATTTCACTTCTAACATTCAATTCTGTTATTTATTGTTTGCTTCTCTAGTTTGATTTTTATTTTGAAACTTTTATTAAAATGGATGCATTGTACTACCATATTTTTCTTTCCCATTTACTTTCATCGTTTTTTTCCTTTTAAGCTTCCTATAACTTGTTCGCTTGTTTGTTACTTTCCTTCTGTACAAAGAAAGTCAGCAAGATGTATTAAATGCTCTGACCGTAGAATAGTTACATGTGTGTGTAAACAAGGGTCCTACTATTTCTCTGTATGATCATATTTGTTATGTACTATATAATTTGTGTTAACCTGTCGAGGTCGATAACTATTTTCAGTATTTAAACTTTTCGAATGTTTGATTCTATTTTTGCTAACTCATCGTTTTCTCAAAAATCGGAGTTACAGCCGTTACTCTTGTTTTCCATTTTAAATATAGCTGTTTACAGAGATATGACTCCACTCGACTTATATCAAGTATAATATAGATATATTCTGCTTTGTCTCAATAAACACTGTAAGAGTAGATTTGTTTAGATAGTTCAGTGCATTCAAATTACATAACTAAATACGTTTACTGTACACATTAGCTTAAGAGTCGATAGTTATCATAGAAGTGATTTAATTATACGAAAATGCACTTTTGATAAAAGATGTGGTCTTGATGCGGCTGTTGATGATCTTTGGAAAATACTACCACGTACTGGATATCTGCGATTAGTGTAGTTTCTGCAAGACACATCAGAAAAAGCTTAACCATGAGACAATACAGGAAACGGATAGTGGATTGATCTATAACCACCGATGAAACTATTTCAACGCTATGGCTGCTTTCCATTGATTCGGTATGACAGGTAACTTGTTGAAACAAAAGACGGAAAAACTAACAATGTAGGGGAAATTATTGTATTTCCAGATAGTCTACTTATGTTCAGAAATATGCTAGTCGCTTTGTGTATGAAAAAGTAAATTTGTGGTAGAAATTGTAGTCCACATTTTAACTTGCAGGTCAAAGTATAAAAATTGTCCAAGACTAATGCGATTACTGAAGAGCTAGAAGTGTGGCTCAGGTCCTTAGTATATTAGAGTTCATCGAACTTAATGTGAAACATCCTATAAGTAAGGCCAGTTTTGGAAACATTACTACTACTATGACACGATCGTACGTTACCCGTACTAACCTCTTTCTGACTAACAGCGTAGTCCAGATGTATTCAGTATTTTTAAAAAGAAAATGTGGATATATATTGCGAGGCAAAAGAAGCTAGATAGAACATGCTATTCATTGATAAATGATATGGATGCAGCTAGTCAAAGCAAACAAATTCGTATGACCTGAGAGCTGCAGATGAAAGAGGTATACTTCAGAGTTAACCCGACGCGATCTCGTGATTCTACTTCGACGTTGAGTGCCATACCTAATAAAGTCAGATTTGGCCTCTCATTTTCACATCACATGTTAAGGTTGGTTCATCGAATAGCACAGCAGATTGATGGTTATGTGAGGTATTGTCTTTAGGAGTAAAATCACTGTAGGATGACGTGATCATACGTCAAGAGATCTATACAACCACACAGTTAAGATCAGAAGGATCACTTCCGGAAAGTGGTGTTTACTAGAACGTCGTAGTTGAATGTCTCTGAAATATCTAATGGAGGAATCAATGTGCTGGTTTTCTGAGTTTCTTTTTCTTTCTTTGAATATATCGATACTGCTTAACTATAATTGGTCGCAAAGAATTCTCACCAATATCCTGACAGGTTGTTGTTCCAGCCTTACGATCGTTTTGAGTATTATTCTTTCTCCAAGCCGTACCATCGGACCTTACGGCTGCGACAATGTGCCAGAGCAGGCAGTTTGTTCAACAAACCCGAAAGTGCACTGAAAATCTTATTCGATGCTTACCATGGGAATCTAATTTCACCACAGATAACACTGACACAGAGTTTTCCGATTTATACCACGATGTGTTGCATTGTCTTGACTGCACTTCCACAATTATTAACCAAGTGATTAATAATGCTAAAATGGGGCCAAAATATTTTTGAGCGGAAGCACCGCTACCACATGCAACATGACGTATATTCGCCTCAGAGTATGCTTACCGTGATTGACAGAGATGATTTACCCAACGCAAGTATCTCATGGAGAATAAGACCTTAGATAGTAAAAACTCAGACTTATCAATGCTCCGACTTTTCAAATGTTGCATGAAATCAAATACTCTTAGTACAACCAGGTTCTACATAGTTAACAGCAACATTATATTCAACTATGATACTATTTATCAACAGTTCAACCACTTTTCTCTATGCTAGACCACAAAACCGAAAGTTCTATCAATACGATTCTATTGTTGACACCTTAGCATCTATCCATAATTGATCTCACATCTACCACAACTACCCCAAAAAGGTCCCATAACTGTAAAACTGATGGCGAAATGCCATCAGTCGTGGTGTACGGTAGCAGAGATTTACCGTTATTCATTTTACAACTGGAATATGAAACTTGTCAATGTGTATGGAAAACATCGCTTATCTCTCATAGTTTGAAAACGGGATCATGAAGAGATATTAGTGACTATAGGCCCTTTAACAAGACATCTGTGCTATCACGAATCATGAAAAAAGATTCACACAGAGCTAATATCATTCTTACTTTCGGGAAGCATCATCTACCTATCTCAACATGGGTTTTTGACTGTGTAGGGCCAGTGAAATTCCACTGGGCCCTAGCCTAATCATCCGGCAGTTAGGTCATTGAGTATCAAACCGGTCATCGATCCTCGCCAAGGTCAAGGACAACCAACGCGCATCAGTTAATTGTACGCCATGGACTGGCCCATGCGGCGGGGGTCTTACCTTCGCTTGTATTTACTTTAACTAATATAATTCTGTAATAAAGTCCTTTGTGTTGTACAGTCTTCAAAGCATCTATAATACCTTGATACGTCAATCAGGCAATCGACGTAAGGTACTGACCGCAATGTGTGACTTTGACGTTTGCTAGTTCGTCACACCATTCCCGTCTAATTCAAGTAGGCCTCCAATCATTTCGACATAGATCATCTACGTTGGTGATCTACAACTGAACGCATATGCTCCACATTACTTTGAAATTTTTCATCAAATTACCCGGCGAAGTGATATTGGTTAATCAGCAATAATTCTATGCTTCGATTTTAGTAGGGCCTTCGATAGTATCTCACACAACTTTCTTATAAAACTGTCCTTATTAGGTATGCTGAATCTCACTTCATCTTTGTTCAAATCTTTTTATCAGAACTTAGCCGAACGGTTCGCTTTAGATCTTGCTACTCCAAGCCTATGAATGCAACAAGTGGGGTTATACAAAGAAGTGTGATTGATCTATTACACTCACTTCTTTCGAATAATGATGTTTACATCTTTTCGATACGGTAAACCCTTCGTTTTTGATGATGGCCTAGAAATCGTTTATTAATTCTCGTGTTCTACCAAAGAAACCTACACTTCATCGGTAATCCAAGATGACATAAATAACTTTTAAGAATGGCCTGTTCCTTGAAATCTGCCAATTAATGTTGACAAAAGTGGGTTTATTTACATTGGCCGAGCTTTAACCTAAATCTGGCTATACACAAACATACAATGAAACCTCTCAACACTGTTCATTATTCGAGTTTGATTTAAAGCAACAGTTTCAACTTTTCCGAACACACTGCATCTCAAGCATCTAAAGCAAAGAAGCTTATTGGATCATTAATGATGAATCTTAATAAGAACAACATATATAAGCTGAGGTCTAAATTGATTTCACTGAGTTTGTCAGTATCTCAGAAAAAGGCTGTATTTAACTGTTTTGATGCTGTTTTCCCATTTTTCGTGTGCTTTTTTCAGCTTCAATTTCATATTGGCCACAAGCAAGAGGTGATATGAAACTATGTCGGCTCCTTACATAGTTTTCATCCCGCCCACGGATCTTCCGAAATTTTTGTTGGTGCAGATGTTGTCGATTTAGTTCTCTGTGGTGTGATCTGGTGGAATCTATGTACTTACTTACATACTTACTTACTCCTGTTACTCCTAATGGAGCAAAGGCCGCCGACCAGCAATCTCCAACCCACTCTGTCCTGGGCCTTCTTTTCTAGTTCCATCCAATTCTTGTTCATTTTTCTCATGTCTATCTCCGTTACCCGGCGTAATGTGTTCTTTGGTCTTCCTCTCTTCCTTTGGCCTTGAGGATTCCATGTTAGGGCATGTCTTGTGACGCAGTTGGGTGCTTTCCTCAATCTGTGTCCTATCCACTTCCAGCGCCTCTTCCTAATTTCTTCCTCCGCTGGGATCTGGTTTGTTCTCTACCACAGTTGGTTGTTGCTAATAGTGTCCGGCCAACGGATCCGAAGCATTTTGCGTAGACAACTGTTAATAAACACCTGTATTTTCTGGATGATGGCTTTCGTAGTTCTCCAGGTTTCCGCCCCATACAGTAGAACTGTCTTGACATTTGTATTGAAAATCCTTACCTTGGTGTTGGTTGACAGTTGCTTTGAGTTCCAGATGTTCCTCAGTTGTAAATATGCTGCTCTTGCTTCACCGATCCGCGCTTTCACATCCGCATCAGATCCACCATGTTGATCAATGATGCTGCCCAGATAAGTAAAGGTTTTTACATCTTCCAAATCTTCTCCGTCAATTGTGATTGGGTTGGTGCATGCTGTGTTGTATCAGAGGATCTTGCTTTTTCCCTTGTGTATATTGAGACCTGCTGCTGCTGAGGCTGCTGCCAAACTGTTCGCTATCTCCTGCATTTGTTGTTGCAATTGCGATAGGAAAGCCAGATCATCTGCGAAGTCTAGATCATCCAGCTACATCCTAGATGTCCAATGTATCCTGCGTTTCCCTTCAGATGTTGACGTCCGTGAGTGCTGCTTCGATATTGAGTGGGTTCAGTGGGGCTGGTCGATTCAAAAGTTCTTTGAAGTGTTCTACCCACCTGTTTCGTTGTTCCTCAATGTTGGTGATTACCTTGCCTTCCTTGCTTTTCACAGGTCGTTCTGGTTTGCGGTGATTTCCAGACAGTTCCTTTGTTGTGTCACACAGTTGTCTCATGTGTCCTTCTCTTGCAGCCTTTTCTGCAGTCATTGCTAAATCTTCCACATGTTTACGTTTGTCAGTTCTAATGCTCCTCTTCACTTGCTTGTTTACTTCTGTTTATTCAGCTCGTGCCTTGGCTTTCTCTGCTCTTGTTCGACTGGTATTGATTGCTGCTTTCTTGTTCCTCCTTTCTTGAATCTTATCCAGTGTATCAACAGTGATCCATTCCTTGTGATGTTGCTTCTTGTGGCTAAGGACCTCATGGCATGTTGAAGTGATTGCTTCCTTGATCCCCGTTCAGTTGCTCTCCATAGTAGTTCGTTCTCCATTGAGTAGATCATGAAAGTCCTGGAATTTATTGCTGAGGACTATCTTGAATTTGTTGAATTTGTCAGTATCCCGAAGAAAAGCCGTATTGAACTTTTGTGATATTGTTTGCCCCATTATCCAGTACTTCTCGAGTTTCAATTTCAGCTTGGCGACCAGCAAATGATGATCTGATTTTATATCAGCTCCTACCTTGATTCGCACGTCCTCCTGAACGTTTTGTTGGTGCAGATATGGTCGATTTGGTTTTGCGTGGTGTTATCCGGTGAAGTCCAGCCTGTAGTAGAATTGATCTTTAGCGTCTTCATTGTAGTCGTTGGTAGGCGCATAGCATTGGATGATGTTCATTGAAATGCCCTCTTTCTTTGTTTTGAAGGAGGCTTTGATGATCCTTGGTCCATGAGATTCCCATCCTATAAGTGTATTTTGTGCTTGTTTGGACAGCATCAATACGACTCCTTGTGTATGTGGGGCATTTTCTTCTTCATGGCCGGAGTATAACAGAAGCTGTTTTGAAGTTGTTGTCCATCTTGTATCCAATGTGTTTCACTGATCCCGAGCGCCTCTAGGTTGTATCTCCTAATTTCTGCAGCAATTCGGAAGGCTCTCCCGGTGTCCCACATTGTACGAACATTCCATGTACCTAAATAAATGGTTGCTCTGGTTGTCAGAAGGGGCATCGGCCTCGTGACTACCGAAGGAACTCGGCTTTCATCATGAGGCGTAATCGTTCTCCTAAATGAAGACCTTCTGGCACCCAGGGCAGAGTTTAAAAGGTTTGAATAATTTTTTCTGGTTAGCGTTTTTTTGGCGAGTTAGTTTTCTACGGGATGGAGTCGCTAACCCCATGCCCAACCGTCCTCCTTTATCCGGGCTTGGGACCGGTAGTAGCCCCCGGAGGGACTCCAGGCGGAGTGGTGGAATCTATGTAGCTTTGTTTATAGGTCTGTGAGAAGAAATAGTGTCATCCATATCCATTTCATTGAATGCACATAAATATGTAAATACCTTCCCTTTCTCGTTCTTTTCTCCCAATCCGTCCCGCAACATGATGTCTCTTTACTCATTGTTGTCCACTCCGTCTTCAGTGTTTAGGTTTACAATCAGGGTGGTCTGGTCCTTTCCCAAGCACTTTGCTACGACAGACTTCAGCCTCTAATTGAACTGATCTTTGTCATCTTCATTGACGGATGCTTAGCACTTGATAGCATACTTTGTGATCCATTTCTAATTTGTTTTGAAAAATGCTTTGGTGATTTTGGATCCGTGAGATCCCTATTCTAAGAGTGCTTTTCATGCTTTTTTGTACAACGTCTAAGCGATACTCTGGGTGTGTATAGATTTTTCCTCCTCGTGACTGGAGTACAGCTTTCGTTGTTCAGCTTCGGTCCAATGCGTTTCGCTGACTCCGAGAAATAAGAAGTTGTATCTCCTCATTTCCATAGCTATTTTGGTTGGCCCTTCTAGTCTCCCAAATATTCCGAAAATCCCATTTAACTATGCCAATAGTTGATTTGGTTCTCAGGTGATGCTTCTGACTGGTGATTTACGCAAAATATTGGCTTTATCATGAGACGTTATAATTCTTCTGAGTGAAGATCCCTCAAGTGCCAAGGCAGAGCTGAAACGGCTCAAATAATTTTTTATTTATGCATTTCTTAAGCAAAGTTGTTTCACATGGATATATATGCATCTCTAACACATCTCATTTACTCGGTCTCGAGACAAAATATAAAACTAGAAGCGCTCCAGCAGGAGTCTTATTGTTATTGTAGTAGTGTGAAATATAATTGTTTAAGATGTACAAAATATGAGCAAATAACACGTTTGCTAATTTTATGTTCCTTAGATTTTGTTAAACCGTCTTCGGTGACACTTATGTTAAGTGGTGTGGCTAACAACTATTTTCAGCGCTTGATATTGCCGGGGGAATAAGGTTTTGTCACTGATGAAATAGATTTTATTTAGGCTTATGTATGCGTTATACGTAGTTTTCGCACCTCATAGTCATGCAAAAGTCTTATGAGTCTCATGAGCTATGGAGTTTTTTGGTATATTATTATCCCACCGCTTATTATCCTTCTATAGCACAGTGATAATAGTCTTACGTCTTAAAGTTGATCTTCATCAGTTCTGTAAAACGATAAATTGTAAACAAGTTCTATTTTTCCGAAAAACCCTCATTTTTTGGAGAAAACGGGTAAGACAGTGTTGTGAGTACAATGATTTTGGCGAACGTACACCTTAAACAGTGTGGAAAAAGACCAAAAGTTCTCATGCTCAGCTTTCTTTAAACGAGGTAAAGTATAACTTAGGATAATTAGTCACCCACAAGCAGTTGTCGCTGAACAGTTTTCAAGATAATTTCGCAATATATAAATAGCGAGATGACAGCTTGAGATACTGGTCGTACTATTTTTGAACCAAAGACCAGAAATAACGATTTTTTGCATAATTTGACAAATGATACTTTTCTCAGTGGACGGCTTATATATGAAACTTGATAAACACGTACTCACCCAAGGATTCCTATCTCCCTCTTGGAGCGGCTGTGTCTGATGTTTGTACCATATTGTACTAAGGTTATCACAACCGCTAATCTGAAACCATTTCATACATTGTCTATTATCAATTACGTTTCCCCACTTATTCTTTCATTTTCGTCTGTTCACACTGTTCTCATCATCAGCTAATCAACATATCTATTTATTTCTTGAAACAGTAGTCTTCTCTAAGCACTCAAATTATCACTTTACTATTTTTCTCAAAGTGACTAACCACGAGCTACGAAATCAGTTAGGAGACTGAAATTCAAGCCGTACAAAGAGTGCCTCAAATCACTTAAATTTGGCCCATTAGAGGATAGGTCTATGAAATTCTAAACACTCCTTAGCATCACCTTGCATAACTACTTAAACTCTGTCCTAACACAAAAGCCTAGGGGCGATACTCTGAAATGGAAGACACAAAACACAAGAACGGACTTCAGGGATACGTTTCTACTTTTAACAAGTGTTTTAACAGTCAAATTCACTAGTCGATCTTAGCTACATCATCAACAAAAATCTGGATACGCAGGACTGCAGTTTCATCCTAGTATGAAACTCAAATTCTGGAATTTGCTGCAGCTGGCGCATTCTAAAACACTTGAAATATTCTAACGGATCAAGGACAGTACCTGGCTGTAACTTACTAATACATACCCCTTGTTGTTAAATATTCTCAGGTTTCTACCTGGAAGCATAGGTGCTACAGAAGCCTGTTAGACGAAAGCTTTGCTCAGAACCATTTGAAACATTTAAACAACCTCTTGCCTGGTAATGTGATAGCTTCTGGTATTCAGGATCTCTATTGTCCTGAGAAAAAACGCGTTCGAATTACGTAATATAAAATTCCACAAGTAACCACCACAGTGACTAGAATTCGTGTAGTCGTGTGGCTAGACTACCGTCCATTAGATACTACTAAATACCTTGAACTATAACAAAACAACAGCAATCGAGAGCGAAGAAATCATACTGTTTAAACAAGCCTATGACAAAGATATTGTTTTTCAAGGTCATCACTTCGTAGTTGTTATGGCTATGTCTGTTGTGTTTTTCAAAACGTGAACAGCGAATTTTGTTTAGAGCTCGAACAGAAATGAGTTTTTCTGAGAATCCGAATTCGCAAAGTGAACAAAATCATGAGGAATTTAAAACGCTACCTGACGAAACTCTCGGAACGGTTGAACAACATGGTATTTTGAATGATAACTCACGTAGAAATGAAGTGGATGTTGAAACTGAACAAAATGATTTAATTGTTCTTGATCCAGATCACGTAGGTTCCGTTGATTAATTTTCCAAACTAAAAAAAGCCGTTGATGAGGCGTTTTCAAGAGTCTCTGAGAAGCATGCTCACCAAACATATTGACAATACGGAGATTCACCTGAGGGAGAAAGTATGTTTCGGATATTCTTCATAATAATAAATAGGACGAAGAAATGAAAAGAGAAAAGACAGCTCACATTGAAGTTGGTTGCGTTCTGTATAACCTTCAACAGGAACTTGCAAAGTAAAATGAACAGATTTCCATAGTTTCCTCATAGTCTTGTGTTTACAAAGCCTAGGATAATAATAATAGATTTCCATACTCCTAAAAGTCACGGATTTGTTTTTTTCGGAGAGTTAGATGCATAGCTCTTAATAATGAAACTCGATTTCCAGAAACGAAATTCTAGTAGGAGTTATACTAATTTGGAGAATAATACACCATTTAAGGGATTTATAGAATCTAGACTTCTCCTTGTAGTTTGTTAACACCAACGTTGTAGACAACTTAACGTTTATAGCACTTTTTTCTTAATAAGTTAAGGGTTTTCTGTGGTATTATAAAATAGTTTATAATCACCAGATTCATTAATACTTTTTATCGGAAAGAGAGCTAAATTAAATCATAAAATGGCCCTCATGTGAATGGTCTTGAGTTGTAAATATATATTTAGGTTTGCTTCGGAGAATAAAGAAGTTGATTCAAGGAGAATTTCTTGTGATAAGTATTCCGTAAGTAAAAACTTCGGCATTCCTAAATTTTACATTGTGTAAAAGTAGCCCTTCGTTTGTTCCTGTTATAATATCAAACAGTGACCACACTGTCTGGGTGCTATGTATCGTAGCTAAAGTATTTCCCACTCAAATCTTAGCAAACACGGTATAGTGGCAACTGACTGAATACCCATATACTGTTAAGTACACAGATCGAAAACCTACTATACATATTCCTTTTTATAGGTAATTGGCATATTTAAACTGCGGTTGAACTTTTAGTTTTTAAGTTTAGGTTTTAATTAAAGTATTCTGTATGCTCGCAATTTTGATATGTTTGTGAAACATAATATAACTGATCTGTCATAAATCATTTCAATAAATTGACAAATGATTTTTAGTAGGGTTACAAACCATGTAACATAATCAAAACCCTGTATTTCTAAAAGGGTGTTTATTATTACGATATATCGGATAACTTGTGTCACGGATTTCGTAGGTGAAAAACATGTTTTCATCAGTTAACGAGTTTTATCGGAGGGCAATGCTAATTTTTTTACGTCCGAAATTTTAAGCTATAAGGTTAAACTAGTAATTATTATTGATTCGACAGCACAAACTAACGAATTGATAGATCAAGTGTTAACTTATCTTAGAATTACATTAGAAGCTGACTACTGAAACAGCATATTGTAACTCTTGAGATTTATAACTTTGAAGAATACTACATTTTGCGTTTCAGGTTAATTCCTTTCCATAGTTTCTGTCAAGTGTTTTCCGTACAGTGCAAACGTCGTAACAAACGCTTTCCGACCTTCATAAGATGGATAAGTAAACTAATTTTGTATGACTACACTTTGAAGAAGAATAAGAAAGCACTTTGGTCTTGTTTGATATTTGGGTTTTTTACATAGAAATACTCATCAATGAATATATTGTTGAGCGAACTAGTTAGATGCAGAGACGCAGTATTTTTAGCCTTTCTCCAGGATAGCTTTGTGCTTGCATAATTAAACAAGAATTATAGGTTTTATTCATATTTAAGCATACATTATTTTTGATATCCTTTATCCTTATTGAAAGCATGGTATATAAATAAGCAAATAAATTTCAATGCACAAATATATATATATATATATATAGTTAAGGGTGTTGACTGTAGTGACTGTACATAAAAATGGATCTGTGCATTTGATAGTAACAACAAAGAAAAGGAATACAGTGCTTTTGTTGATTTACCAGGTAAAATTGAAACTTATATGTACATTTCTTTAAGACGAGTAACTTGTTTTTGTTAGTATTATATGATATATGTAATTTTGTGTTGGTAAAAAACTCAACTACTTCAAGTTACTGAGGTGAACTTCGTGTCACAGATATTATACACATTTAAATAATGAACCCCTTCCAACTGTTTTATTAAATCAGTTTTCATTTTATTAATGGGTTCAACTGAACTTGAAGCTGATTAAGAGCTGAAGCAAGATAAAATGTTTGAACAGCCCTGCTTGGCTTTCTTAGTACTGGATATGATGACATTCGAACAACACACGTAGTAGATATTTGATTAAAATTATAGAAGTGTGAATATAAAATCCTGCCGGACAATGGGTTTTTTGTTTTCTATAAAAATGCATTTTTATTTTTATTAGCTGCTATCAAAACATAAGGTATTTTATTGATTATGAGATAGTCTCTCTCAAAGAGTACTTTTAAAGTTTGCATTCAACTATTTGAGATATGTTGATTTTATTCCTTAGTAAAGTGATCAACGGATAATTTTATAGTGTAGATTTATTAAAAGCTGTACAACAACAACACTTATGCTGCTGATGTAGCTAGCGAATATGAATAAATTAGGCTGTAGATTATTTTGATATTGTTCGTTGTTCAACTTATTATTTTCGGAGTAATTTATAGCCATAGCTCACTCAAATCTTCCTATTCCTTTATTCTTTTTGTGTGATAATAATACTCTTTTATATTTTAATGTTCAATGTTGTTCGTTATATAACTGATTATTCGAAATAAAGTTTTTTTAAGAATTCAATCGGATTGACTCCACATGTGTTTACTTCAATTTAAGGTTTCAGTTAAACTTAGATAACAAACATAATGAATATGCGGAATATCATGGAAAGTATGAAAATGCTCAGAATAAGCTCACAACTCTCCGAGAAAAGTACCAAACGTCTGTTAAAACAATGTTGCAAGAGACTAAAAAAATGCATTCTATGCGTGATGAAGTTGATGCATTATGTTTGCGATTATACTACTTAAATAAAGCTAAGCAAGACGTTAGTGGAGATTTGCTGGTATTGCAAAGGGCAGTTGAAAAAGTTCACACTGATTTAAGCAAGGTAAGCTGATATAATTAGTGAATTATCACAGAATTTGTAACGTTTTGAAAAATAGTAGATATATAAACAAAAAGTACAAGCACTACTTTTTATCTTAAAGTGCTTTCAATCCATAGTTTTTACTGATTGTTCCATATTTTTCTTAAAGCAGTCGCATTTGTCTAGAATTTGATAGCTTTTGAAGCATCGTGTTTTCAGGTTCTTTGGACGTACATTTGTCTTTCAAACCAATCCTTATCAGAACGGCCTGATTTTGTTACATAACTGTGGATTGTTTTTCTAAATTACATTGATTAACCATTGAATAGTTAGCAATGTCATATTTTTCTGGTCATCAGTGCTGAAGAACGAATATCGTGTGTAACTAGCGTAGTGGTAATTACAAAAACGTTTTACTCTGAATTAATACGAAAGAATGATATACTGAAAAAATACGACGCTAAATTAGTAAGCGATCTCCCTTTTTATCCCACCTTAACACTACTTTGTTGTACAAAGTAATCGGTTTATCTTATTAAGGACACAATAGCCGAGCTGTTCTTCAAAAGATGTCAACATTTGCATGATGACGCAGACATAGGTTTGGTCTCTTCTAAGCTCTAAATAAGGGTTCCGGGATAAAGTGAACATTAACAAATAAAGGTAAGTAAACTGTGTACACGGTTGGTAATCAGTCAATATATTTTCTCAAAACTGTAAATAACATTCAGAAGTCAATTTCATTTATTGGGAATGCTTTTTATTGTCTTTTACCAGTAGAAAACGTGTGTTAGCGTGATATGCGCTAGATAAGGCATGTTCCGTACAGTGTTGTATTGAGGCATACTGATTGACCATTTCCTAGCCAATCGGAACTACCGGATACTTGAAGAAAACTATAGTAGCTTCTTGTGTAAAATTATAAATATACTAACGTTTTTCATATAATGCTTTCTACCTCTATTCAGCCCTGTTTATTTGGAATATAATTACGTTCTTGTTCAACAGTGTTCTGATTTGTGGACTTGTTGAGTGAGGTGAAGTGTCTAAAAAACGTTCAACAATAGGAGTAGCTGGGTCACGATAAGAGAAATCATAACAGCCTGTCGTAAAGTAGCAAGTTTATCTAAAGCCAAGTACCTCCTCAAGACTGACGTATCTTATCAGGTTTGTCATGATTGTAAATATTTAGTCGATCATGTGAATTGATAACTTAGTTATGTTAGTCAAACCTTCAGAAAAGTGGGTTTATACTATTCGTTTAAGAATGAAGTACTAACCATGTGATACATATACTATAAAAGACAAATATTATACTATTTGTTACTCATTTCACTGAAATTTGAAGAGAGGTTCGACATTTTCCATATTTTATAGTTTGAAGATGAGAAACTCCGACAAGACCTTTCGGTTGATCGTATGCAAACTAAAGTTGACCAACTAAAAGATGATATTACCTTATATGAAGCTCAAATAGTAGCTCAAGAAATTGAAATGAATACAAGTCAAAATCTTTTGTACGAGGCTGAGGCACAAATAGTTGCTATAAATGTTGACAAAGCGCATTTACTTACTCAGTGGAAAACCAGTTTGCTTGGCTTACAACGTAGAAATGAAGCATATGCAGATTTATTAGCAGCTTACAAGTAAGTTTTATTTGGATTAATAAGATCTATGAACCATAAAATTATAGATTACTGGTGAGTAATATTTCAGTTTACGCCAAATGAAAAATCAAGGACAGACTTAGACATGTAACTTATGAAATGTACAACTGTTTTACGGTCTACAATTTTCGAGTAAATTGAATAGATTTTAATGGTTGAGGCATTCTAGTTTTACGGAGATTTAGAATAATAAACTTACCCCTAAACGCATGAAACAGCCGTTCATTGATTGTATAGGTTTGTGTATAGACCTGAGTGACGTATTCATATGCTATTTCAGAAAAAGCAACACCACCTTCAAATAAATCCCCTCTTGATGTATTACACGACAATTATGAGTAGGGTTAGATTGCAGAGATATTTTTTTCACTGCTCCGGCTCAAAAGGTACTATTATATTTATAATAAAGTAAAATAGCTCTTATTTCATAAATAGGATTACTAATCGTTTCAATTTAGTGACTATGTGTACATCACATATTTGTTAAATATAGTCATATTTTTCTGTTAAAGCAGGACTTGACTCGACAATCCTGTCGATAACTTTCGTTATTGGTCAACTGACTTTAGTTTGCGACTGAGTATTATTTAATACATCTAATGAACAGTCAATGGCACAGGTATCAAGTATCCAAAAACGTTATTTGTTTATTTTAATGGACGGTAGTGTAGTTACGTGATAGCTAGCCACTATCCAACTAGACAATAAAAAAGTCATATTGTCTAAAAGGTTATGTGTTATGTTGTTAATCTAAGTCAGTTTTCTGTATATCAGTGTTTTTCCCCGACCGTTCTTGCTACCTCGACGTGGTGGTCAGGCTTGCCTATCGTGATGAAGCAACCGAGCTATACTGGCTGGAACAACCGTTCCTCAAGGTCCTACCATGTCAGACAGGTCGGTTGAAGAGCGGTAAGACTAAAAGCAACAAACCCAAGGTCCGAAGGCGAAGTCGTACTGCTGACTGTACAGAGGTGTGACAGCAGTAAGGTGTTTCCTTCAGACAACCAGCATGACAGCGATGCTGCCTTCCCACAAGGAGGGGTGGGGTTAGAAAAGGTCGACCCTAAAAATGCACACCTCACCTTACCTCACGGATTTCCGTCTCCGGCGGTAAGGCTCTTTGAAGAACGGAGCTAACACGTCAAAAACCTCCCACGAAAAGGCCGTGCGCGACCGGCCTCAAGCAGTTGTCCCTTGGGCACTGCGGTCACGCTCTCAGGTCACTGAGACCGCCTCTAATCCAATTTCCTTTTCAGGTACCTCCAGAAGAACCCTTCCTCTGTGTGTTCAACCGGGAAGTGATAACCGCCCTCATACCTCTAACAGCACTCGAGACCACTGTATTCATAATCAACCTCCGTCTTCGCTTCCTATTGTTCCTCCTACATCGACTTTCAACTCTAAACTTCCTCTTTCGGCTTCCTCCTCAAGTGTCACCATAGCCAACGATTCTAGTGCTCAAAACACTGTTCCAGGTCTACTGAAACCTCGCTCCAAACTACACATTGGAGCCTTCAACGTACGCACCCTATGTCAAATCGGTCAGCAGGCTCAGATGATGTGAAAGATGAATTTTACAGAAAGCTTTCTGAACTTCTTCAGAAAGCTAAACGCTCAGACATAGTACTCATAGGGGGTGACTTTAATGCTCAGATAGGTAGCTTAAACCAAACAGAAAGGCATTTAGGTGGATATTTTAGCATTTCGGCACAGCGAACAGATAATGCTGATCGTCTTTAAGGATGGTGGTCCAATTTTAGCGATTAGGTTGACTAATATTTTAGCTAAGATCTGGGAGTTAGACGTTATCACATCTAACTGGTCACAATCACTTATCGTCCCAATATATAAGAAAGGGTCAAAATCATCCTGTGACAACCACAGAGGGATTAGTTTAACTAATATAATATCTAAAATACTAGCTTCGATAATTATCAGACGCCTAACTAAGACTCGTGAACTGCAAACACGACAGAATCAAGCTGGCTTCACAACTGGACGTGGCTGCATCGACCACATATTCATCATTCGTCAGATTCTAGAACACAGGCATATTTATCGGCGTCCGACAATCGTGGTCTTTCTTGACTTGAAAGCAGCATTTGACTCGGTAGACCGCGAGATTCTGTGGCAGTGTCTGTCATTGAAAGGCGTACCACAGAAGTACATAAACCTCGTGAAGGTTCTTTACTAGAACACTATTGGTCGAGTCAGAGCTTATGGCGGGCTGTCATCTGTCTTTGCAACCTCAAGTGGCGTCCGTCAAGGCAGTCCACTTTCTCCATTTTTGTTTAACTTCATCGTAGATCTACTAATTGAAATAACTTTCTCGTCAACTGAGTTCTCGGGTATTGATCTCCATCCAGGAGGTCTACTTATCGACTTAGAATACGCAGACGACATAGTCCTATTGGGTGGAGTAGCTGATAAAATACAGAGTCTTTTGGTAGCACTGAGCGACAATGCCAGAATGTTTGGAATGCGCTTCTCTCCCTCTAAATGCAAGTTGTTGCTTTAAGACTGGTCTGCGTCAACACCTGAACTAAGGATAGGGAGTGAAGTGGTCGAACGCGTTGGCAACTTCACTTATCTTGGAAGACTGATCAGCCCTAATGGGTTGATGTCTGACGAAATCTCAGCACGGATTCGAAAAGCTCCTTTGGCGTTTGCCAACTTGCGTCACCTTTGGCGAAGGCGAGATATCCGTCTATCAATAAAAGGACGAGTATACTGCGCGGCAGTCCTTTCTGTTTTAGTTTACGGCAGCGAGACATGGCCATTAAGAGTAGAAGACACTCGTAAGCTATTAGTATTTGACCACAGATGCCTTAGAAATATTGCTGGCATCTGCTGGGATCACCGGGTAAGTAATAGTGAGGTTAGACGCAGGCTATTAGGAAAGGATGGTAAATCAGTTGATGAGGTCATGAATCTTCATCGACTGAGATGGTTGGATCATGTGTTGCGTATGCAATGCTATCCGGTATTGGAGATGGTTGGAAGAAAGTCAGGGGCGGCCAAACCAAAACGTGGCATCAGTGCTTGAAGACACTAACTTCTAGTCTGAGCCATGTTGGTAGATGCAGACTACTTGGTTGGGGTCCGCGTGACTATCGTAACCAATGGTTGGAGACTCTTGGAGACATAGTTCAGAATCGATCACAATGGCGTCGGTGTATACACTCTCTGTCTTCCCTTAAACTAAGAGATTAAAATCGCTTCATATCTTTCTTTCTACGAACCAATTATTTCTTCTTGTACTATATCTCTATATGCAATCTTTCTCTTATATATTACTACTTTTGACCTAACCACTGCTATGAATCCGGTGTTCATCTTGTTGTGCTGATGCGGTATGGCAACCTGGACCGATGCACATATGTGCCTGGTCCTACGTTGTAGCTGACTGACTGACTGATATCAGTGTTTTTCTAGTTCTCGAGATTTATTGGGAACGATATCAACGTTTTGACTGAAAGTGACAGTTAAGATTATTATAGTCTAACAGACGTTGGTTTAAAATACTCGTCGTTTACGATTTGATACACATGATAAGCAAATCAGTAGGAGCTTTGAGCATTTTTTTTGGATGTTTGGACAACCATTGATTTACTGCCAAGTTACCAGTAACAATAACGACATCTCTAGATGAGAAAATTAAATGAGATAATTAATTGTCAATTGTTAAGCAATTTCATGTTCTGTATTTTAAGATTCACTGATGAATGTTCTAATATAAGGCTGAATACTTTTGTTGGGCGAAATACTTGTAACGATAAATCATATGACGATTGGTAATCTAATAACAGTTGATAATTTACACTTCAGAATACAAAATTAAGCAGATACTAGTGTATATTGTGTAAACGGTACACTTGATGAGAATTTTATTAGGTATGATTGACGAAACATTTAGTTCATATTTGTCCTAGAAATCAAACAAACAATTTAAGATATTCAAACTCACTTTATAGTCTAGCTGTCAAAATAATTGATGAATATTTTTCATTTCAGACTCTTAGAAGTGTACAAATATGACTTTGACCCAATGTATTCATAAAAGTATCAATTTATTCACTAATTCTCTTCACTTTATAAAAGTCATATTCTCCATATATGCCAACTCGGAGATAAACAGAAAATTCATCATCTTTGTTAATTATCTTCAGCCAGTACAATAAGTAGTTTACTTATCGGTTAAACTGATGTTCTAGCAATCGGAGATTGAGAACTATCACACATTTCTATGTAACTACAACTTGAAGAATTGTATGCAAGATTTGTCGACTTTATTTACTATCTGAGGACTAAATTAGGGATTAGTTCACCTTTATATTTTTTTTATTTGAATAGTTTATTACCATGTGACAAAAATATTGACAATATTCTGGTGTAATTTTTTGTTTGGTTTTAATTAAATACTACTATTAATATTTTCAGTAAGCTGAAAGAAGAATTACTTGTTTTAGAAAATGAACAAAATGCATATAAGCTTTCAATTAACAAAGAACAAGAAACACATGAACGGTTGACAGGACTACAAAATAAAAATGAATCAGACTTGAATACTTTGTGTAAACAGTTGTTACATTCAGAAACAAAACTTGAGGCTGATAAACAAGCTTACACAACATATTCAAGAATCTTACTGGAAACTGAACGTAATCTTTTCAATGCTAAAACAGTAAGATACTCAGAAATATTTTGCAAGTATCAATCTAACAAAAAAGGATTTACTCTTTATGATAGAAAACTTTTTTTTTCTATGATGAAAAGCGAAACCAGTACAAACAAACACGCTTACTTTAAGCAAGATCTTGTTAAATTAGAATAATGATAACAATCATTAGGTAAATGTAAAGGAAGGCTTTAAAGTTTTACTTAAGTTACAATCAGTAAAATAAAATTGCATGCATATATTTTCAATGCAAGCAAATTAAAAATTATCGCTCAATGGAGTTTCACAGGAAGAACTTATGTTAAGGAAAGATTAATTCCTAAAATAACATTGGTTTATTTTGAATATTGATTGGACCTTGTTTTCGTAGATTTTTATTGCATAAACTAAATTCTTGTTTCATATGGTTCTTATTATCGTAGTTATATCAAAAAACATTAAAACGTCTTAATATAAAGAAAGAGATATCGTAAAGCTTATCTGTTAACAAACATTTACGAAATGAGTAAAACAGTAAGTAGCTACTTTCTTCAATTTAATGTTTATCAAACTTCCTGAGATTGGAACTCCAGTTTGTAAACTGGAGCGTCTTGGATCTTAGTAAATTATCTATGTTAATTTTATTTGTGTTTATTAATTTCCTTTTCACTATGGTCTCTTTTAAAAAGTGGTAGAAGTAAGATTATCTAGAATTGTCAACTACTATGCCGTATTCTTTAAAATATGTGTTATGTTGGACAAATGCTTTCGATCCAAAAATAACTGATTATGAGTATTCGTTACCTGAATATTATTACGTTACTTTTTTTACAAAGTTTTACTGCCCTTTATAACATTCATATAGAATGTCTTACTCGCTACTTAAGTGAGGGAAACTAGTTAGATTCAAAATAAAAGTTGACAATATTTTTAGAGGTTTTAAATTTCTAAGTCGTATCATGTTCGTGTAGCACTATATTCCTTCCCAATCTAAACGTGAACAGTACTGGTTCCATTCCAAAAACTAAACATAAAATTCGTTTGATAGAGTATGAGGTATAAGAATTCATAAAATTCCTTGAAAATATCCACCTTTTCGTAAATCACTGTACAGAAAATTCGTGTTTACACATTTTTGAGTTTAACCTTCCCTTTTCTTAAAATGTTGACATGATTAGTTTTTTAGATACATCAGCCTAGAAGCCTATGAAATTTCTACAGTAAAAAGATGTTAAACTATCTCTACTAACAGCCCAATATTACACTGAATCAGGAATAAGTCCGTTTTTTGCTGTAGCTCGGATATTTTCCCTTATTAATACAAACTTGCAATTTTAGAGCTATCGCATAATATGAATTGAGTGTTTCAAGGGAAACATATCGTCATAATTTAAAAAGAACACACAACTCTTCTAGTATAGATGACTTAACCAGTAAGTTTCATAAACGATAGAATCTAAATAGATATCTCTCTAAATTGTTGATATGCGTACTGTCTAAGGGGAGATGGAAGCTATCATACATACTTGTATCTTCGTTTCGTTATATACAAGCGACCTTTGGCATTAAAAAAGGAAGTTCACTTAATAAACCAGTATTGTGGTTCACCAAATGTTATAGAATTTTATCACGAGGTAATAAAAATTACGGTTTTGGATATAGTTAAGTTGATAAAAACCTGAGCACCACAAAAGTTTCAAACTCTAATATTTAACGACTTGCGTTGTCGAAACTCAGACTTGTTCCCAGATATTTGTAAGTACCAGGAAGTCAACTCTGTACACATGAAAATATTACTCTACACAATTAATTATTTCCAAGTGCTTCATAACATTTTTGTTTTATTACAGGAGAACAATACTGCTCAAGCAAATGTAAACAATATCCGCAAACAACTTGAGAAGAAGGTATTAGAGAAACAAGATTTAGAGAAAAAAATCTCCGAAGAATTAAGAGATCGGTTGACCGCGCAAAAAGCTGCTAATTATGCTAACAAAATCAATATAAACGTACAAGATCAAAGTAGAGAATTACTAACACAAGTAAGTGATTTTTTATTTCCTAAAAATCATAAAATCAGTTTCTTTCTAACCTGTATTTGTGGAGATGAAAAGGTTCATACGCTATCCAAATAAAACCATGATTCGCTCAATCTTCTTATGTAACATTTGTGCATGAAATAAACTGTAGTTTTTATGCTCGCAATGAATTTTTTAAAATTTCTTTTTATCAAATACTGAACCCTCTTTAACACACACGGCTATGCCTCATAAGTTATGCTCTTGTGTACTGTTGGCGAACAGAACTAATCCAGATCACTTATTGTTCTTTATTTAGACCACACTGACTTCATCACATGGAGTTTTGTCTAAAGCTTTCAAATGCTCTAAGTTACATATAAGTAATTTATAATTAATTATGATAACCAGTTAATATTCATGGATCATGGACGCAACAGTGTTTCAAATTTGATAGTCATCTATGAAGAACTAAGGTATTTATGAAATTTTCTTCTTAGTACAATACAATTTACGTCACATGTATAACAGTTTTATGAAATGTAGATTATTTGTTCAGGATAGAAGGACGGTGTAGAAATAGAACAGTCAAGCAACAGTACAACCAGATTGAACATATGGTGTGATATATATATATATTCTGTTTTACTAGTGTTAAATCATGTTTATATTTCTTTCTATCTGTTTATTTCTATTTTTAACAAAAGATTGTACAAATGGAAAATCAGATTGCTAAAGACGAGTTAGGCGTAGCACATAAAAAGGCCAGGAATAAGCAACAACAAGAAAAAGTTAGTGAATTAGAACGAGAAATCGATAACACAAATCTATTGATCACTAAGCTGGAAGGTGAAATACATCATGCTAATATTTCAGTCGAACGTAAACAAGGGAACATTGATATATTAAATAAGAAATTGGAACGATTAATTCGTGACTGCGGTGTAAGTATTCGACCGTGAAATTAATTTAGATTTTTTATTAACTGAAATAACATTTTTCCGTAGTTTTGAATGATATACATTTTTATCTTAACTGAGCAGCAAATGATCTAATATAATGTTTTTAATTTGTTACATATTCCGAAAGCTTTTAGTTTTGTTATAGGTAAATTAATTAAGTGGTTACTGTAAATAGAATCATAAATACCAAATTTCCATCATATATATCCCCGGTTCTTTACCATACTGATGAATACTGCTTTTAGAAAGTTTTCCCTCTGAAAAGTGTTCATTATTTATACTACACTTTATAAGGGGGTTAGCAAAGATTTTTAATTAAGTTTTCATATGGAAAGAACTGTGATAAACAATAAAGATATTAGTGACTAATTAATAACTAGTAATGTTTCACAATTCTAAATAATAAGTAACCGCAACGCACAAAACAAGTCACTAGATATTTAGAACCTGGTTTGAGATGAAATTGAGTAATAGAAGCTTTTGAGCTACTTGATCAAAGCAAAAACCTGTTCATGAAGAGTATATACCTCACTCGATAACTAAGTTCATCTTTATTCATTATCTACTCAAAGTCAAGAATATTGTACGGAGATACTTTTTAATGACAAGTCGTCAAAAAAGTTTAAGAGGAAAATAAGTTTATGTTTACTAATTATTAGCCGGTTTTGATACTAAAGATTTGTATGTATTACAACCATAATTACTATAACTATAATACATCAGTTATATATATATATATATATATATATATATATAACTAAAAAATGTAATTAAAAATGGTCGAATAACGTACGATATCATTTATGAATAATGACATGTAACGTCAGATTAAAAATTTCTAACTACACCTTAGTTTTATATTCAAACTGTCAGTACAGGGTTTCAGGTTATTTAACTTCTAAAGAAACTTTAGTACATTCTGAAATCAAGTTAAATGTTTGAGAAAGAACTAATTTATATTTCTCTCTTTGGTTTTATTTATTTTAATATTAGGGTCAAGAAATTGGGCCGTTGGATGCACAAGTAAACAATTTAAATAAAGCTATTGGACTAAAGCAGGATGAGATCGGTGAACTTGAACAACAATGGTTAAGAGAACAGAATGAATTAGTTGTAAATATAAATGAACGTGATAAATTAGCTGAGTCTGTGACTAGAATAAATAAACAATTATCAATTTTAACACAGAAGAAATTACGCATTGATAGTAAGTTTACGTTTTAATTGTCACTTCAATTTTTTCATGCCTTAAGTAAATTAATTGAAATTTGAATTAGTTCGTCAAAGCAGCCTTAAGATTAAGAAGAATATTTTAAGCTGAACCATGCAAAATTCAAACGTAATATCGTTTTTAAAGAGCTTTATTAATCACTATAACCAACTAATAATAATGCTAACTAAATGAATACATATTAGGCTGCTGAATCCATTTAAAGCATTATTCAGTAGAGTTATTAAAAATCTCCATTTTTTAAAAGGTAAGCTCTAACTACGGCCAACCAAATAGTCAAATAAACCCGGTCACAAACTCTTCACCTACTCTCTGGTCGATCGCTTTCTTTAATCAGAAAACACTACCTCACATTTTGCAGGTTTTTAAAGATCACCTAATGTTTCTTTAAAATAATTTGATTCAGACCAGCTTAAACTTATGTAACTTAGTTATTACTCTCTTCTTATTTATAGATGAAATCGCTATTCAGGGACGTGAGAAAAATGATTTAAAAAAAGAACTAAAACATTTACAGAACGATATCACTAGAATAAACACAATGATAGCAAAAGAGAAGACAACCGAAGAATGTTTGGATAATGAAAATAAACTAACTGAAATAGACTTTATACGTTCATTGAAAGAAAAAGAAACAGAAGCAGCTAATTTGCAAGAAAAAGTGGATAAAGCTTTAAAAGATAAAGAAGACTTATTAAGTGGATTAGTCGAAGTTGAGTAAGTTAATTAGAAGACTGGCTTTTATAAAACTCATCTGATGTAATTAATACAGTGTGACTTCGCATACACATCGATTAGCATTACGGTGTTATATTACATATTGATAGTTAGATTGAGAGGGTATTTTCACTGCAGTTAAGCAAACATATAGCAAATTAGTAAAGTCAAATCGCGGAACTCTGAGGATACAGAGAATGAAGGCATACTTGTTTATGAAATCTTCAACTATAGCCTCAATAATTATCGGACGCTTAACTAAAACTCGTGAACTGCAAACACGAGAAAATCAGGCTGGATTCAGACCTGGTCTCGCCTGCATCGATCACATATTCACCATTTGTCAGATTCTAGAACACAGGCATACTTACCGGCGTCCGACAATCGTGGTCTTTCTTGACTTAAAAGTAGCATTTAATTCCGTAGACTGCGAGATTCTGTGGCAGTGTCTGTCATTGAAAGGCGTACCACAGAAGTACATAAACCTCGTGAAGGTTCTTTACTAGAACACTATTGGTCGAGTCAGAGCTTATGGCGAGCTGTCATCTGTCTTTGCAACCTCAAGTGGCGTCCGTCAAGGCAGTCCACTTTCTCCATTTTTGTTTAACTTCATCGTAGATCTACTAATTGAAATAACTTTCTCGTCAACTGAGTTCTCGGGTATTGATCTCCATCCAGGAGGTCTACTTATCGACTTAGAATACGCAGACGACATAGTCCTATTGGGTGGAGTAGCTGATAAAATACAGAGTCTTTTGGTAGCACTGAGCGACAATGCCAGGATGTTTGGAATGCGCTTCTCTCCCTCTAAATGCAAGTTGTTGCTTTAAGACTGGTCTGCGTCAACACCTGAACTAAGGATAGGGAGTGAAGTGGTCGAACGCGTCGACAACTTCACTTATCTTGGAAGACTGATCAGCTTTAATAGGTTGGTGTCTGACGGAAGCTTTGCATGGATTCAGAAAGCCCGTTTGACTTTTTCCAACATACGTCACCTATGGGATATCGGTCTGTCAAATAAAAGACGGCAGTTCTGTTCTATGTTACGGATGCGAAACGTGGCCATTGAGAGTTGAAAATACTCGTAAGCTATTAGTATTTGACCACAGATACCTTAGAAATATTGCTTTCATCTGCTGGGATCACCAGGTAAGTAATATTAGGTTAGACTCAGGGTATTAGGGAATGATGGTAAATCAGTTGATGAGATTGTGAATCTTCATCGACTGAGATGGTTGGATCATGTGTTGCGTATGCCTGAACACCGATTCCCACGACGTGCAATGCTAACCGGTGTTGGAGATGGTTGGAAGAAAGTCAGGGTTGGCCAAACCAAAACGTGGCATCAGTCCTTGAAGTCACTAACTTCGAGCCATGATGACAGATACGGACTACATGGCTGAGAATCGATCACAATGGCGTCGGTGTATACACTCTCTGTCTTCCCTTAAACTAAGAGATCAAAATTCGCTTCATATCTTTCTTTCTACGAATTAATTCTTTCTTCCTGTACTATGTCTTTATATGCAATCTTTCTTTTATATATTACCCCCATTGAAGTAACTACTATGAATCCAGTGTTCATCTTGTTGTGCTAATGCGGTATGGCAACCTGGACCGATGCATATATATGCCTGGTCCTATGTTATAGCTGACTAACTGACTGAAATAAAACCTAATTAGATACTTTTCACTACCAACAGACATCTTAATTCAGTTAAGATCGTTAATTAAGATCGTTAGATAAGAAATGAAAACGAATTACAGCCTGCTTTAAGCATTCATGGTGTTTTAAGTTAAAGAGAGTTGAGTAACTTTCGTAATTTTAATTGATACAGTTTGAAGGAAAAGGTTTTTTCAGCAGGAGACATTATACCAATGACTAAAATGTGACAAGACATAGTTTTGGGTTCGATTTTTTACACTATACTTTGTTCAGATTTAATTCATTTTTGTATTGGTCGATTAAATCTTCTAACTGATGTTTACGACTGCAATTGTTCAGTCTCCCACTATTATTATTATTATTATCATACGGATTGCCTTGATATTGCCTTAAGTCACAAGCATTATAAGCAGAGATGATGGTGGCTGTCAGTGGAATCCATGACGCGCGTTTCATCCTAACAACCACTACAAAAGTGAATTAAACTTCATCCCGATGCACAAGCTAGTGGCTGTCTGGACTCAGTAGCTAAGTGGATAATGCGATGTCGTTTAAGCGAGCGGACTGAGTTCAGGTCTTGGAGTGAACTTCAACTTTGGGATGCAGGTATATCAAGTTGACGAGTCCTGGATTCTAATGCTAACCACCATCATCTCTGCTAATAGTGCTTGTTCAAATTTAGATTGCCTTTTTTCGCCTGAAATATGTCACTTCAATCTAATTTTTTTAAAATTTATTATAAATTTAGACGGACAATTATGCTGTGGGAAAAGAAAATACAATTATGTGAAGAAACTAAAAAATCCGTTGATTGTGATATAGGTCAAGGTGAAATGAATGTTATGCGTCATGAAATTCATCGTATGGAAATTCGTAAATCCTCATTACTTCAACAACAAGAAAGATTAATTCAGGCACTTGAACGTTCTGTATCAAAGTAATCTGATTTTTTAAATCACGGGTTTAACACCAATGAATTTTTTTCATTTTAGGAAATAAAAAAAATTATAAATTGATTTCAAATGAAAAGTTTGAAATGGATATGTAGTATCGGTTAAATATGTCAGTCGTAGTCAGATAAGAATTAATACCTTCCGTAATTTTATGACCTACTTAAGTAAACGAAGTATGTCATTTGTTCATTAGGTAGATACATTCTGACTGGTAGACACTTTCAATTGAGTTGAATACCTACGTTTTTCAAATATAAAGCCTTACTCTGCTTTTTAAATATACATTTTTTTCAGGTGTTGATAATGCTGACTAATTTTGTTCGTTTAGATAACTTTTCATAGCATTAACATAAATAATTTTCTACTTATAATGTCTGCACGAATCTTACAATGTTCACAAAAAAGTTATGAATTCAAGCTGTTCTGGTGATTATTTTCATAGTTTACTGAACTAAAAATTTTAGGTATCGCAATAGTCATTTAAGTGTTACAAGGAAAAGGGTCATAACACATCATCACAATATGCAATCAAGAACAAAAGCCCTCATACCTATGAACGAACAAGAAGCAAATTAAAGGAAGTAGTAACGAACAAAAACGATCTCAGTTTGCCTTTCCTACCTCTCCTCAATATCTTGGCAATTACAGTTTTTCAAATACATAATATACTGTCTGCTTCCATTTATAACTGTTAGATTAGTAGTTTAAGCAATACGTAGAACTGTGTGGCGGTCGTAATATGAAATAATAAATAAAAATTGATTGAACTAAGAAATTTACTAGTGACTGAAAGCAAGTGAAACTTGGTTAACAGAGGTCAAGAGATATCATTTTTTAACCAATGAAGAGATTTTACTTTGCATTCTACTGCCTAACTTTATCGAAAATAGCTCATCCAGTGAATAACACTAGGAAATGTATGGGCATGATATATTGCTCTTCCCTAAATAACAGTCATCTGTTGTAACGTGTGGGACTGCAGGTTATGATACGCAGCGTTATATCGATCGATCACAGTGACACGTAAAACACGTAGTGGACGACCTAGTGTCCCGATTGGCCCTGCTTCGCTGTCTGTCCTAGCCAGTTGAGTCAAGAACACAAGTCACAGCCTCTGAGATATGAATCATTATATTTCAAACATACTTTGTTTAGATACCAATCAAGCATACCACATCGTACCATAAAATAGTAAACAAAATTTTGTACAATATTTAACAAGTGAACAAATATCGACCAATAGGAAATGTCCATTTAAAGTCCAAGGACACCATTGGACTTAACATCATAATTATTGATCTATTCCTCCGCATCCACAACACATCATTCATAAGACGATTTGAAAATGTTCACTTGTCTCTTGATGCGTTCCTAACTTAGGATGAGAAGTTACCAGTAAAGATTATTTTAAATAATCAGGGATTCCAAATGTAAATTTACCTAGATTTCGATACTGAAACATGGTCCTAGTTCCCTGTATTCGATCTGACTATTTTATATTATTCTTCTTGAATTAAAATAAACTTAATTTAGTTTTACGTTTTCCTTCACCATTTCTTCTTTTGAGAAATTTCGATCAAATCGTACACTCCCCCATCTTCAAAATGAGCTAAACAGTTTGTTATCTAGCTATAAATTTTTCATCTAAATTTATATAGCTCATATTAATATTTATTGGCTTAAAGTTGAAGTTTTAAAATTTTTTCAGTCTGAATTGATCTAGAATATTTCGCGATTACTTACCATGTGGGACTTTTTAAGACATGTTTCTTGTTATTAAAGGGACCTCCACTTAAATGTGACGTAATTTCCTGATCATTTCTGTCACAAAGCTACTGAAGACAGTTTCTATGTATATTAAGATATCGAGATAACAAATAAGTAATTGACATACCCTTATGTTATATGATTGGACTTAGTCGGAAAGAAACCCTGGACCTAGTTGTCGTACTGTTTGTTACTCATCAACAAGGTATATCTGTACTATTGAGGGAACAGATGCTCCCTGGCAAATTCGATACTGTATTACTCAATTTTAAAGACGGATACGTTGACACTAAGCTATTTGTGCTGTGACTAACCTGATGTAGGACTGAGATATTCGCGATTGATTAATCACTGAGTAGTGATCAATGTTATGTCTATCAAATCCTTTGCGTGCTGACTGAGAGAATTTGATCAACACTAAAAAGACATGAAATTGAATAGTGCCTCCGTAAATAATCACTTGTAAATGCTCTTATATTTATTAGCAAATATTGTCATACAGTCATATTGTATTCCACTAACCATACCGACTTTACGTACTTTTATTTTTCGGCTCATTAAAAAAATAAAAGGCGTGATACAATTGTTAATCAGTCGGATGTTCTTCAGTCTAGAAAGGATAAATCGCAAATTCGCATTACAGCTCAACGTCATATTGATGAACTTAAACGGAAGTTAAAAGCTATCAAACAGGTAGGTAATTCTATACCTCTGAAACATTAGAGGTAAAAAGGATTGTGTTTTGTTATTCGTATCTCATTAGTTTGACATTAAACTTAAAAACACAAAGTTGTGATCAATGTCACTTCTAGTTTTAACAAGTGTTATCAAGGTAAGTAGATTTAAGGCCTCATGTTCGTATTAGTTCATCAATCTTAAAATTATCTTAATTGATAATTATGCTCAGAATGTTTTTTACTCTAGAAGGAAGAGTTACCGATATTACTCTACGAATTAAGTACACTATCACAATGCAAAGTTAAGTTTGTCCTGATTCAAACAATAAATAAGAAGAATAAATTGTTATTTTGCAAAGAAACATTTACTGTTTCCTCAGAATGCCGAAAACATGAGTCGTGATCTACATACATAAGCTATCTGTGACCCTTTCGTAACAAATAGAAAATGAACACACTAAAACTTTGTACGGCCACTAAGGGGACGGGGAGGTAACTTCAGTAAAAGAATATTGCCGGTTCATGGTGAACTGTTATCATTTAAATGTAAGAGTTTGAACAAAAAATAGAACATTTAAGGACTTCCTAACAGCCTATAAAGTTTGAAAGCTAGAAACCATACACAGGAGTCTCTTGGTTGAATCAAATTCTGACAGCAGTAAAAAGAGTGATTATCGGTTTCTTAGTCTCCACCTTAATCTGTTCTAGAGAATGTAAGAAAAGCTAAACCGATGGGAAAATTTAAAATGACGAAGATTTTTTTCAGTGTATTATAACTATTCAAGTTATCCCTTATTAACCATCTGTGTGAATTTTAAACATTTTATTTAATTTCCCTAAGGATATCAAAACACATCAACACTGACTGATTATTTTCTTCATTGTGTATAATAACAAACAAAATTTAGAATTCTGCGTCTTGTATACAAGAGCTGGAAGAATTTGAAGAAAAAACTAATATGTTGGAAAATGAATTACGTATAAAGAAATCTGATGCTGAAGCTGAGCAAAAGAAAGCTGATGAATTGATGAAAAAATTGCAGTCACTGTCTGACCAGAAACAGATTGTAAGTTGTCCGTGCTCGAAGTTTCATTTGAATACTTCAATGTAATTAAATTTGGTTTCTGATCTCAACATTAGAATTGTTGAAATCATGGTAAAGGCCTATATTCAACGAATTAAATATCATAGTCTTTCTTCATTCAACACACTATCTCATTTCAATTGGGCAAGTTATATAATTATCACACCAGTAGTAGCTTAATAAATAATTGAAAATTTAGTGTTCTGAAGAAATCATTTATATTCAAATTATCGAATATTAAATCAGATTAGTACGTATTTGTTCTTTGGAAAAATTGGGAAATTATTTGAATTTGACAATGTAATTACAAAAAAAAAGTTTAATGCTAATTATTTTTAGTTAAGAACACACTGGATTTTACTAACATTTTCCGTTTTTATTAACTAATTCATATTCTTATTCATTTTATGACTAACACAGCTGGATAACTAACATCAAGCTCAATGTTAATCCAGTCATTTTTCAAAGTTTTCATACTCAGTTTTCCTCTTTAACTGACCTTCTCTCTACCTGTCCCTGTGTAATATTGTGTGTTGGTCATTATATCCCAAAAATAGTATTTCGGAAATTTGGCACAGAACTTTCAACTCATCATTATAGTTGTGTAGAGAGCTTATCGAGCTGTGGATGCTTGTCGCCCCCTTCATATATATATATATATTAGATAGACATATAGGGCATATATTGTTGCTTTGAGAGATTATAGTTTGAGAACGAATACAAAACAACCACTACTAATTTTCCACTATTTCCTAGGTAATCAGGAAATAGTATTTTTAAATTGTTAGTTTGTATAAAATAAACAATAATACTGCAAAGTGTATCCAGATTTTACATAATTATTCAATTTGTTAAAACCTACAGGTTAATCTTCCAGTAAATTAAAAAAGCGTCTTGAAAACTCGTCATTATCAATAAAGATTATCAGTTTTTCCTAGCGCTACAAATAAAACAAATAAATTTTGGACAGTCCTCATATTGTTAAGGTTTTCATCACAAAATGACATCAAGTGTAACGTCAAAATACTCCGCCACCATATGAATGAGTGAATTTCTCTCAAAAATACCGGAGGCCCTATCTAATTAATTTATCCCTAAAATGTAGTGCAACTAGGTTAAATTTAGTCTAAGGATTAACGGTCGAGTGTTAGGATTTAAGGAAATATCCCTGAATAGGCATTGTAGTGTCAATTTGCTAGTTTTATACAAGGTAAAGAGATCGAATTAAGCATTTGGTACTTTGAACACTATCAGTAATTTCAATTTAACGGATGCAAAAAATAATTTTCCGCTATAATTTTAAATGTTTTAAACATTGTGCTTAGGTATTTATACTGCTCGTTTTACATTATATTTGCATTTCGCACAATAACCTAAAAGTCACGTTCTCTATTCTTGTTGGCTCGTCCATATACTTTTACCTGTTACAGTATTCAGAAAACGTCATTAATTACCATAGTTAGGATAATAGATTGTCCGGTGTTGTTAATACATATAGTTTTACGGCAAAATAAATAACTCTTCTCGTTTTAGATTCATTGAAAGTACTCGTTCGAATACAATGAAGTATATTACTACGTAATTCATTTTTCGAAAAACTATTCAACAAAACATCGATATTCAGTTTACTTGAAATCATTTTGTGTAACCTTTCTTTAGAACTGAAGTAATCAGAATCCACAAAGTGACTTTCGTTTTATTACACGAAGTCCAAAAATAAATGGTTTTTATCTTACATGATATGGAAAGTCTATTAGCAACAACGTTTTTGAATGCTCAAAATTTCTAAATTGATAAAACAAATTCATTTTCTTCAACAAAGAGTGAGAATAACAGTGTCTGACACGTTAAACTCTTGCTTCTTTCTATGGATATTAAACTTAAAATGTAAATCAATTAGTTTTTGTTTCGAATTACTTTTTTAAAGTGAAATCGCGAACAAATCACTTTGTTGAGGGTTCACTGACGATAACAGATCCGTTGGGGAAGTGGAAATTGTGGAAATTCTCATCGATGATTTGCCATCTTGCTATCTCTTCAGCGAATTCGGTAATGAAGACTTTGTGGAGGATGATGAATTTTTTTATGAAAATATTTGTGTGTGAATTGTATCTGTAATGAAGACTTTAGTGTGGATATACTTACATTCAAGATAATGGGATTTCTTAGCAATACTTTTTAATAATTATTTAGGAAAACTGATAAACCTTATAATCTGATAAGCATCATAATCCGACCGTACACTTACATGTTTCATTACTTCTGTAGTGGAATAATTTTGATTTATTGTTCACGTATTTACTACCGTGAGGATTCAGTAACTTAATGAAAGCTGTACAGTGTTTTAACCAATAAATGAAACTAATTTACAAGCTTTCGTTACTATGGTTCCGATTGGTGACTGAAGATCTAGGAGTGGGAGCTAACTTGACGAACGAAAGAGATGCATCACTCAATAGTTATTTCATTTTATTTTTAATAAGTCAAATATCTTATTCAAACGGTAAGATAATGTCTTTTATTTAACTCTTTTCTCGGCCCAATAAACACTTGAATTTAATATAATTTTGTGAACAAATTCAGAATCTTTTTGAGCTTCAAATGCGTCAACATGCTACAGTTTATTGGGAACAAATAAGACAAGATAAATATCGTCGTCTTTGTCCTTCTGCTACTTCCGCTGAAAATGAGAGAACCAGACATGTTAATCGTTCTCGAAGTTTGATGGCAATTATAGATCAGTTGGTAACGGAATTTCCTCAAGTATGTAATGGTCATATTTTCCCCATGTATGATATTTCTGTACCTTTTACGTCGGACAAATAAATTTCAGTCCAATCATTGACATTATTGAGGGGTTTATATCCACAAATATTTGGATGACTTAAAATGTTTTTATGATAACTTCGCTAGGGTAATCAATAAAGCATGAATACACCGTGTGGTAAAGCGAACATCATATATATTATAAACATTTTGATACAGAATCTTTTGTAATAGGCAGTTTTAGTTATACTGACCACTTAAGGGATTGTATTGGAAATATAATAAGGAGTGAATTGTATGAGGTTTTCGAGCTTAGTGACATTTGGTACAATAATTACCACTAAAATTTCTCACAAAATTCAGATTGTCGCGATTATTGTTTGGAAATGAAAATCTTAATTTAGCTTTTATTATCTAGTGAGGCATTCAAAATGTTTTTACACGGTCCAGTGTATGTCATCAGTAAGTGTCACTACTCATATCAACTCTAATCAGTTCTAAAGACTACAGTGTTGGGCATGTTTTATTAGAACATTAACCAATTATTCTGGTGTCGTTCAGTTGTGCACTCTTATGTCACCTAGCCTGTAGTTTAAGAACGTAGAAGAAAAAAACCGGTTTAACGGGTGATTACCTTATGGGAGAGCATTATTAAACGAAGTATTAATTAGGTGATTAGTATAAACAGTTTCCGCCATGGAATGAGGTTGTATAAGGAATTATTATAAAATGAAGTTTATTAAATAGGTACTTTGCCGCAGACAACTCAACATTTTATGGCTGCTGCAATATTTCTATGTACGTCCATCTCATAGAAATCTGAATTTGTTAAACATAATCGAGGTATTCTAAGATGCTAACAGTTTTCATTATAACTGGTTATCTAGAATTAGTTTGACAACATTTACTGTACTCCATTGATTTGTGAAGCTATCTAAACACAATTCAGAACAATAACATAAAATGAAAAGCATGTTTTGACCAATTAGTATTATTGTTAAATACCACATCGCTTTGTTTTCAGATTCAACAGGATTTAGAACCAGTACGTTATTTGCTGGAAAATAAACTGAGATCCGAAAATAACAGACTCGAAATGGATGTTACTACAGTTGAACCTACGGAATCTCTGTTAAGTTAACACTACCGAAGATAAAATTTTCTATACATTTAATAATTTAAAAAATTTAACTGTAAAATACATGATATTTTAGTCGACTGTTTAGTTATGTTTACTGACTAAAGTGGCAAGTTGTTTAGCTCTGAGTAACTATTTGCTTATGAATTCAACAGATAGAACAAATCACTGTCCAGAGAAATTAATGTAACTATTGAGTTAAGTTACATAATTTCCTAGTAGTTATACGATAAAACCAAATAATACTTAATGTTGTGGTGATTTGATTTGTGAGTGTTTACAAGTAATAGAGAATGGCTACATGTAAGATATTTGGACATGGAAGTTGCAGGACAACCATAAAACTCTACTTAGAAAGTGATATAACATATTTTCACAGCTGTAGTTCAAACAGGATATATTTTAAGCAAGTCACACGTCTGATAGCAGTCACTTGTACTCCAATATTCTAAAAGAGCTTAAGTAAGACCTGTTTGAGAGTTGTGGACATTTGTCAGGCTTCTGTGACTAAAGTGAGTACCATAAACAATCTCTTATTAAGAGTAATTGTGAAAGGTAATTCCCAGGCTACGTTGGTGTTTGTTTTTATACAGTTTGCAAAGTTATTCAGTGCAAAGATATAAGAGACTAAGCAATATATGGAATTAAACATATATTGTACGTTCTCAAATCCCAAACACTCTGAATCTATGGTTTTCAGCTTACAGAAAAATGACACCACGAAATATTTTTTCTCAGTGTTAATAAAACATATTTTCCTGATGATAGTCGAGATTCAGTTCTCTTCAGCAAACGAAGGGAATGAATATGGCGTCTTCAATGCGATATCAAAAGTCAAAGATTTTCCAAGTCTAAAATATTCTTTTTCATTTGCTACTCTTATTGATTTAACGAAGTATTATCGTAGTTGAACGTAAAATGCTGATAATCCTTAAAATAAGTTTGGCGAATACACTTTTTTATTAGCAATCATTGTGAGACTGTGTGTTAACTGAAGATCAAAATACTATTAACGAAGTAATAGATTTAATGAATGGATCAAAACTAACTACTATATATCCTGGAAGAGTAGTATATTCTATTTACTTCGATATATTTTTTGATGATTTAACAAAGAAAAGCCACAAAGCTAAAAACCTCTTTATTTCCATCTTTTAATATAGAATGGTTTTGTTAATAATCCATGTAAAAATAGAGTGAACATGCTGTCAGAAATAAATTATCATTACATTCGCAATCAAACTCAGCAATACCTCGGACAAGTTTGAGGCATAAGGTATGTAAAATTACTGAGAAACGTCTTTCTCCCCAACCAGCTTCAGCAAATCAGACTTACATAACTCGGAAGAACATGATTTGCTACTGTCATATGACCCATGATGTGGATCGCTGCAGTCATGAAGAAGAAATTATTTGATAAGAGACCATCACAAACATTCCTTTGTATCTTCAGGAGGATGCCTCCACTCAAGAGGTATTCTCATACTTGGACAATTTTCAGAAGCCATCCTGATAACCAGGTAAAGATTTTTCAGTGAAATAGCATGATGAAGGTAAAAGAAATGGGCCTAGTAATTAAAAATGGCAGCTGGAAGTTATGCACTTTTAACATATATTAACTTTATCACACAGAAAGCATGTATGAAAAAGTGCCGGGAGGATATTTATTATAGGTGGATTATCACCTTACAGTAGTGTATTCGAAGTGATAGATTGGCTGACACGAAGGGTATATTTATTGAAACAAGTGAACAGAGGATAAGTCTGAAGGTCGGCTTCATGTAAGAAAATTAATCATACTTCGAAGAGTGATGAAAAGCAAGTAGCGAAATTCGAAATGTGTTTCCCTCCTTTATTGACATTATATTTGCCTAGTGTGATGATGAGCACGTTCTACAAGTGTGCTTATAATCGTCCGTTTTTACTTATCCATCAGTGTACCGATTTACGTGGAACCATCTATAAACAGTCCGCACTCTTGTAGTTAATATATTTACCATCTTAAGCCTTGGAATAATTACTTCCAACAAAATGCTCATGAAATATACACTCTGGTAACTTTGGACCACGAATTGATTTCTAAAACAAAGACTATAATGTTCTCTTTCCATTGCTTAAGCTGTGTAATACTTCCATTATCTTGATATCTTAAAGAGGTTGTATTTTATTGCTCTTTTGAACATTCAAAATACATTGAAGGCAGTACCCAATTCTTTCGAAAGTTCTGTAAAATTCATTCGGAAACTATATTGCCGACACCTTCCTGGGAGACCAAAATCATTGTGAAATACATAACATCCAGTCATCTTTCAGTACCAGCTGCTAGTGATGAGAATAGTGAAATATTCTTTATAAGAGACTGAGACTTTTCGCATTTTTTGGTTGATATATTAATCCTCAAGACATGTCAGGATTAAATTTGTCTGCTTTGTATTACAATTGATAATTCGTGATATTCAACATCTTGAATGTTATAATTATCATTATTATTGTATTTTATCTCTCATTTTA
Source organism: Schistosoma haematobium (assembly GCF_000699445.3). Lineage (NCBI taxonomy): Eukaryota > Metazoa > Platyhelminthes > Trematoda > Strigeidida > Schistosomatidae > Schistosoma > Schistosoma haematobium. The sequence continues at coordinate 40,322,719 of NC_067195.1, forward strand.
TATCACAATTTGTGGGTTTAGTGGGTTCCTAACGAAACTACATTTTAGAATATTAAAGATTCCCATTGTGAAAATTAGAACAACAGATGTAAGCGAACAATTGTTTCCAATTAGATCGTCACCAGGCTTTACTCCAGTATATGTGAATAAAGGATAAGGGTTGAGCACGGGGTTAGCGAATCCACCCTGTAGAAAATTAACTCGCTAAAAAACGCTGACCAGAAAAAATAATTCATTCAGAAGAGCTGTGACGCTTCTTGATGAAGGCCGAGTTCCTTTGGAGGTCACGAGACTGATGCCCCTTCTAACAACCAGAGCAACCATTTGATTAGGTACATGGAATTCTCGTACAATGTGGGAGACCGGGAGGGTCTTCCAAATTGCTGCAGGAATGAAGAGATGCAGCCTGCAGGTGATTGGAATGCGTGAAACACTTTGGGCGCAGGTTTGACGACGAAGACTACATCCAGAGGACCTTCTGTTTTACTCCGGCCATGAAGAAGAAAATGCCCCTCATACACAAGGAGTTGCATTGATGCTGTCCAAACAAGCACAAAATGCACTTATAGGATGGGAATTTCATGGACCTAGGATAATAAAAGCCTACCTCAAAACAAAGAAAGAGGGCATTACAGTGAACGTCATCCATGCTATGCACCTACTAACGACTGCAATGAAGACGTTAAAGATCAATTTTATGATAGGCTGCAGTCTATCATCGAGAAGTGCCCAACAAAGGACTTGACTATTCTGATGTGTGTCCTAATTGCCAAGGTTGGAATGGACAACACCGGACATGAAGACATCATGGGACGACATGGACTAAGTGAAAGAAACGAAAATGGTGGGAGGTTTGCAAACCTATGTGTCTTCAATAAACTGGTCATAGGCGGCACTATATTCCCACACAAACACATACACAACGCCACATGGACTTCACCGGATCACACTACACAGAACCGAATCGACCATATCTGCATCAACAAAACGTTCAGGAAGACGATGGAGGATGTGAGAACCAAGATAGGAGCTGATATAGCCTCAAATCATCACTTGTAGGTGGCCAAGATGAAAATGAAACTCCAGAAGCACTGGACAACGGGGCGGATAACAATACAAAACTTTAATATGGCATTTCCTTGGGATAAGACAAACTCAGCAATAGGTTCCAGGCCTTTAACGATTCACCAAGTCGAGATGGAAATAATATGGAGAGCAACTGCAAAGGGATCAAGGAAGCAATCACTTCAACATGCCATGAGGTCCTTAGCCACAAGAAGCACCATCACAAGAAATGGATAACTGTTGATACACTGGATAAGATTCAAAAAAGGAGAAACAAGAAGGCAGCAATCAATACCAACCGAACAAGAGCAGAAAAAGCCAAGACAAAAGCTGAATACACAGAAGTAAACAAGCAAGTGAATGGGAGCATCAGAACTGACAAACGTAAACATGTGGAAGATTTAGCAATGACTGCGGAAAAGGCTGCAAGAGAAGGAAACATGAGACAACTGTGTGACACAACAAAGGAACTGTCTGAAATCACCGCAAACCAGAAGGACCTGTGAAAAGCAAGGAAGGCAAGGTAATCACCAACATTGAGGAACAACGAAACAGGTGGGTAGAACACTTCAAAGAACTCTTGAATCGACCAGCCCCACTGAACCCACCCAATATCGAAGCTGCACCCACGGACCTCCCAATCAGTGCTGGCCCACCAACAATTGAAGAACTCAGCATGGCTATCAGACAAATCAAGAGTGGCAAAGCAGCATGACCAGACAACATTCCATCAGAGGCACTGAGAGCAGACGTAGCAGTAACTGCAAGGATACTCCACATTCTCTTCAATAAGATATAGGATGAGGAAGAAGTACCAACAAACTGGAAAGGACTTCTGATCAAAATACCAAAGAAAGGCGATCCCAGCAACTGGGATAACTACAGGGGCATCACTCTTCTCTCAATACCGGGAAAAGTCCTCAACAGGGTATTGTTAAACAGGATGAAAGACTGCGTAGACACCCAACTTCGTGACCAACAGGCAGGATTCCGTAAGGATAGATCGTGTACAGACCAACTCGCAACTCTACGGATCATTGTGGAACAATCAATTCAATGCAATCCATCACTCTACATCAACTTCATTGACTACGAAAAAGCATTTGATAGCGTGGACAGAACAACACTATGGAACCTTCTTCGATACTACGGCGTGTCTCAGAAGATAGTCAATATCATACGGAATTCCTATGATTGATTCAACTGCAAAATTGTGCGTGGAGGACAATTGACAGACTCGATCGAGGTAAAGACCGGTGTCAGGCAAGGTTGCTTACTCTCACCCTTTCTCTTTCTCCTGGTTATCAACTGGATCATTAAGACGTCAAGATCTAGGAAAAAGCACGAGATACAACGGACAGCTAAGATGCGGCTGGACGATCTAGACTTCGCAGATGATCTAGCTCTCCTATCGCAATTGCAACAACAAATGCAGGAGAAGACGACCAATGTAGCAGCAGTAGGTCTCAATATATACAAAGGGAAAAGAAAGATTCTCCAATACAACACAGCATGCTCCAATCCAGTCACAATTGACTGAGAAGATTTGGAAGATGTAGAAACCTTTATATATTTGGGCAGCATCATTGATGAACACGGTGGGTCTGATGCAGATGTGAAAGCGCGGATCGGTAAAGCAAGAGCAGCATATTTACAATTGAAGAACATCTGGAACTCAAAACAACTGTCACCCAACATCGAAGTCAGAATTTAAAATAAGAACGTCTGGACAGTTCTACTGTGTTGGGCGGAAACTTGGAGGACTACGAAAGTCATTATCCAGAAGATACAAGTGTTTATTAACAGACATCTACTTAGGATCCTTTGGCCAAAAAACAGATTACGCCGAGAAATGGAAGAATAAACAACAGTTGGATAGAATGAGAAAAGAAGACACAGGTTAGAGGGGCTGGGAGAATGCTGGTTAGCGGGCTATACTCCATCGGAAGTAAGTACATGAACATTTATACGAAAATGTTGAACCAATCAAGGCAATTCGAATCGATAGTCACGATGAAGTAGATTACGTCACCTCACATAATAGGCAAATGTACAAGTTGATAGTAAGAAGACAGGTTTACTGATAGTAGTAAGAATAATAATAAGAATATGATAACAAAAGTCTTATCAATAGTTCAACGTTGGAAATAGTGGGTCAAACATGGATAAATAGACTTGAAATAATAATAATAAACATTAAATCCATTACGTAATAAGAAGTGTGTAAATAATTATATAACGAAGAATACAAACGGAAAGAGTTGGAAAATTACATATAAATAGAGGATATGAAAATAATGCTAATGCCAACAAAAAAGTCGTTTGTCAGGTTATATCTGGTCATAGAAAATAGGGTGGTCACGAGTTTCCTCTGTACACATAAATTGGGCGTACTATCATGCAACTTAACCAACGAATGAGCGGACATCTACCGGCATGGTTTGTGAACGACCAAACAAAAACAATACGCATTTCCCTCTTGGCACATGTAATTGATAGTGGCCATAATGTAGATAGATCGAAATCATTTCGAGTAATCTATCGTACACCTCAATCGTTTCCCAAGGATGTTAGATCCCGTCTCATACATATACCTGAAGCCATAGGAATTCGTACATTTAACCCCAATTTATATGCACAGAAGAAAGTACATTTGTCATCCACTAGTTTTCCACATCTTTTACATCCATGATTACCAACCAGTTATTCTGAAGCCATTGATGTTATAATACATAAAGACTTCAAAATAACGTGAGATATTTCGTCCACGAAGTAATGTTATGCAAGAAAGTATGTTAGAGTAATAAGTAAATCCTCAAAGTAAATTGCGTTGCAAGCTTTCGTCGGTGATGCTCATTTAATTACTTTTGCTGGACATGCCCTAAGTCAAAGGGTTTCGGTCAGACATTCGCACCGGATCACTAATGGGTGCGCTGTGCTTCGCATCTCTCACTACAGCTAGTCAGGTTTTACAAGATAGTTCTTAACGCACCAAATATTTTCTAGGTAAATCTTCGTGCCCTTTCATTTCCGAGTTTCGGGTTGACTAACTTTTGGGTCTTCGGCTAAAATGTATATAGGTCGCCAACTTAGGTTACCTATGTCGATGCTTGAGGGCCTACTACAGTTGGTTGGGGATGGCATGGCCAACCAGCTAACGGCGAACTCAAACCTCAGAGTTATGCCGAACGTAGTTTACCCTTTCTCGTATCCAGGTGCTATGGCTTTTTTTGATGACCGTACAACACAAACAACTATATCACAGAAATAGATTAGTAAGTGTGGGTGCAAGAGACAAACTGGAACCACTGACGGATGAGCCAGTCCATGGTGTGCAACTGATTAATGCGCGTTATTTGTCCTTGGCCTTGAGGAGGATTGGTGAACTGTTCTACACTCAGTGGCCCGACTGCCGGATGACTTGGCTAGGGCATAGTGGAGTTTCACTGGCTGTCTAGGACATTGGTGACAACAGTGTTTTCAAGCACTGTATATCCGTAACATCTTTAACATTAATATAAATATATCACTGTCTTTCCCACTTCGATAATGTATGTGATGTAGCAGAAGGCGGAGGAAGTGTTTGTTTTACATAAAATTGGGAAATAGCCTACACTTCTTCATACTTGAAACTTGTAGTAGGCTAGAAAAATGTATCCTAACTTGCTCCATGTCTTTTTAAAGTGCTGTCAAGATTACTCTGCGTAGTTTGTTAGTTCTTGTTCATTCTAAATACTTGTAATTTAGTATCATCTAGTAGGTTCATTGTCGGTCGTGTAACTTTGTTAACTTCATTCCAGACACTTGGATCGACTTCACTTGTGGTCTATGATCTTTTCGCTCCCTTCTATCTGGTGTGGAACATAATCTTTAACTTTTTAATGCGAGGTGTTAAGAGTAGGGTTATATGCCATCATCGACCATCAACTACCCATTTGGCACATAACTTCTGACGTCAGTTATTACGTATAAACTTGTGTCCATTTGAACATCATTCTCGTACAGTAGTGATTAACTGTTTAGACATACCTTATTAATATTTATGGACAATCAAAAATAATTTGGTTTCCCTATCCAATATTCAATATTTTTATGACTGACTATTGTAAGTCAAACGATATGTTCGTTCTCTCACTCTCTATTGTTTCTTTCCAGATCCAAGTCACTGGTGGCTTCTACAGTGAGTAGTATAGGTACTCAACTGTACTATTTTAGTGATTTCAGTAATTATTTGGGGGTTTGTGTGTTTTGTAATCTGTTCAAGGGCGTTAGTTTCAGGAAAGTAGGTTTCTGGAGTCAGGAACTGTCACAATACCAGTTAGGGTTTAACTGGCTTACGGAGTAAAAATAGAAAAAAAGACCGAGTTCGGAAGAGTGATGGTCAGACGATGGTTAATAGCAGTAAATTAATTAGTCATTCAAATGTCCGAAGTTATGAACACACAAAACTGTGAGAATAGTGCGTAAATCGAGATGATAAGAAATGAGAAAGGAATATGCCGATAATTTACGATAGCGATAGTGATAGAAAAATTACGACATTTGAATGAGGTTAGCCTATCTAAGGGAAATATTTATTTGGTTTTTACCAGGAGTGTTGTGGTCAGTTTGTTTGGGAAATTATTCCAGATATAGGGGACTTTTAATGAAAGAACGTTGGTAACCTGTGTTTTCCCTCTCTGGAGCTCATTTTTTCGAGATGTTTTTAGGAACGTGACTGTGAGATTCTGACAGGGTATCGTCTTTGAGATAGTTTGGTCTACCTGGTGTATTATATTACATTGTCAGGTCCTTTTCCAAATTTTTGTTGCTTAGTGAGAATAAACTCAAGTTCTGTAGTCTATCTTCTCAAAATGTGTTCTTTAGTTCAATCACATTAATTGTTGACAACCCTTATACTCGTTCTGAAACAGCTTTTTATCTTATGAAAAAGAGAATCGCGACAAGACTGTAAAATTTGAGCTGAGGCCGTATGTCTCTCTTAAAGATTGTAAAGAACTATTCTGTGGTGATACTATCAGGCCGAATAATCAGAGTTGGATATAACCGCAACGGTCGTTCATCTAGTTCTATCAAGCTTAAGAAACTTCAGCCAAGTTATCTTGATTTCTGAATTTTACAACCATCAGATGGAAAAGCTTAATCTTCACGGTGTTTGATGGATGAGAAGGTATGGAGATGCCAATTGTAGTAGTTTCATGCATGCCTCGGCTGTGTAATGCTCGCCAACATTATTTTGTTTCCTGCACTTGAGCTTTGCCTGTACAAAAATACATCCGCCCAGCTACCTCACGAACAATCATACTTAAAAGCTCCTGACTGGTGGTTGACGGTTTTCTTCCAGCCTCTCCTAAAGACCATGGTTTGCGATTCATAAATGTGGTGTCCAAGGACTATTTAACTACCAGTCTCTAAGACATCAATAGACTCCTCTTTCACTTTTACTGATTTCAAGGTTACTCTTACTGGAGGTAGTTTGTTTTTAATTGTAGTTGGGTCCATGTACAAACTTTGTGATTTCCCTGGAGTGGTACCCACACTATGCAGAGAGCAATATTTGTGACAATGTTAATTTTTGGGGATCTCACTGTCTTGCGTGAGACCGTCTTCCGACAGTGGAACATTAAGTGGGATCAGGGAATTCTGTTCACCGTCTGACTGTTTTTCGCGATTTTCTGTCTAGTAGTCACTATTTTACTTGATTCACCCCTTCTAATAGCTATCTAATTTTCCTTCCCATCTTCTGTGACCTGTAGCCTGTGGTTAAATATGAGGATTTTTGACTGACTTTCATCTCCAGAGTTAGGACATCGATCAGTGATTCCTGTAGTTAAAATCGCGAAGCCGTTGAAATGCAAGCATCATTTCTGTTACTCAATAAACGCAGGGAGTAGAAATAAGATTATTTGAAAATGATCTGTAAGTAAATAAATTCAGAGCCTTAGAAAAGGTAGTTGTGTGCAAAATATATGAAAATAAAGTCACAAGATCACTTGAATATGAAACCTCACTTTCAGATTTTCAGGAAAGTATGTTCACTTTTTACTTCCCATGTAAGTAACTTTGCGCGATCTTCAAGACTGATTCACTCGTCGTTCTCTTGAGAGTATTTAAGTATAAATGCGATTGTATGGCTCCAGTAAATGATACCGTTGGAAAAGAAATTTTGTTGGTTGAATTGCCCTTAGCTCTTCGTCAGTAAAAACATGCCTTATGTTTCTTTATTTGATAACCTGCATATATCTCGTGACGGCTGAAGAATTTAGTGGAATTTTACGTTATAACTACGATAAAACCAAAAATTAATTAAGGTGGTATCCAGCACGACTTACAGAGACGAAGCGAATGGAGCATACTTTGTCATCGGGGTACGATCTGAACTGATGAGTTGGATAACTACAGGTTGGAAAATATGTAACTAACTTTAAATGATTCACGTGAATACGGACTTCGAAACAAAGTATCTACTACCAGTGGTCTTGCATCTATGGAACCTGTTACCAATCAACTGGTTAGGACAATAGAAAATAACATCAGCACCAAGTTACTGTGAGTTCCTTCCTGTTTATCCTGTATTAACTTTTTACTCTTCTGTACACTATGTTGACTAGCAATTAATATTATTTCTCCACTCGTTCCCTTATCCACAACTCATATACTTCTATACTTTTTCCGCCTGCTTAAATAAACAACTATCCTACAATATACCCTTCTTAACGCTTATGCTCTGATTGGCAAACTATACTTTATACTATAGTCAACAGAGGCACTGCATCGATGCTTTACCCACAGTCCATAGCTTGTAACTGCCTGATAAGCTTGTAAAATGGCACTTATACAAATAGGGCTTTCCAACAGGTTGTGAAACAGAGGATTGTGTGAGGTATGACGTATATACAAAAATAAGCCTAAATGAGCCTAACATCACAAAAGGAGGGAGGGTGGAGTTACTGACCAGCAAGCATTGATGGTGAGGGCGATAACTTCAATCCACCCGTGTTTGTGGGGACAGAACATTTTGTATGTGTCAGGCTCTTTATAATTGAGAATAAGACAGTCAATCTGAGATACAGATTGTCTTCCTACGCTCACCACTCAGACTCATGTTTCCAATATTATGCTGGATTAGCTATTCTACTAATACAACGTATAACATGCTAACTCGGACTTTTACACTAAGATTGCGAGGCTGACATCGGATGGACAAAAAAAGAAAAGAAAAAAGACAATAAAAGATATAGTCACTAGTATTCTTAACACTTCACCCTCTATATACACACCCTTCTAATAAACCGCTTCCCTTGTACCAACCTTGACTTCCCTTCCTTCATGTGAGCTTACTCCAACTTGTTAAACATCACAACTCATTGTTCTTTGTTAGTACATTCTCTAATATGGAGCCTCTGACTTCATTTCACTCTAACAAGACATAATATGAATTTATTCTAATTTATTATACCTCTGTCCGTCCTACTACACAATGTTAAGCAGCCTTTAGCGTTCATATCCAAGTGCCTTGCTGCTCTTCTGTTTCTCTTTTTTTTCTCCTTCAGAATCTTGCTCTGAGAGCACAGCTATGAAACTTCTGACGTTTGGAGCAAACTTGACGTACGCGTCCTCTCAAGGTCATAGTTTACAGCAAGCGCTCTACGATTTCACTTTATAACAACTATAAACTTAATAAGTTGGGAAGCATTTTGCGAACCAACAAATGTTGTAATTTATAGATCATGCCTGTAAAAACGGTGTACCTGTACATGCAGAAATATATTATTATTATTATTAAAATACTCATCGAAATTCATGATCTTATATGCACCATTCACCCAGTGAATTCAGTGAAAATTTCTGAGAAAGTGAAGTATTGCACTTTCATTGACAGAAAGGAAAAAAGTATGATCAACTGCACTCTACATAGCGAAGTAAGAATCGCGAAAAATGTCAACTTGTTTTTATATCAGTAATAATAAATTATCTACATGTATCTCAGTCCGCGTAAACAAAATATGTACTAGGCAACACTTCATAAAGGTAACTGGGTTTATAATTTGCAAATAAATAGTGAAGAGACCTATAAGTTTTGGCCAATTAGATAGAAATTTTGAACTGTAGCCAGAATGTCAAAAAGTTAGATCTATTTTCGAAATGGCTTAACCGTTCTCTTCCTGTCTTTTCTTTGTCGGAAAGGGAAAGGAAAAAACACTCATGTCGGACCACACTGTTAGTGCATATTGAAATTATTTTGTCTATGTCTTATTTAAACCCATTTTGGGATTCTGTGCGTTGGTGCAACGCATAATTGGCGTAAATATAAATGACGTACCCTGCGAAAATGATCTAAACCAATCAACCAACAGTTTTAAGTTGCCATTGTGCCTGGAGCATTTCAAAAAATTATTATGGCCGACCGTATCATGCATGACATCCCTCTTATCATTGCTTCTGAGGTCACAGGTATACCTGCTTAACATAGTTACTATATTTTTGATAGAGGGGTGTTGCTTCTTGAAACCATGGAACGTGGATTTTCGACATGAGGTGATCTCACAAGTAACGATAGACTGGTGAGCGAAGGATCACTGTCAAAGTTCGCACAGTCACTGATTCAATGTGATCCAAGTCAGTCACATTACTTAAAACCTCCTGTTGCCCAGGGCAACGATTTAAACAATGTATAGTCTCTCAGTCGCTGTCCCTCCTGATGAACTAGTCCAGTAAATAAGTTAATTCATGGTGTTTTTCCCAAGCTTGTGCGAAAATCATTTCCAACGACAGATATAGAACAAACCAGATATATGCCAGTGTTGTATAACGAGAGGATTACAGATGTTATTTTTAATTAGCTCATCTTGACACTATTTCGAAAAAGTACTTTCACTTCTCTTACAGTTTACCAATAAGTCTTTTAAGGTTCTGATGGTAGCATAGAGACACTGCCAACATCTAACTGGCGACCACTTAGCATTTATTTTCAGGAATGATCAAAAAAATGAGAAACGGATACTTGTTGAAGTACTTTGTTCTTAGAATTCTATATTGTACAGGGAATATAATACCGAATAAAAAAACAATAAAATAATAACAATAACGAATTTCTGACGATAACCAGTTATTTTAGATTTCATATGTTTGGATACATGAACCTATAATTCACGTATACGTTTTTACACTACCACGCTAGACGTTTGGCTTCATTTATTTTGGAATTATTACGCAGAGATAACATTCAGATAATAGCATTGCCAGTGCTGGTTGTTTATTCAGGATTTACACCCACGGCAGGCCCAATAAGTAGCATAATGATACTTAAAGAAAATCTGTCAGGAAGTTAGGATAAACGACTCAGCAATCTGCAGCCCCAACGTAAGTAAACTGAAGCGGCGACGCAAACACCAGATTTGTAAAACACGACCTCTTGAATTAAACGTCAGTTTTACACAAACGGAGTGCCTACTTGTAAGGACCAGAAAGTGTGGTTTGACACATCATTTAAGACCAATAAATTCGATATAAAAAACAGTAATGAATACTTCTTGTCAAAATATCGGATAGACTGATTCCGAACCATTATTTTCGAAGTCAAACGATATCTAAACGGCTATTAAGTAGATAATTAAGTGACATATGAGATATTTGTGTACTGTAAAATAACTTCCAGCCTACTGTTCATGCAATTCGTTAACAGTAGTATGCATATGGTTTTTTGCTGACGGACTTTATGCGAGTGAAAATTCTGACATGAAACTTAAATAAAGAAGGAACGAATTGAGCAAAGAAATTTCTTTTCAATTAGTTTTTCATCATGGCTTTACACTAATATATATATGTTTTACAATAATAATATAATACTCATTGAGTGGATACGTTACGTAATAATTACATAATGACATGTAAATTAACATTGAGTAATTGGAAGAAAGAGGATTATTAATATTCAAAGTAATTATTAAATCACGAGGTTGCTACGTTGCGTAATATATGAAAAGAGAAGGAACAGAATTCTAACGGATGGTCAATAGGATAGTAGTTACGTAAGAATCAAGAGATGAGTGTTGAGAAGTTATAAAGTTCAAAAGCAACAGAAACGAAATTGCAAAAGTTAAAAAAACAAGTGGAAGAAGTATGAAAAATAGTTCTTATGATGGAAATCTTATACTGAAGGCCAGGGCGGAGAAAGTGATTGTACGAATTTCTTTTGGATGCAAAGGTCAGGTTTGTGAACGTGGATTGCGATGGCTTCCGCAAGGTGCAAAAGGCGCACTCGTAAACCATGTGGTAGACTTGATGGAATGTTGTAGATAACCTTAAAAGCTTTGTTCAATTCGACTTGATGACCTGTGTCAACCAAGTGAGAGAGAATAGAACTTTTAATCACTTTCACCTGTAGGGCCAGCGAAATGTCACTAGGCCCTAGTCAAATCAGGGTTTCCATGCGTCTCACCGTTAGTTCATTGCAAATAAAATCAACCGTTTCGAGTAGTGGAATTTTAGTGAATAATGATGATACATCAAGTGATATCATGAATTTATTCTTGACTGATAGATTTTTTGTGTTCTCAACAAATTCAAAGGAATCTTTGACACTATGTCTGACAATTTCTTTGTATAATGGTTGAAGAATTTGCACCAACCATGTTGCTAAAGTATGATACGCTGAGTTATTCATATCTAATACTAGTCGAAAGGGCAAGCCACTTTTGTGTATTTCTGGTAGGCCATATAGTCTTGGTGTAATTGTTCCTGTAGGTTTCAACATTTCGAACACCTTTTCTGAAATAAAACCTTATTGTTTAATTTCTTTCAGTGAATCAGTTAGTTGTTTTTCAATCTTGTCTGCTACGTCATTTTTCACAGCCAGTTTCTGAAATTCGCTATTATCATTTAGAAGGGCTTTTGTTTTGTCTATGTACAATTCATACATGACACCATTGAAGAAGTCATGACTGGGAAACTACGAAGAGCTGTACAAAAAACATGTAATGCTGCAAAATTAAATGTCATCTTCTACAACCACCCGAAAATAAGAACATCCATTAAAGACAGACTGCCTGAATTCGCCAAATCTATGTGTATCTATCGTTTCAAATGCTCCTGTGAAGCCAGTTATATAGGGCGTACAATTCGGCAGGTCCGTCACCGCATTACAGAACGTCATCCGACATGGCTAAGCAAAGGACAGGTGTGTAAATCACCAACGTAGATGATCTATGTCAAAATGATTGGATGCCTACTCGAGTTAGACGTGAATGATGTGACAAACTAGCTAATGTCGAAGTCACACCTCATGGTCAGCACCTTACGTCGACTGCCCCATCGACGTATCAAGGTACCATAGATGCTCTGAAGACTGTACAACACAGGGGACGTTATTGCAGAAATATATTAGTTAAAGTAGATACAATCGAAATTAAGATCACTGCCGCACGGGCCAGTCCATGGCACACAATTAACCGATGCGCGTTGGTTGTCCTTGACCTTGAGAGGATCGATGAGTTGCTCGATATTCAATAACCCAACTGCCGGATGACTTGACTAGGGCCTAGTGACATTTCGCTGGCCCTACAGGTGAAAGTGATTAAAAGTTCTATTCTCTCTCACTTGGTTGACACAGGTCATCAAGTCGAATTGAACAAAGCTTTTAAGGTTATCTACAACATTCCATCAAGTCTACCACATGGTTTACGAGTGCGCCTTTTGCACCTTGCGGAAGCCATCGCAATCCACGTTCACAAACCTGACCTTTGCATCCAAAAGAAATTCGTACAATCACTTTCTCCGCCCTGGCCTTCAGTATAAGATTTCCATCATAAGAACTATTTTTCATACTTCTTCCACTTGTTTTTTTAACTTTTGCAATTTCGTTTCTGTTGCTTTTGAACTTTATAACTTCTCAACACTCATCTCTTGATTCTTACGTAACTACTATCCTATTGACCATCCGTTAGAATTCTGTTCCTTCTCTTTTCATATATTACGCAACGTAGCAACCTCGTGATTTAATAATTACTTTGAATATTAATAATCCTCTTTCTTCCAATTACTCAATGTTAATTTACATGTCATTATGTAATTATTACGTAACGTATCCACTCAATGAGTATTATATTATTATTGTAAAACATATATATATTAGTGTAAAGCCATGATGAAAAACTAATTGAAAAGAAATTTCTTTGCTCAATTCGTTCCTTCTTTATTTACCAAAAGGCAAAATGGGAAATTTATTTACATTTAAACATTACGTATTTATACTAAGTATTATTTACCATGGCCCAACCTGCTGTAGACCACATTTCACTTTAGGTAAAACAACCGGATGATTTGAATGCGTCTGATTTTAACGGAAAAGTTTGTATACATGAGCGCCATATAATCCATTTTGCAGTAGGATTCTCATGAATGTGATGGAGCACGGTTTGAATACATGTTTTTGCCAAACGAATTGCCGCCTTTCTTGGATATAATAATAAAGCATGGCAATATTACACCTCACTCAAATGAGTGACAAATAAAACTTTTAAACTTTAAGGGGTGTATCGCATAATGAAAAACAAGTTGTTTCAGTTTAAAAATATACTTTACGATAGGGGTAATCCTGAGGATCTTGAACCATCTCTGGTTTAACAGGCTTTCTCGTAGTATTCAGTTCATAGCCTCTATCCATCGGACTAGTGTTGCTGTGGTGCGATCGCTTAATTTATGTAGACTTACATCACTGTCTTACGATTAAATGAGTTCCTAGCATAGCACCCCCCACTTTAGAAATCGGATCATCCTGAGTTACTAAATATCCTTAAAGGACAGGTAAAATACCACGAGAACGAAACGGTATTTGAGATCAAAGAGCGGACTCATCTGCTGAATATGTTAATTCCGCGTCATCGATTCTTCAGTTCTGGATGGTCACAATTCAAGATCCAGTTATCATTCTTCCAAGGCAGAGATACATTGACTTGTCGGATAATGAATGAAGGATTCAGTGCTATTTTATTGGGTCTACCAGTGCATGTGGACCTTCAAATGGTCCCCCATGAATAATAAGGCAGTTCGGGAATGTTCTGGGGAATGTAACCACATGAGGCGGTGGCCGATTCTGGGACAATACTGCTACATCGCTCTGTAGAGGTGTCATCAACTGAATTGTAGTCTACATTGTCAGTGGGCATTATCTGATACTTTTTCTCAAAATCAGATTTGAACTTCCTCAACCTTCTGTAAAAGGTTGATTGAGGGTAGCCCATCAAATTTGACAAGCTGTTGGCTGTAACCCATCTTTTATCCCTTTCATTACGCTCTAAATTATTAGTCTAAAAGAGACAATTAGCTGTAATCAGGCTGGACAGAATCAATAATCAAAGTCGTGGACAGCACAAACAACTCAACTGCATGGTGTGAGATGTTTTGAAAAGAGGTGTAAAGCCGATGCCTCTTCGTCCCGTGACATAGTAAAAGAAAACGTACATATCGGTTATGTAATGTTGACTGAAGTTCATGATCACAATAGAAATTACTATTAATAGTTGTAACTTCATCTTAAAGGGGTTATGCAGTGGACTGATTATTACCTGTTTGTCCAGAAAACTGAGTACCACAGATTTTATGGTTTTTCTCCAAAATAGGGCGATTAGGGTGAGTTGTCAGGATGCTAGGAAATCAATACCAAATTGTTTACAGTCAGCGTTTTGCCTTTAGCATTCAGGCGTGAGTGAAAAGATACCTTAACAGGACCTCTATTCTACTCATCTCTTCCTCTCACATTCAAGTAGAGGTCAGATCTTTACATAACTACTAATTCTGATGACATATCAAAACACACCATTAGTTTGCCCAACTATCTAGGACAAAGTTAGACAACTACAATCACGCGATTGAAGGCGAAAAATGCAGACCATCGTCTTTCTATCCAAAAATCAGAAAATTTAGAATCAGAATAAAGATATTGGGCATTGAGCAACTTTTTGTTGATTGAAACATTGAGGGCTAGTGGTAAATCAAGCATTTTCGGAACCATCTCATGGCTCTGCTTCAAGATGACAGTTATCGAGTGGAGTTGCTGTCAGATCTTCAAGCAGACTACACAAAGTTTTTCACAATGGCAGAGAGAGAGCTGGAAGGGATATCAAAGACCAAGCCAGTCGATCAATACGTGCGACTACAGAAAATCGGGCAGGGTACGTTTGGGGAGGTTTTTAAGGTGCGGCATAAATCAACAAAACAGCATTTTGCACTGAAACGAATTCGGATGGAACAAGAAAAAGAAGGAGTATGTAGCACTTTTAACATACCAATTTTAAAGTTTCCTATTACTGCGTTACGAGAAATACGCATATTACAATCCCTCAATCATGAAAATATTGTGTGTCTAAAGGAAATATGCCATAGTCCACGTAAGCCTATTTCTACCTCACGCTATTCTCAGCAAATGCTGGTAATGGATTCAAACCACAATTCTATCTTGTTTTTGAGTTTTGTGATCATGATCTTGCTGGTTTAAGTCAGCAGATTGATTTCACTGAACCAGTCAAAAAAGCAATAATGAAACAACTACTTACTGGCGTTTTCTACTTGCATCTGTAAGTTTGTTGGGACCCTTATTTTTCGCTATGCTGCCTTAAGTAATATTTCATTTTTCGTGTCTTCGATGGTTAAGGATTTTTCAAGATTCATGCTATAAGAGCACTTGAACTCACTCTTACTATGTGTCACTCAAAATCTTACAATGTTCCATCCCGTTATTGGTAACCCGTTAACAAACGGGTTTATATTCTAGGCTTGGCGACGAGACGAACTGACTAACTCAAAGGTAGCAGGACAGGCCTATTGTGTAGTTAGATTTAACAGTCTAGCAGTATTTCCAGTCCATAGTTTAACTCAAAGCTGAGTGTATCAGACTAATTTGTGTCACAAATGCAAACATTTTTGGGATGCGTTTTTTCCATCTACATCCAAAATACAGCTTCAGAATAGGTTTAGGTCGACTCCTAGATCGATACTAAAGAACAAAGTAGTTGCGCGTGTTCACTCCACTAGGAAGTCCCATCAACTGAAGTAGGTTAGTTTCTAATGAGATCTCAGCATGGATTATTAAGTTCACTTGGCTTTCTCAAAGAATAATGAGTAAACATTTCTTCAGGTAAATCTTCATTAAAGCTAGAATAATAATACTAAAAAAGTTCAAGTGAAGTTTTTGCATTAACTCAGCTTTCAGTGTATTAAGTTATCATAGCTCGCAAGTGATGTTATCAAAAGATGAATTAGATATATGGTACATTATGTTATTTCTTAGTGAACCTCCCAATTTTTTATGCAATGGTTGTGTACTTTGTTCATTAAATAAAATTCCTCCACGTACCAGGAAGACAAGGTAATCACCAACATTGAAGAACAACGAAACAGGTGGGTAGAACACTTCAAAGAACTCTTGAATCGACCAGCCCCACTGAACCCACCCAATATCGAAGCTGCACCCACGGACCTCCCAATCAGTGCTGGCCCACCAACAATTGAAGAAATCAGCATGGCCATCAGACAAATCAAGAGTGGCAAAGCAGCATGACCAGACAACATTCCATCAGAGGCACTGAGAGCAGACGTAGCAGTAACTGCAAGGATACTCCACATTCTCTTCAATAAGATATAGGATGAGGAAGAAGTACCAACAAACTGGAAAGGACTTCTGATCAAAATACCAAAGAAAGGCGATCCCAGCAACTGGGATAACTACAGGGGCATCACTCTTCTCTCAATACCGGGAAAAGTCCTCAACAGGGTATTGTTAAACAGGATGAAAGACTGCGTAGACACCCAACTTCGTGACCAACAGGCAGGATTCCGTAAGGATAGATCGTGTACAGACCAACTCGCAACTCTACGGATCATTGTGGAACAATCAATTCAATGCAATCCATCACTCTACATCAACTTCATTGACTACGAAAAAGCATTTGATAGCGTGGACAGAACAACACTATGGAACCTTCTTCGATACTACGGCGTGTCTCAGAAGATAGTCAATATCATACGGAATTCCTATGATTGATTCAACTGCAAAATTGTGCGTGGAGGACAATTGACAGACTCGATCGAGGTAAAGACCGGTGTCAGGCAAGGTTGCTTACTCTCACCCTTTCTCTTTCTCCTGGTTATCAACTGGATCATTAAGACGTCAAGATCTAGGAAAAAGCACGAGATACAACGGACAGCTAAGATGCGGCTGGACGATCTAGACTTCGCAGATGATCTAGCTCTCCTATCGCAATTGCAACAACAAATGCAGGAGAAGACGACCAATGTAGCAGCAGTAGGTCTCAATATATACAAAGGGAAAAGAAAGATTCTCCAATACAACACAGCATGCTCCAATCCAGTCACAATTGACTGAGAAGATTTGGAAGATGTAGAAACCTTTATATATTTGGGCAGCATCATTGATGAACACGGTGGGTCTGATGCAGATGTGAAAGCGCGGATCGGTAAAGCAAGAGCAGCATATTTACAATTGAAGAACATCTGGAACTCAAAGCAACTGTCAACTAACACCAAGATCTGGATTTTCAATACAAATGTCAAGACAGTTCTACTGTATGGGGCGGAAACTTGGAGAACTACGAAAACCATCATCCACAAGATACAGGTGTTCATTAACCGTTGTCTACGCAAAATACTTCGGATATGTTGGCCGGACACTATTAGCAACAACCAACTGTGGGAAAGAACAAACCAGATCCCAGCGGAGGAAGAAATTAGGAAGAAGCGTTGGAAGTGGATAGGATAAACATTGCGGAAAGCACCCAGTTGCGTCACAAGACATGCCCTAACATGGAATCCTCAAGGCCAAAGGAAGAGAGGAAGACCAAAGAACACATTACGCCGGGTAACGGAGATAGACATGAGAAAAATGAACAAGAATTGGATGGAACTAGAAAAGAAGGCCCAGGACAGAGTGGGTTGGAGATTGCTGGTCGGCGGCCTTTGCTCCATTAGGAGTAACAGGAGTAAGTAAGTACGTACCAGGTAGCAAAGTAAGTCTATCTTAACCTTTATAATCAGTAATTTTTTGTATTAGGACGGTATATTTGTGTCAATACCAGGTGTTTGTTGGTAGTTTGTGTCCATCTATTTACTTTGTTTTTATGCTAAGTTATAAGTAAATTTCCCTCAAGATTCTTTCGTCTTGGTTTCTGTATGTGTATTTTCTACCTAAAGGCGATATATTGTTTATAAGATAATATTCAAGTGTATTAGTAGGTAGAAACGTTTTTGGGTTTGATCAGCACTTGATAATTGTTGAACTATTTAATTATGTATGTTTAGTTGTTGGCAGTTGTCCGATCTCCAATCATATACGGCACAACGTTGTGGTTTCGTTTGTATCCTCTCTGGTCAAACATTTCCGTATACGCCTGTTTACATAATTTGTATTAATGTGGTCCTCATGAACACATAGAATTTCTTTCGTTCCAGAAACAATGTCCTCCATCGGGATTTAAAAGCTGCGAACATTTTGATTGATAAAAACGGCATTCTTAAAATAGCAGATTTTGGTCTGGCTCGAACAACTGTTGCCTCTCTTCGTCCTGATCGCCCAACACGTTATACTGGACGAGTTGTTACTTTGTGGTATCGACCTCCTGAAATTCTCCTAAATGACCGTCATTATGGAAAGCCTGTAGATATGTGGGGTGCTGGTTGTATTATGGCCGAATTATGGACAAAGTATCCTATTATGCAGGTAACTTGAATTATGTCAAATGAATAATGCAGTTTTCTCGTTTGATTCTATACAATACAAATAATACTCGTTGAACTATTTTAGTAAATAAAACCCCAGTTTTCGTATTCGTAAAATATGTCGTAATTGATAGTCATTGCAAGTAACATAATGTACTATGGCTTCCATTTCGTACGAAACGACACTAACAATCTATCACTTAATTATTTTACTTTAGGAAAACCAACTTATCTATTATCTGAGTCATAAATGTTTCTAGTGTAAGCGAATTATCTTTCACATAGATGTTCAAATTTAATTATGTGTCGCTCACTTCAGCTTGTGAAGGTGACGTCCCTATACAGCTTGGTCGTTTCTTCACGATAATAAGCTTCGAGAAGTGATTGTCAGTCATAATACTGTAGATCGGTTTAACAAAAATCATCAATGTAATTTATTAGGTAATCAGAAAATAATTAAATTCAAGTGATTAGGAGTTGGGTTAATACTTAAATTGTATTAAGATTTCGCAGATCTACGATTTGGTTGAGGGATTCAGCGGTTGTTCAGTAAGTTACGGGTTCAAAACCAACTCTCAAAACTACTTCAGTTTGAGCATTGGGCTAGTATCATTGGCCCTCACACAAAACGCATGACTCAAGTTCGAACGCACAAATTTGTGCTTGATAAGTAAGTTATAATTTCTAAAGTTCTCCTTAAAGATGGATTTTTTGTCTGTTTCCTAAGTCGCGCTAAAAATGACACTTCATCAATAAAGTTCGTCAAACAGGAGAAGTAACAAAATCGAGAACTTCATTTTGTACAAACTAATCAAGGTGAAGGTGATAATAATAGTGGACACCAGCAGTTTACATTTTTTCTTACTTCACTTCATTGTTAATACAATAATTATCGGCTTAGGTTTTATTTTGTGTTGACCGTCCTACGAAAAGGTCCCACTGGAAATTTTCTGATTTCACGGATAACATCGCGTTAAGATTGGATATTGGGAAGGTTTGGATGAAGTTAACAATACAAACTTGGAAGTAATCTTATATGACTCAAGGGTGAACATAAAGTATGTAATGGAATAGTTTAACGATTAAATGAATCTTATTAGTTTTATTTGAAAAACCATCAGTAACGCGACTCTTGGAAAGACGGAGGTAATGAATGCAACATTTATAATTCTAGTGAAGATTTAGGAATTTTTTCGGAGTCGATAGGTTGTATTGTGAGCATTTATTAAAATCGCCTCCAGATTTTTCTTCAGTCTTTGAAGTCTATCTGCAAACTCTAAATCCGTGCAACAAGTATTAAGTCGACAAGGTTTTAATAACAAGTATTTTTGATGTGTTTGGTTGGAACTTAAAGTATAGTAAAACGACTGTGTAAAAGAACAATAATAGAAATCCGTGTGTAATTTAAAATAAACGAATCAATCGTGTAAATACATACTTTGGTAGACTGACTCATGTCAATGATAGATGAACTAATGCACTTAGATCACAGTTACTTAAGTGATACATACATCGAAATTAGTCATCAACCATCTAGTGCAGTTTTAGATAAACTGTTAGTTTCCCTTCCTACCTTCATTTCTTCTAAATAAAGGTACGGCCGAGAGTGGGGAGAGTCCGCTCTCCCTCTCGAAATGCTCTCACATGGCCACGCGTATATATCCTCTGCCGGGGAAGTCCTACTCACTGCCTTCTCGTAGCGGGAGTTTTTGCGAAAATGAGAGGACGAGAAGCGAATGTCCGGCGCTTTAACCGGATTCCAAACCAGTGGTGCACATGGGCTCCAGTATCCTGCGGGAACAAATGGCGTATGAACCACTCGTTGGTCACCGGCTTCCATGGGAAGGCATCTCCTTACAATGCTCCAATACCTTGTGGATCAGACCTTCAGGTCGAAGGCTCGGGGTGTGGCCCCCTAAGAAAACCACCTGCTTCGGTTCGGGCACCCGGGCAGTATCACAGCACTCACACATATCGAATGAGATTTGTGTGGTGCATATGTATTTGGTGCCTCTTTGTACCAATATCTATGTGTTAAAATAAATAAATGATTATTTCTACTGTATGACTGGTAATTCTTTTGGTCCAGTTAATATAAAGAATCGTATTGGCAAAAGGTCTCTGGATTTCTTCTCAATCAAATTTGTTGATATTGCATTTTTCTAGGGGGACAACGAAATTAGTCAGTTGAACCTTATCATTAATCTCTGCGGATCTATAACACCTGAAATATGGCCAGGTGTAGAACGTTTGGAAACATTTAGAGAAGCTCGTCTACCTCAGGACATTAAACGACATGTTCGAGAGAAATTGACCCCCAAAATTTCTTCGCTTGCTGCTGTAGATCTCATTGACCAATTACTTGTCTTAGATCCCAGCAAACGTCTTGATGCTGAGCAGGCGCTTTCACATGACTACTTTTATGAAGATCCTCCAGTAGGTGACTTGCGATCTTTTTCCAAATCCGGGACATCTTATCTGGAATTCTTGTCGTCAAATAACGCTCGTGGTCGTATGTTACAAGGAGCAAATCGTCCAGGAATTGTACGTGGTCCAGTTGTCGGGCCTGGGCAGCAAATGAATTATCTTAGTGGGCCTGGCATCATGCATCCTAATCGTCGTCCACCTATACCAGATGACAATTCGTATTATGAGCGTGTTTTTTAGTCTGGTGTGCTTGTCTGCAATACTTTTTGAAACATTTCTTTCAAAACTCATATGTAAATAATTCACTTTGATCTTTAATCTTATTTTCCGTCTTTTTTGTCAATGTTTACTTTGGGATTGACTCCGTTTTTCATCTTTCCACGTCATGCAATCTGAATACCATAAACACTTGGTGTTTATACCTCTATTTCTATGTATTCATTCTTTTTTGCGCAATAATGTTTGCAACTTATTGCATGTGACAGATGTATTTAATATACGCTATAGAAATATTGGGATTCTATCTGCTTACTTCGACTACTAGTTACTTGTGTAAACTAGTGTCCTATTGCAGCAAACAATATTACTTCTGAGAACGCTCGCTGGTTTTTTAATCGTAAGGTCTGGATTAAACATGTTTATACTTCAACAGGCTACATGCTACCAAAAAGAATTCGCCATATGGTGATTACGGCTATCGAATTCAGACCAAGTTAATGATCTGATCCCAACAAGTTACTTATTTCCAACATGTTTTAAATTGGTTACTCAATATCAATAATTATAGGTCTAATATTTAAGCAACTGGTTGTTACGTCTGGAGTTAAGCTTAATTAATTAACTGGCCATATGGTACTTTCCTAATTTGTAAGTAAATTCAACAGAATTCGGAAGAACGTTGATCATATATCGGACCAACTGCAATATTTGCTTTGGTTCTGAGCAAGTTGTTTCTTAGTAAATTATCCAGCGCATAATAATAGAGACCCCTAATCTGATTTCGGAGTGACTTCCAGTTGAATGACTCAGGCCACGGATGCTTTTGTATGTTATGTATATACTGACTACGTATAGCAATAAGGCGGCCGGACAAACAAAATGAATGACATCTTGAAGGTATCAAGCAGTATTGTATGTTCATATGTTCAAAACATTTCCTGACTGTATGTATAATTTACATTACGTTAAACCATGTCATTTGCACTATCTATCAATTGAGTATAACTATTCAGCAAAAATATTAGCTTCATTTTTCCATTATTCTTATAACCCTGAATAAAAGCTAATTTATATAAAACAGCCATTATGAGTGTATAAACTGCCTGTTTAAAAATAATAGTAAATAATTGCATCAAAGTTGGTTTTTACGACTTACAATGCAATAAATCACTATCCACTGGCTTTTTGATAGTATTAGTTCTATTTAAATCCCATATGTGGTTAAATACTTCCACTGTACTAACATTAGTACTTTCACTTCATCATCAATATAAATATAGCTAATATTTAAAAAAGAATCGTACTTTTGAACGTGATAGATATCTACGTCATAGTTTGACTGCAGTCAATTGGCATCTATTAGCATAAGTTCATTCAAAGGTGATTATCCAAACATTCTTTGGTTGCGAGCTTACTGGATAATGATCGGATGCTCAAAGCATTAGGTATTGAGTTTCGGCCTCATTTCGAACATTAATACTGAGATTTAGGTACATCAGCGTCAGTCAGTTGGTCATAACGCAGAATCTGTTACGTATGTACATCGGTTCAACTTGCAACACTCCATTAACACTAAGTGATGAAATTGCCAGACCAAATCCCGGAACTGTAGTGTTAGTGAAATGACAAAGCGTTCCGAGGAATTGAGAATTCGGGGGAAGACAAATAATCGATGCACCTGCGCCATTGCAAACGATTTTAAGCCATACCATTCAAAGTCTCTAACAATCGGTTACAATAATCACATGGACCCATTCAAGTAGTCTACACCTATTAACATGGCTCAGTCCAGTTTTAAATGACTTCGTGGATTGATGCCATCTTTTGGTTTGGCTGCCCGTATCTTTCCTTCAACACACTACACCACACAACATCTCCCGTCAAGGTAGGCAGTGGTTAGACATAACTCACATGTCCCAACCACTTTCGTTGATGAAGATTTATTGCCTCATCAGCCGATTTGCCATACTCACCTAGTACCCTATTCCTAACCAAAGCATTTCTTACTCGGTAGTCTCAAAATATACGAGCGAAACCTAGGAGACATCCTTGACCGGATACTAGTGACCTGTGGATATCTTCTGTTTTTAATGGTCACGTTTCATATCCATAAGTTAGAACGGAGCGGACTGATGGGCATTAAACTCATCCTTTGGTTAAAAGACGGATATCTCGCCTAAAACGCAGGTTGGCAAAAGTCAGTCGAACCCTCTGAATCCGTGCCGAGATTTCGTTAGACATCAGGACTGACGAGACTACCAAATATAAATGAAGCGGTCGATACTCCACTCTTTACCACTAATTCAGGCGCTGACACCAATCCTGAAGTAACATTTTACAAGTTAGAAAGAGAATCGCACCCTAAACACGTTTGCATTGTTTTGACGAAACGGAATTCTATCATCTGCGTATTCTGAGTCAGCAAGTGAATTTCCTAGAAAAAGACCAACTCCTAAAGATCCAGACCATGAGCGATGTCTTTAGAAGGGTGTCTATAACGAAGTGGACTGGCCCGACGATGACCATAACCTGACCGTTTGAATAGTCAGTCATTCAGCTATAACGTAGGACCACGCACATATATGTATCAGTTTAATTTACCATACCGCATTAGCACAGCAAGATGAACACCGGATTCATAGGAGTAGTTAATTCAATGATGGTAATATATAAAAGAAAGGTTGCATATAAGGATATAGTACATAAAGCAAAATAGTTTAAGGGAAGCCAAAGAGTGTATGTACCGACGCCATTGTGATCGATTCTGAGCCATGTCACTAAGATTCTCCAACCATCGGTTACGATAGTCATGCGGACCCCAACCAAGTAGCCTGCATCTACCAACATGGCTCAGACCAGAAGTTAGTGACTCCAAGCACTGATGCCACGTTTTGGTTTGACCACCCCTAACTTTCTTCCAACCATCCCCAACACCAGCCAGCATCGCGCGTCGTGCAGAGGGCCTGTACAGAGTCATTGTACTTCTTTGTGATGCCTTTCAATGAGACTGCCAAAGAACCTTACAATCAACAGAGTTGTATGCTGCTACAACTATAGTCGGACGTCGAGAAGCATGTCTATGTTCTGGAACCTGTCGAAGGGTGAATATTGGTCTATGCATCCACGTTTAGGTCTGAAACCAGACTAATTCCCTCGTTTTTTTTTCACGAGCTCATGATGTTGAAGTATTATTGAGGCTAATATTTTAGTCACTACATTAGTTAAACTGATTCCTCTGTGATTATCAAAAGGGAACTTTTGTCCTTTCTTAATGACTGAGAAGACTAGTCATATGACATGACGTCCAGTCCCCAGATTTTAGCTAAAATTGCAGTTGGCTGCAGAAAAAAGGGCCATCACCCTTAAGAATCTCAGACTTTATTCCGTCAGACTCTAATGCTCCCGCTTGCGTCAGATTACTTATATTTCTCTCAACCTCAATAACAATTGCCTACTATTACCTAACGCTCCCGTCTTTTCCATCTCTTTTGCTTTTCGCCACCAACGATTGTTACGTATGCTTTCTACGAACGTATGTAAAGGCTGCCTCCAGTCCTCATAGTGTTCAGAAACAGACGAGGTGGGTTTACGAGCATCCATCAATTTCGTAGACGCCGCAGAAATCTGATTTCTCCCAATCTGTTGATATAAGTTACTGGTAGATGCCAGTGTTATGGATATTACTCCCACGGTTGACGAATTCCTCCAGTTGTTTCTGAAACATATTCCTAACTTGTTTATTACTAAGTCGAACTTCAAGGGTTTTTCTTACTGTAGCTCTTCTACGTCCAGTAAGATGCAGACAAATATGTGTCCGGACTAGAGCATGATCCGAGTCCAAACATGTTTTTCAGAGTGAACGACAGTCTTCTGTTAAGCCTCTCCAACGATGATTAGTGTCAGTATGATTTATTTGAGTTCGTCAATGAGTCGATTGTGGAGGTCGCCACATCAGACGATGTCTATCCGTATGTTTAAAGTTGGCGTTTTCTAGAAACACATGGTTATCTGAGCATAGTTGCAACAAACGGTCGCCGTTATCTGTTCGCTGAGCCACAACAGCGTATGACCCGCTTAAGTGTCTTTCTGTTTGGTTTAGTCTGCCAACCTGAGCATTAAAATCACCCACCATTATTACATCAGGGCGTTTAACCTTTCGAGTGAGGTTAAATAGCTTCCCACAAAATTTGTCGTTTATTTCGCCTGAGCCGCACCGGCAAAAAAGGCAACCGAGTGTGTCACTATCTTTTCAAGTTATTAGCCCCGTTTAGTCGAACAGAACCTTACCGTTCCTAAGCCGACTTGGTATAGTAAGACCTGAAGAAACGTTTCAGTCAATATAGCTGGGTTGAGTCATCACGATGGAAAATCTCAACCACTATGGCAAGGTAGTTGCTACGGTTGGGCAACCTTGTTTTGTATAAACAGAGGTTTCAGCTAGCGACTCGAGAACTCATCATTATTAAGGGACAGGTGAATCATGCAGCAGTTAACTGCGTACCGATACAGGCATAAACAAAATGTTGGTACTTAGATTATGTTTGGATGTATATATCTGTTTAGTTTCCTTTACAAATACCTGATTGATTAGGTGTATACATGTCACAAACCCGTCAGTATTTATATATAAGAGAACGAGTTATGATGTAAACGCACAGGATACATCGATTTGAAATTAAAATTTATAATTTAATTATTAAATTTAGAGTATGTACATCAGCAATAGATTATCTAGTTTCTTTTTTTTGATTATCTGAAATGGGAAGGAAAATACTAGTGAACCAAGTATTAGCTTGAGAAAAGAATTTAACTTATACCAAATATACTTGTTAACAGATGAATTCCATATTTTTTTGTAGTAAAGAAAGCAAAGTGAATGAAACAAAACATAAATCTCGGTATTATTATGCTGTATTTGTGTGCGATAAGCTGGTGTTTATACTACCGAAAGTTAGGACGAACGACACTATTTATATACTTACGTTTGGAATCAGCTAAGAGAATAACTCATTTGAGCTTACTACACACAGGAAAACTACCTATACGACAGTGGTAAACGACCCCTGGTCACGAGTGTTAATCCAGTCACTTAGTTTATAATGTAAAACCTGGTACGTATGTATATTAACTGAAGTTGCCAAATCCCGGAACAGTCGAGGTGATTGAAAAGATTCTACATCGAAGACAACATAAATAGTAAGTCGTTCCTAATGGAAATGTTAAATATGCTGCCGAAATTATCAACAGGAAAATTATGGTTAATGACTGCAAAAATCCCAACGCAATATTGTTTAATGGTTGTGAGATTTCAAACAAGGTTTCTTAGAGAAGACTTGTACCTTCGCCTGTAGCCTCGATGAAGGAGGGTTGGGTATGGTATAAGAAACCCTATTCCGCAGAAAACAACTTTTCTACAGAAACGTTTAGTCTACGATGTGTTATTAATACTCCTTGGTTTAGACATCCAACAAAGTATATTGGAAATGCTTTAATTGTTATTGCTTCTGTCATGATGAGTCTAGATTTATTCGTAGGTTTTTATCAAGTTTAGATTGAGCAACAGTAACTGAATATACGTGACCATCAGTCAGTTAGTCAGCTACAACGTAAGACCAGGCACATATATGCATTGGTCCAAGTTGCCATACCTCGTTAACACAAGATGGATACCGGATTCATAAAAGTAGTTAATTCA
Source organism: Schistosoma haematobium (assembly GCF_000699445.3). NCBI lineage: Eukaryota > Metazoa > Platyhelminthes > Trematoda > Strigeidida > Schistosomatidae > Schistosoma > Schistosoma haematobium. The sequence continues at coordinate 40,349,855 of NC_067195.1, forward strand.
GAGGTGGTAATATATAAAAGAAAGATTGCATATAAGGATATAGTATACGTGACCATTGTTATATGTAATAACTAATTGGAACAAATAGTTGTTATCAAGTGGGATCTTTTTACTTTTTTGTTTGTATATGTGGAATCGATAACAATTATCTCAAGAAACCGCTTATACATTTACAATTTACACATATGATTTAATGAAGCATAATCTGGAAATTTGACTGACATTATCGTGACATTCATAGGGCTGTCAAACAATCTACCTTTGTAAGACCATCTTTTTGAATTCTACAACCCGACAATCTTTAACTATAAGGAAACTTACTTTTAGCAACTTTGTGTCGGAGATTTTTATAATCGTTGAACGTGATGGTTTTGTTGAAGGTTTCATCAACATATTTAATTATTTCATTTGGTTCTGAACCAACTGTGATCATCGGGGTTAAAACTTGTAACTGGTCTTGGCTGAGCTTTCTGGACCAAGGGTCGTTTGTTAAATATTCCCTGTCGCACGGATGGTTGTGCACTGTTTTAGAAGCCGGTATTATATATCTGTTATGCTCATATCTGATTCTAAACATGGATTTACAGCCAGTGAATTTTGATCTAAAAAGCTATTAGTAAAATAACAGCCAGTTACCCTTTAACTCTTTGCCCAGTACCTTCAGGCTTTCTTTTGTGGCCAAAAGTGCACACATACACAACATAGTGGTAATGGAGTCCAGGCTCTTCTTTATTTAATTTGCTTTCTCTAACTACATAGTGTGTATAGGTCATCTATGTATGTTAGCCAATATTTATGGAACAAACTTTCTGCAAAAGATCTATGGCCTCTTCAACTTGATTCCAGGATGTTAGATGCCGGGGTCTCATTATCCTTTCAAAAAAATCTCTAATATCCACTGAAAAAGGCTTACTGGGCTGTGTTTGACTTGTAGACGGTAATGGATCAACCATGAGACTATAGAGAACAACAAAAGACAAATCTTCATGTTTTTCTAGGACTTCATAAGTAACACAGTTGAAAAGGATACTCGGAGGCGAGTATGTGGACAACTAACGAACCTTAACTGGAAACGCCAGTAATTTAAGTTAGAAATAAACGACTCATATTTATGCTAATATTTTTGTGACAATCTTATATAAATAGATTGATTTCTCTTTGGTAACAGCTGTTTGGTCGTCGTTTAGTCATTTGACTGCATTGGTTATATTCAGTTTGATATATCGAGAAGTAATAACTTTTAATAAAAAAGATGGGCATATTATGACAACAAACGTCATAACAAAACACTGAGTCAAATCTTGGTACGAGAGACAAAAGAAAATGTGGAAAACACTGAACTTAGAAAAACTTTTGTTGACATTTATGAAGTCCCACTCGAATGGTTGTGGACGGGATAGAAGCTTCCACTTAACGAGTTTCTGTATTTAGTAGCAGTGGGTCCCCGATGCCTCCAGTTGGGAACCTAGATATATGTAACAAACAAAAGGGAAATGTCTGTAAATTATAGTGAAATACTATCACCTGTCCTTAAAAATATGTCAAGTTTCCTCTTGGAGGACTCCCGGGATGTGTCTTGGACTACCTCAACTAGCAGCGAATCCCAAAATTTCACTACTCCTAGAGTAGGTGTCCCTGCAGTCCATTCTGCTATGCTGTGTCTGTAATTTTAGTGTTTGTGTTGGGGCTGAGCTTAAACAAGTATTTGATGGTTCCCAGGAGTAATTGGAATATATATATGTCAGACAGATATAAATCAGTAGGTTACATCAGAGACGCATATACTCTAATGGGTAGACATTTAGTGAATTGAAGCGCTCTTTGTAAGGCTAGAAGTTGAGTTACTGAACTGATTTCTGGGTGCGTTTTTGTATATTTTTACCCCTTTGGAGCGAGGGGAAACTGCTTTCCATACTCTAAATGAAGCCGAATAAAACTTGAAGATTAGGTGGAACATTCTATTGTCAGATTGGCCAAAAAAGGACTTCAACGTAACCAGTGCAAGCTTTGCTCGAAAGGCATTTTCGCCGCAATTAGAGTAAGACTTAAGAAAATAAGATAGCAAGACTATTAGATATTTCCCAACTTTGGACACCTCTACAGGGGAATTACCTAAGCTGTATGCGAAGTCTGCAACAAGTCTCAAGAGAACCACTTCATACTTTGAAGTGTTGAAAATAAATCCGCTGTTATCCGCCAAACTTTAAAGCTAAGTTAGATCCTCCAGATGTGCCAGCTTATCATCTTGGTTTCAAACTTTTCTCCACAGTTTAACATCATCTGTTTGAAGCAGTAACTCAGACGATACAGAGGAAGCCATGTATATAAAGAGAGAAGTTCTAGTACTAAGCCCTGGGGATACCACTAGGACATTCTGTAGTTTGAGAAAAAGTGAAGTTGACTCTAATCTTAGAAACTTGATTACTTAGATATTATGTGTGAACCAATTTATTGACGACAACTTGATATGTAACACTTTGAGCTTGTAGTGACTCACGTTTATCACGAGAACACGACTGGTTTAATAAAAACAATTATTATTATAACCAACTGTACCGGTGTGTGTTTTAATGTGCTTTTGTTTAACAGTGCTAATTATAGCCATTTTTGTGCTTCCATTACCTTCCATCATTGTTCCGCGGTTTTGGTACTGTTCGCACGTACTCCTTTCTTCTGCTTTCGCTTGTACCATTCCTTGGCACGATCTCGGTATTCGTTCAATACCACGAGATCGCCAACAAAATAAATCTGGTTACGTTCGATCCTCGCCTTCTGATCTATTTGGCACGTGTTTCTTGGTAGCGGTGTTCATAGTTAATCTCAACTCGACGCCACGCTACAATTGGTAATCCCAATCCGACTACAATTGGCGATCACGTCGGGCTCACGAATTGTAGTCGGATTGGGATTACCAATTGTAGCGTGGCGTCGAGTTGAGATTAACTATGAACACCGCTACCAAGAAACACGTGCCAAATAGATCAGAAGGCGAGGATCGAACGTAACCAGATTTATTTTGTTGGCGATCTCGTGGTATTGAACGAATACCGAGATCGTGCCAAGGAATGGTACAAGCGAAAGCAGAAGAAAGGAGTACGTGCGAACAGTACCAAAAACCGCGGAACAATGATGGAAGGTAATGGAAGCACAAAAATGGCTATAATTAGCACTGTTAAACAAAAGCACATTAAAACACACACCGGTACAATTGGTTATAATAATAATTGTTTTTATTAAACCAGTCGTGTTCTCGTGATAAACGTGAGTCACTACAAGCTTATTGATGAGACATATGATTGGCCCTATCAAATGCCTTTAAGGGATCAAGGTATATGACACCAGTATTTCTCTTGCAAGCAAAGATGGTTTTCGATCCGTCCACCGCAGTCAGTATGTTAGTTATGCAGGAGTGACCCTCTCTAAAAGTTTCGTTAGAGTGAAAAGGAGTTCGCGGATAAGAATTAGTCACGTGAACCGTCGTCTATCAAGGCCTCCATAACTTCTCAAGGTACAGAGAGAAGTGCTACCGGTCGGTAGCTTGAAGGTTCATAGCATCAGCCAACTTTGAAAATTGGTGCGATGTGTGCCAACTTTCAGTTTTTTGAGACCCTGCCTCGGCTTAGCGAATGTGAGAGCATCACGCTAAGCGGTCTTGCTGAGGTTGAAGCCGCTTCTGTCAGCATAGTAGAGTGAAATACACCCGAGCCAGGCAGTGTTCTTGCTTAGATGCTGCAGCTGATACACCAATCCATAAGGGACACTTTCGAAACTCCTGTTGAATTTCAGGTGAGACTATCGCCAGAGCATTTAGGGAGATAGGGAAGTTATCACCATTGGCCGTGGTCTAGGATACTCGTCTTTCTTGGCTAATCGTACTACTTTTCAAGTCAATATGTCCTTAAGCTTTATGAACATCCAATCTTGAATATCGTTAACAGCATTATCAGGGCCCGTATTTGCTGGGACACCTTGCGCAATGATGTTTCTTCCGCCTAAGAACGCCTCATGAGATTCCTTTGGATGTTCTTAATGAGATAGTGTTCAAAATATGGTATATCTGACAGTATCCTGACATTTTTTGGTTACAGCAAGTGACTGGCCAGTAGAACATCCTACAAGTCAGCAGTGTAACTGAATGTCATATAGAGTCTTGGATGAATTGGGTGTCCTGTGTCTTTCTCCTGGGTAAGCCTGACAATCACCAGTGGTTCAATTTTGGGAAACCTGTGCTTCCTGTTTAACTTTTCCCAAAACATCCTGCCATTTTCAATCAGGAGAATGAAAGGAAGGTCAGAGCGGTCTTAAGGGTTCATAATTATTAAGGAACAAGCATTGGTAGATTTTACAAGTCTTCAGGTACGATGAGGCTGGAGTTAATATTGTTTGAGAGTTGAATTACGTTCCGGATTTTCGTGATTTTTGTTAAGTAGTCGGATAATCCTAGGAATAATTGAACACCTGGTTCATTAACTAGTGTTTTTACAGGAACTTTGCTGTTGAAAACTTCCGACGGTAGTCGGTAAACCCTCTTGATGAAAGTCCAATCGCCTGCAGTAGAACTTTTTGGAACCACAGTTGGATTTAAAGAAGCTGTCCTAAGGGATGCAAACTTAATGAGAGTCTACTACGTTTCAGAATGTCCTTACTAGTTCTGGTGCTTGTTCCATAAATACTGATGTTGTCGAAGTCCTGCTTATTTACCTCTCTGAGCATCTTTGTTTGTTTTTCAGCTTCAGAACTGCCTCTTTCAGAGCCCCTGGCATTCTTTCGGCAAACGTGTCAAGGAAATCCTGACATTGCTCAACAAATCATCGGTATTCATGTCTCAAGTGCCACATGCCCACTTCAGATCTGGTTAACTGAGATTGCAGTTAGGTTTGTGGACATTTCGTGAAACCAACCTTTGTATCCGTCAACTCTCTCAGAAAAAGATGGACATATTATTCATTCTTAATCCAGGAGATCAGATCGATGGGCAGAACACTTTACGGATCAGTTCAACTGGCCTTTAGTCACACTTCGGTTTCCCACAACCTCCAGTCAACCTGAATGGCAAGTTAGTGTAGGTCCTTCGACTCTTTGCAAAGTTGAAAAAAGCTATAGGAAATGTGAAGCAAGGGAGAGCAGCGGGCCCTGACAGGTTTACCCCTGACATTTTTAGGGATGGTTGTCCAGTATTAACAGTGAGATTGACTGAGGTCTTAGGTAGAATTTGAGAATTGGACGTAATCACATCTGACTGGTTTCAATCACTGGTTGTGCCAGTCTATAAGAAAGGACAAAAGTCCTCTTGTGACAATCACAGAGGAATCAGTTTGACAAATATAGTATCTAAAATATTAGCTTCAATAATACTTCGGCTCCTAGTCAAAGCTCGTGAAGAACAGACTAGAAAAAATCAGGCTGGTTTTCGACCTGGACGTGGTTGTAGAGATCAGATATTCACACTACGGCAGGTCCTAGAACATAGACACACATTCAGACGCCCCACAATCGTAGTATTTCTCGACCTCGAGGCGGCATCTGACTCTGTTGATCGTGAGGTTTTATGGCAGTGTTTGCCACTGAAAGGAGCACCAAAGAAGTAAGTTAACCTTGTAAAGGCTCTCTACTCGAACACAACTGGTAGAGTGAGAGCTTATGGCGAACTGTCATCAGAATTGATCACCTCAAGTGGTGTTCGTCAGGGCTGTCCACTCTCTCCATTCTTGTTCAACTTTATCGTAGACATACTTTTAGTGATAACACTTTCCTCATCTAAATTTCCAGAGGTTGAACTTCTTCCGGGAGATTTACTTTTTGACCTAGAATATGCCGATGATATAGTTCTATTTGGTGAAGACGCTGACAAAATGCAGAGTTTTCTGACCACTGTAAGCAACAATGCAAGTATATTCAGAATGCGATTCCCCCTCGAAATGCAAAATGTTGCTTCAGGATTGGGTTGCATAGACACCCGAACTAATGATAGGGAGTGAAGTAGTTGAACGTTTCGACCGCTTGACTTATCTGGGAAGTCTCATCAGCCCTTGTGGTCTGGTGTGTGACGAAATCTCAGCACGGATAGAGAAGGCTCGACTAATTTTGCCAACTTGCGTCATTTATGGCGTAGGCGAGATATCCGTCTATCAACCAAAGGACGTGTTTACTGCACAAAAGTTCGTTCCTTCCTACTTGATGGCAGTGAAACATGGCCGGTAAGAGTAGAGGATATTCGTAGGTTACTAGTATTCGATCATAGATGTCCTCGAAACATTGCCCGTATATTCTGGGACCATCGAGTAAGTAATGTAGTTGTCAGGAAACGGGTACTGGGTAAGGATATCAAATCAATTGATGAAGTAGTGAAACTTCATCAGTTGAGATGGCTGGGACACGTGTTACGTATGCCCAACAACCGACTGCCCCGACGTGCGATGTTTTCTGGTGTAGGAGTAGGTTGTAAGAAAGCTAGGGGTGGCGAGACCAAAACATGGCACAAATCCATGAAGCCACTGACATGTGGACTAAGCCATGTTGGTAGGTGTAGACTACCTGGTTGGGGACCGCAAGATGATAGCAACCGATGGTTAGAGACCTTGAATGACATGGCTTAAAGTCGTTTGCAATAGCGCATCCAATCTTTGTATTCTCCCAAATTCTAATCTCCTGAATTCCTCATATGCCTTTATTTTTCTCTTTCCAAAGTTATTTCACTGGATTATAATCCTTGAATAACATCTTCAAGCCCTAATGTTTCTGATTACTGCTTTTACTCTTACTACATCTACCACTACGGGACTTGAATCGATAATTGTATCTGTGTACTAATGTGGTATGGCAACTCGAACTGATGTACGTACGTTCGAAGTTCTACATTGTTACTAACTGATCCGTCAGAGTGCATAACACAGTTGACGCCAAAAGGATATCGGGTTGCTTACACATATGGTTTTAGTGACGACGCTGAAATATGAGCTGTTAACAAAATTGAAATAGTTTACAGGTTAAAAGAGTAATGTATTTAAAGCGGACATTACGGATACTTAAAAATACTAAAACTGGCCTTTAAACGTGAAAAACTTTAAAAACCGGATGGTAAGCTGAGGCGAAACCACGGTTAATTACTAATTCGAATAAAACTCAAAAAGAGAAGTTATCTACCTAACTTTACGCACAGAATAAATCTTTCAGTTCAAGTGTTACCTTCGCGTCCTAGGACACAGCAAAAGTCTGAAAAACGCAAATAACTTTAGGATAATACTTTCCGCATTAATAACATTCTTGGCATATGTAAACGACAAGCGTTTCAAAAACACCACAGAGCAAACGAAAAAGCATTTAGAACAAAACACATCTGCCACTGATGATGTCACAGGTATTCAGTGTTTGACAACGCTTCTACCAGTAGCACCTTCTAATATATTTCGTTCCCACCAAGAGAAATCAAAAGACAGAGTCGAGGAGACCGGAAGAGTATATTTGGCGATGACCAATATATCGGAATTCTCTGATCTAATCTGGCTAGCGATTGCGGTTGATGTTGAGCACGGCGTTACCACACGTGATCTGGTGCGGATGCCTGACCGAGCGCCTTCAGCTAGGTGAGTCCACTAAAACATATGGTCAGCATCCAATGTCGAAAACTTAGTGCTATTTATTTTGGGGATTTATTTACCGCTACAGGTCACCCCCCCTAGTGGGGCAGTGACGACCCTAAGACGTGGCCAGCCAGAAGTTTAAACCCAACGACTTTGTCGTTGGTAAACACTCTTCTGATAGCTTACTAAATTTAGCAGCGTCTGGTCGTCTTTCCTTACTATATGGGACGGAGGTTCAACATAGTAAAAAAAGAAAATGTACAATGAAAATTTCGGATCCTCATAAACGTCATCGTTCTTTTCCAGCCGTCCTGGAAAAGAAAAAAATAAAATGTAAGTGCATGTCGAAATGCACTCGTATGTGTGTAAAAGCACAATGTCAGAGAAAAAAATGGAAAATAAACTCATGAACACGTAATAGCGTTAAAAAAATTGTTTTTTTGTTTTGTTTTTTTTTAAATAGAAATAAAAATATATAAGCATATTAAAATTGTTTTTTCTAAAAAAAAATAATATACAATGTCGAGAAGTGCCTTACGTGCAATAGTCGTTTAAATGTTCTGGAAATCTCACCCTTCTTCCAGAACGCGTCGTTTTAAGTTTATTTTCGGATACTGTCGAAGTATCATCGTGTGTGTTGGTTGTCGGATGAGGTATTGTAAGTGTCGGAGTCGTGTCGTTCGATTGTACCGAAGGAAAATCGACGTGGATAGGATTTCCTTCTAAATACGCTGCTTTTAAGCGATCGATGCTGATGCTATCGTTTGTTCCGTTCTTATCGACTATATAGTACTTAGATTCACGTTGAAGAACTTTGAAGGTTCCTTCGTATGCTGATTCGAATGGTCGTCGATGCGAGTCTCGACGAATGAAAACGTGTGTACTATATCGTAAGCCAGGTTGAACGAAAACATCAGTTGATTGAGGTCGAGTGGAAGCAGGTTTAACTGAACGCATTGCGTTTGTAAGCCTGTTCGTGTAGGAGGTTAGATCCATGTTCATTGAAAAGGATGAAGGATCCACGAATTCTCCTGCAAGTCGAAGCGTCATTCAATAAACGAGTTGAGCCGCACTGTATCCAATGTCAGCTTTCACTGCATTGCGAATACCTAATAAGACAAGTGGAAGAGCGTCGGTCCACTGTGAAACGTTTGCAGCTGATAGCGAAGCTTTCAGTTGTCGGTGAAAACGTTCTACCAACCCGTTTGCTTGTGGATGGTAGGCGGTCGTTCGGAAGCGAGTGATTCCTAAAAGTGTGGTCAGACGACGGAAAAGATCAGATTCAAACTGACGTCCGCGATCTGTAGTGATGGTTGAAGGGCAACCGAAGTTTGCTACCCATCGTTCGACGAAGGTGCGGGCCACTGTTTCAGCAGTGATGTCCTTAATAGGTACTGCTTCTGGCCATCGAGTGAAACGGTCAACGCAGGTTAAGAGATAAGAGTATCCATTTGAATCTGGTAAAGGTCCTACCAAATCCAAATGAACATGGTCGAAACGAGCATCGGGAGTTTTAAACGAGCCTAAGGGACATTTATTGTGTCTGATAACCTTAGATTTTTGGCAGCTTACACAGGAGCGTGCCCACTCCCTCACGTCTTTATTCATTCCAGGCCAGCAAAACCGTTCTGCTATAAGCTTGATGGTTGCACGGACACCTGGATGAGAAAGTTTGTGCAATGTGTTGAAGACATTGCGTCGATAATGTTTCGGCACGATTGGGCGATCCCTACCTGTAGATGTGTCACACAGTAAGGTTTCTTTACCTGTTCCCATCTGTTTGATGCGTAGTTTAAATGTTGTGGACGATAACTCGTGCTGAAGATCACTGTCTTCTTTTTGAAGCTCGGCGAGTTTAAGAAGGTCGATTCCTTGGAAACTGTTCAAGGAAGTTATGCGAGATAAAGCGTCTGCAACTACATTGTTTGCTCCAGAGATGTGTTGAATGTCTGAAGTAAACTGCGAAATGTAGTCCAGTTGTCGAGACTCACGGGAGAGTACTTGTCAGAAGGAGAGCTTAACGAGAAAGTGAGCGGTTTATGGTCCGTGAAAAGCGTGAATTCACGACCTTCGATGCAGTGTTGGAAATGCCGTACAGCACAATACATAGCTAGGAGTTCCCTACCGAATGTGCTGTACCTCGATTCGGTGTCTAGCAACCTTCTAGAGAAAAATGCCAAGGGTTGCCAGGAGTTGTTAACCCATTGTTGTAAGACTCCTCCGATTGCTGAGTCGGATGCGTCTACTGCGATGCTAATGGGTGCTCGGGTGTCCTGATGTGCGAGCATTGTTGCTTTAGCAATCAGTTCCTTAACTGTGGAGAATGCTTTTCGTGCGGTGTCGTCCAAATTGATGGATTTCGCATTTCCACGAAGTTGGTCGGTAAGAGGTTTCATGAGTAATGCGCATTTCGGTATGAAACGTCTATAGAAACTTACGAGGCCGTTGAACGTGCGTAATTGCTTGACGGTGGTCGGTTCTGGGTAATCCAGAATGGCCGCCACTTTGGTTCTAAGAGGTCGAATGCCTTGAGCATCGATAGTGTGTCCCAGAAAGTCTAACGAGTCGGTTCCGAATTGGCATTTCTGAACGTTTACAGTAATGCCATGTTTTTGTAATCGTTCGAAAACAAGATCCAGATGCTTGAGATGTGTTTCTCTGTCCGGACTTGCGATTAGACAGTCATCAACATACGCGTGTACGAAGTTGAGACCTCGAAAAACGTCGTCTATGAATCTTTGGAATGTTTGAGCAGCATTCCTTAGACCGAAAGGCATTCGCAAAAATTCATAGAGTCCGAAAGGAGTTATGATAGCTGTTTTCGGTATGTCGTCAGTAGCCATAGGGATTTGGTTATACACTTTAACCAAGTCGATTTTCGAAAAGACAGTTGTACCTTTCAAGGTAGCTGTCAAATCGTGAATGTGAGGCAACGGGTAACGATCGGGAATGGTTTTCGCGTTCAATCGCCGATAGTCACCAGTTGGACGCCAATCGTTGCTGTCCTTTTTAGGGACCATGTGCAACGGAGATGCATATGGGCTACTTGACGGTCGTATGATTCCTAAGTCCATCATGTGATCGAATTCGTTTTTCGCTAACCTTAGCTTTTCAGGAGCTAGTCGTCGTGCTTTAGAGAATACAGGTGGTCCTGTAGTCGTGATGTGATGTGTAACGTTGCTGGTTACACACGGTAGTTTCGGTTGAGTTTGTTGTATCCCAGGGTACTTATCGAGTAGTGGTTGATAGAGTGGGTCTATCATATGTTTAACTGTGACTGGGGACACTCTACAACCAGTAAAAGAAGTTACGCAAGCGGACAAATTAGTGTTCCCGTCTACTAGCCTCCGTTTGCGCGTATCGATGATCAGATTGTGGTGTTGTAGAAGGTCCATACCAATGATTGGCATAGAAACATCTGCAACAACGAAAATCCAGTGTATGGGTTTGCGTAAACCCACGTTAAGGTAAACGTACCTTTTGTTTTTCGAATCAGTCGGTTTCGTGTTGGGAAAATTGCAGGGTTTTCTGCAATTTCTGGAAAACTTTCCATACTGGTTATGATACCAGCACCAGTCGGGGTTATCTGTCTCTCGTGGTCTAGAGACAGATCGCTTACGAGAAATGCTTCTACGTGGTGTGCGCGATCTCTTACGGTCGGTACGAAGACTAAGATAACGCGTGAGTGTGTGACATAAGTCGGTTATATCATTCTGAGTCGTGTGAGGCTTTTCTTTGACTGAAAATACCTCGGTAGTAGGTTTCGTAATTTCTAGAATGCGGTCGGCAGATACAGCTAGCTCGTCTAAGGCGTTGTTCTGGAACGAGACCAGAACTGCTTGCACCTGTTGGGGAAGTTTTGACAAGAAGAGTTGTTTGAATAGACCTTCGTCGAAAGTTCTTGGGCCTATTACCTCTCTCATCCGTTGCAACATGTCCGTCGCAGAACCGTGTTGCAGGTCGATGTTATTGAAGAGTTGATCTAACCTTTGTCGATCGGTTAGATCTCCTCGTTTAAGAATCGAGCGTTTTAAGATTTCGTAAGGATCGGAAACATCACTAGTAAACATACTAGGTGTTACGTACCTGTTGAATTCGCGCGGTAGTGCCTTGACTACTGCGAGGAATTGTGCACGTGTGTCGATCACGCCGTGCTCGGAGAAGTCGGCTTCTGCGTAGCAAAACCAGGCTTCGATGTTGTCGGGCCAGAAAGGCATCATTTGAAACGAAGGCGGGGACAAAGTCTTAAGCTTCAGTACTTTAGGTGTCTGTTCAGTCATGATGAAGTATGAAGTACGATAATGAACGAGGGGAAAAAATATATATATATCCAAGAAAAAACACGAAAAAAAATCACAATGTTTAAAATAAAAAATAAGGCAATGATATATAAAAATCCCAAAAAGGAACAGACTCACAGTTGCAATTAGGTGTACCAGATCACGTCGGGTTCACCAATGATGATGTCACAGGTATTCAGTGTTTGACAACGCTTCTACCAGTAACACCTTTTAATATATTTCGTTCCCACCAAGAGAAATCAAAAGACAGAGTCGAGGAGACCGGAAGAGTATATTTGGCGATGACCAATATATCGGAATTCTCTGATCTAATCTGGCTAGCGATTGCGGTTGATGTTGAGCACGGCGTTACCACACGTGATCTGGTGCGGATGCTTGACCGAGCGCCTTCAGCTAGGTGAGTCCACTAAAACATATGGTCAGCATCCAATGTCGAAAACTTAGTGCTATTTATTTTGGGGATTTATTTACCGCTACACCACTATGGACTGCTGTACTTCCCTGAGTAAAGAAACAATTGCTGTACCGAACAACCTCGTGGTTCAACTACTTTGTAAAAAATAGTGCATTATAACAGAAACTCAAGGAATTGCGCAAAACTTAATTTATGTGAGATCAATGCGCTCGTAGGCCAAAAAATCGTCATCAAGTAACGGCGAAATCATCCATAAAGCTGAAATAGATACTTTATCGTTATACAGTAAATTGAACAGTGTTAGAAATAAAAATAGCTAATGTAGATTAATTAATCACATGCCATAGACTGGCTTGTGCAATGCTGGTTCCACTTGGTGTTTAACTAGCCTTAGGGATACGTTTCTTTACTAATTTCGTTTTCGTTCTACATAGGGGTGATATTATCCGCAACGCAACAATGTAAGCTTAATGTATCGCCCAGTGTAATAACAGTCATCTGTGCGCTCAAGTAATCATAGAATTCGTCATTTCATAATGTAATTTTTATTAAATAACTAGATTATGCTGTTAATTTTGCTCTGGTTTTAATTTTTATTCGCCACGTCTGGCTGCGTTACACTGTGCGTTCATTGCATTCTGGGATGATATCCCAAGTCATAGTGAGTTTAATCACATAGTTGATTGCTTCCAGATAGATCGTCAGCGCATAATGTTACTGAAGAAAGGTTTTTTGTACTGTAAACTATGTTTCTATGAACAACTGACTGTTGTCTTCAGTCGGAAAGCAATATATATATCCCTTGTCTTCTGTTCGGTAAGTTCGACTGGCCTATATTTCGTGTTTTCTTTTTATCGGCTGAATTATGTCAATTTAACTACTTTGAGCAACATGTCTGCGTAAATGAAACAATAATTATGACACTTAAGTGTCATAAGCAATTGCTTAGTTCAGTATTCTTGGTTGTTGTATAGTTCAGTTTAGTTGATAGAACTGTGGTATACTTAAGTATAGTGCGTGAAGCCTGTAACGAAACAGATCAGTTTAGTAAGTAGAGTTGCCTGTTCCCAATGAGTATACTGATTCAAATCAGCCTGATTAAAAATAGGGAAAAACTTGCCTTTGATTCTGTTGCTGCCATACATTATAAAATAGCGATAAGTATGTTTGTTATTTATTTCTAGACTGTACATCTATCACTGACTATATTTCATGATCACTGTCATTAAACAATTTCTCCAGCAATAACATCGGTAGCAGGATAGCTAAGTGTTTGAGCCTTTAGTTGCCCGCAAAACAGCAGTATACAGCCTTAGAAGATGAGTGTTCTGTGTCTTAATTAAATGCAGCTGGCTGTGGACAAATGTCAAGAATCTTTTTGACGACCGGGACTTTTAGTTTATCAGACACTAACTATGCTTGTATGTCTTCCTGTTAAACCAGGCGCAGATGCATGGGAATACTTAAATGGGAGCAAAATAATAAAAGCATTGCGATACGGTACTAAGCCCGTGTTATGCTTTGCACAAGTAATAGAAGCTGACCTTATCTAATATTCATGAACTCAAGGTAAATCACAACTGCATAAATTCTTTGCTAAGAAACATGTAATTTGGTTATTTATCTATTCCACATTTCTGACTAAATTCATCACTATTTTTTTCATTTAGAATGCAACAGGAGTGAGTCTTCACAGATCCTAAAAACTGTTTCGCTCTTAGAACTGTGGCCCTCTAGTCATCGAGGCACGATAAACGAGCAATTTTGGTAAGCTCTGTCGACGATACTGATTCATTCCCAACCGAGATTGAAGAGGTAAGATTTGTTTCTATGTGGCTGTCATGTAAGCGATGATGATGGATGGGTCATTACATAGAAATGCAGGGAGTGAAATGGTTGATCAGGATTTAATGTAGGAAGTTTGATTTAATATTAGGAGTAAGATGTTTAGTCGAGATCAGTACTTTTGATCACGACTGGAAATAAAGTTTACCCCTACCTTTTAAATCAGCGAGAAATTGATAAATTTGATATAAATTTTAAGAAAACTCAACTGAAAATTTTCTAATCACTTTGAGTATTATGCTAAAACGTGAAGTTCACTTTCGTCACTTACGTTACCAGAACTACCACCAAATTTTTTTGAAATATCTCTAGGCACTGGATAAATATTCAGAGAAAGCTAACGAGATCCCCATACAAAAACCTTAAGCTCATTGCCTTATTTCCCTTTAAATTTCTGCCTAGACCGAATTTAGCTCATAATGTATGTTAGTAAAAACAGTAGTCGTCTCATAATAATCTAAAAGTTCCTTAGGTATTTGCCATTTCATAATGCTATCCTTAGTATCGAGCATTATTATACACCTACTTGATTCGTCCTGGCATTTCACGAAACCTTGGTTACTCAAAAGGAATATAAGACTAAGTTATTTGTATCTTCATGATGACTATAGTTTTCACAGGAAACTGTGACCACCAGTACACGTTACAATGTATGGAACCATTTCAGGTCCACATGGGTTATTCTGGCTCCCGGATATCGTGATAGGATCAAATGGGGGGGGCAGATTAACGGACCACCAAATACATAACATACTTATGTCAACAATTTTTGTAAATATTAGCAAACGAAAAAACGCTTTTTCAAAAAGCGCGTGGGAAACAGTGATCGTGGAATTACACAAACGTAGCCAGAACTATCATTTTTTAAAACGTTTTATATATTTAGCCTCGTAATCAGCACATTGATGCACTATCATTTACATAATATTTTTGATCCGATCAAAAATATTTTCGAATTTTGTGTTTGCAGGACATTCATCAATAAACATTTACTGTATCCATGGTGTCAGTAAGATTGAGTAATTCAAAACGTTGATTAACTATATAGAGCAATAATATACTTTTTCATGTTTGTCTTGTACACCGATATTTTACAATTCAGATGACCTGACGGAGGCTGCTCCATTTTAAATACGGACTTACTTTGGAGTCATTCTCCTAACCAAAAAACATATTGAAGTTATCATTAGTATTTATAGAAACATCTATTTTTCCCTATGATCTTTTGTCGAAATACATGGTTCAAGTTTGGCATGGATTATTGACTGAGTCTCATTGTGCGGGAAGCATTGTTCGTATCGAAAAATAAGTTTTATTTACTGCTGAAGAGGACATCTGCTAACTAGTAGTAGACAGCTGTTTAGTAATACTAGCTCAGTTGAACGGAGACCATTGCTTGAGTGTTTTCAACAGTAGCCAATAAGGGCATAGTTCCCGGACTGGTTTTTAGGACTCAAAAAATTTAGTTTAGCTCCGAAAATGGACTAGAAGTCCTCTAATTTGTCTTCGACTTTGAAAAATATGTAAGCTTAACTCAGAAGACCAGAAGTAGATAACGACCATTTGATCATCCCAAAAACATTGTAGCGAAAAATAAATCCCCAAAATAAATAGCTCTGTAAGTTTTCGACATTGGATGCTGACCACATGTTTTAATGGACTCACCTAGCTGAAGGCGCTCGGTCATGCATCCGCACCAGATCACGTGTGGGAACGCCGTGCTCAACATCTACTGCAATCGCTAGCCAGACTAGATCAGACAATTCCGATATATTGGCAATCGTCAAATACAACTTCTGATCTCCTCGATTCTGTCTTTTGATTTCTTTTGGTGGGTACGGGTTATATTAGTAGGTGTTACTGGTAAAAGCGTTGTCAAACACTGAATACCTGTACCATCTTCAACATATTAGAAAGCATTCGACATCCGAAATATCGTAGCGAGCACCTGAATATAACTATCTACATTAAGAAAACGATTTATCTATTGTACCTAACCTTTAGAACTATACTATCACTTGTATCCTAATGCAGCACTCACCGTACTCTCCAAATATATCTTTTCCCACACTCAACTCCCTAGAGATTTAAAAGATGGTTTGTTTAGTCCTATATTTAAAGATGGTCAGATAAAGATGGTGTCTAACTATTGACCTGTCAGTCTATCTATTAAAGTAGTTAATTTCCTTGAAAAAATAATTCGGGTTGAGTTACTAAATCACCTAGAATCATACAAGTTGTTAACCCTCGAGCTATACGGGTTTCAAAACAAGCATTCATACCCAACCAACTTAATTATTACAGGAGAGGATTAGACAATAGCCCTAGATAACGATCGACCTGTCGATTTGATATTCATAGACATTAGCAAAGCATCTGATAATCTTTCCCACTTAGGTCTTATGCAAAAGCTCTCGAGCTTTGGAATAACAAATTCTGAGCAAGAGTGAATAGAAAACTTCATATGTAACCAAAGACAGAGAGTGAGGGTAAATAGGACTCTATATGGATGAAAGACGGTCAAAAGCGATATACCCCAAGGCACGATCTTGCGTATCCTATTTTTCCTTTTCTAAGTTAATGAATTACCACGATTGCTTAGGTTGCCAGAATTATTACTTGTGGATGTTGTCAAAAGCTGAAGAACAGTAAGAAAGGAGACTGACCATTTTGATCTACAAGCCGACCTAGACCGATTACCTAGATTGTCCCAATAATAATTTTATATTCTGAAAAAATAATAATTACAGAATTCACGCCAGTTTACAGGCATGATCAATTTGATATAAATAATAACGTTAGACGTGCAGAACAAACAAGTTTTAAGTATACTAGTTCAGTAGTTGTTTAAGTAGTACATATATTACAGCGATCCAATGCATCAGCCGGGAATTTTTAATATTTCTTAAATGGACAGCCTGTTGATTTATGAACGGTGTAACTATGGTCAATTCGTGTGCCAGATCGAAATAATGATAATTATCTACAACTAGAGAAATTAAAACGAAAACAGAGAGCATGGAACAACAAAAAGGTAATTACCAAAATATATCAAACAGGTCTACCTAAATGCGTGTGTCATGTGACACAGTGATATACTGTTTATGTTATTCAAATTAGTTAAAATTGCTAGGGGCGGTGTTAACATATTGGCAGCAAGTGGGTGGTTTTGCTAAGGGAATTCACTAATAAAGATGGCTAAACATTTAAGGTTCCTAAAATATCACTTGCGGAATGAGATACACTTGAAGGCGCTAGACCATTCAATGCATTTTCAGGGGAGCAGTATGAATCGATGCAGCGAACAAATAATGGGAGTGATTTTATTGTGCGGATAGATTGTGGTAGGTTATTCCATAGTCTAGAAAATTTACAGGTGAAGTAATTCATATAAAGAGATGATTTGGAATGAGTTTGTTTCACTAGTGCGAAGGAATTACGGATGTCATAATGAGAGGTTCCTGCATATTGAATCGCGTGATCGGATGTAAACAATAGTTTGAGTCTCCTCCTCCATAAAGGGTCTAGCCCAAGTTTATTACATCTAGAATTATAAGTTAAGGTACAATCAGCTCCAAGAATACGAAGTGTAAATCGTCTCTGTACTGATTCCAGCCTTAATTTATCCTTTATGAGCGCACTGCTAAGAATAAACGTGCAATATTCTAGATAAGGTCGAGTACAAACTTTGTACATTAGAATACGTGACTCAGTGTTGTAAAGATTTCGAGTTATGTAACCTATTAGACGTTGAGACTTAGAGGTCTGTTCTGTAAACGACAAGTCTTGGGAATATCTAAGTCCTAAGTCTACTACTGTATGTAACCTAGATAACACTTCTCCATTTATGGTAATGTCTAGGTTGAGTGATGTATCACCAAAGCATATCCATCCACATTTAGCCGTATTAATCTCCAGTTGCCATTTTAAGCACCACTGTGCTACCTTGTTAAGCTCCATGCTAATGCAATTTTGCATATTTTTCAGGTCATGTGGAGAAAATGAATATACTACTTTAAGATCATCTGCATATAGAAGGGGCTTACCGACACAAAAACTTTCACAAATATCATTGATAAACACTAAAAAGAGCAAAGGACCTAAGACACTACCTTGTATTACACCACTTCTAACAGGGACAGCGTTAGACAATGAAGAGTTAATTTTAACTATTTGATGTCGATTGCTGAGAAAGGAACCAAGCCAATCAAGCAAAGGATTTTGAACCCCATAAGATGCGAGCTTACCTATAAGAAGTTGGTGGCTAACCATGTCAAAGGCTTTAAAAATGTCCAGATATAGCACTAAGACTAGATATCCTTGGCTACTTAGAGAATAGACTAAATTAAAGAAGTCAAAATGACATGTCATGCAAGAACGATTTTTAAGAAATCCATGTTGAGTATCATTGATAAATTTTCCAGCAAGTAAATAGTTGGAAAGTTCATCACTTACAATTTTTTCCATAATCCTAGAAATAACTGGAGTAATATTTATTGGCCGGTAATTGTTCATGTCAGTTTTATCTCTAGATTTTTAACGAGGTATGATGTACGCGGTTTTCCAACAGTAAGGGTAAGAACCGGTTTTCATAGAGAGAGTAAACAGCTTTAAAAGAAGAAGTGGAATATCTGGACCACCATATTTGTAGAGAAATGATGAAATCCCGTCTACTCCATGACCTCTCGAAAGCTTAAGTGTATTTATAGCCTTATTAATTTTCATGCATGTTGAGGAGATAGATTTTGTTGAGTTGCTAGTCACGCACATAACTCTTGAAGCATAGCCACTTATGTTTTCTACACCATTCGCGAATATACTACTGAAAAGGTCGGCCATGGTTTTAGAGTCGTATATAAAAGTGCTGTTATACTGGATGCACGGTATATCAACATTTCGAGTTGCTTTAGTGTGTTTATTGAAAAGGAGAGTTAAGTTTTGTACTTTCGAGTTAGTAATAAGGGCTAACAGCTCCTCATTAATGGCTCTTAACCTATGTTTCTCTTTAATTTGATTAAAAATTATTGTTATTTGTGCAACTGCTGTGAAGTCGTTTGACTTAAAATAACGATTCTGTAGGCGTTTTAGTTTATTACGATATTTAGCTGGTATATATAATTCGTAAGGTTTACTAAGCCTGTACGTTTTAAGAGGTACACAGGAAGCTAAACAAGAGTTAATGATCAGATAGAATTCGTCGATAGCATCCATGAGACTATTACATGAGAAAAAGTTATCTCAGTCTGAAAGTTTAATCAATGAATGCAGGAGGTCCCAGTCAGCATGCTTATAGTCTCTATATTGACAGGTTTTTTGAATGGGTGGGTTATAAGAGAGATAGATAGGGAGAGCGCAAACTACTATCTTATGGCCCCTGCTTTCAAATTCATCATATACTTTTACAGATAGTGGGATAACATCTCTACTAAATATTAGATCGAGTATACTATCGCCTCTAGTTGGCGCACGAACCCACTGTGGCCAGCAGTGCATGTTGATGGTTGCCGAGAACTCATCACTACATGACTGACAACTACCGGTACGCCAGTTGATCCCAGGATAATTGAAATCCCCAGTGATAACCTTAGCATTAAAGTTTAGAGAGGATGCATGTATGAATGCATTGATAATAAGATCATTCCCACTATTCGGACTATCAGGAGCTCTGTATATACATCCAAGTAGTAGACTATGATTCAGGGTGTTGACTGATATCCAGACTGATTCTGGTAAACTATTCAGGACACTATCTTCAACTTTATTAGTTGTTAGGGTATCCAAAGCATACATAATACAACTACCTCCTCGCTTAGTTTCTCTGTCGCAGCGATAAAGTCGATAGTTCTGGATATTTAATTCTGAATTAGATACTGCTTGAGAGCACCATGTTTCAGTGATAAGTATGAAAGAAGGTTTGGCTAGAAAAGCTAATGTTCTCAAGGCTGAAATTTTGTTCAGAAGTGAACGTGCATTGATAAGTAATAAGTTTAAAAGGGGAGTGTGGAGTGTAAAAAACCGAGAGCTTCCCTATTGATGTTATATAGTTTGGATTTGCATAAATGGTTCAAATGGTTGTGGACGGAATAGAAGAAGCTTTCGCTTAACAGGCTTCCGTGTCTAGTAGCAGGGGATCACCAAATCCTCCAGGCAGGAACCTAGGTATGTTAACAATAAAAAAGAAAAAGAAATTGGTAAATCAGTGTGATGCTGTCCTTGGTCCTTAAGAATAGGTCGAGTTGCCTCTTGAAGGACTCCTGAGAAGTTGCTTGGACTAGCTCGGCTGGTAGCGAATTCCAGGTTTTGACAACTCTTGAGGAGTAGAAGTTGTGTCTACATTCCGTCTTGCTATGTTGTGTTTCCAGTTTCTGGGTGTTACCCCTTAGATTATTATTCGAACTAAGCTTAAGTAGGTGTTTAAGAGGATGTCCAGAAGTGTTAAGAATACTATAAGCCATTAATAAATCATCTCTAAGACGCCTATACTCTAGTGGGTAAAGGTCTAGTGAATGGAGGCGTTCTTCGTAAGGTTTAGATTTGAGTCCTCGAACTGATTTCGTGGCTCGACGTTGGATACTCTCCAAAGTGACCTTGTCCTTTTGGAGTGAGGGAGGGAGTACTATGTTTCCGTACTCTAAATGGGGACGGATGAAACTATTGAAGATTGTATGGAAAGTTCGTCCGTCAAACTGGCCAAAAATGCGCTTCAACGTTACCAGTGCAAGGCTTGCTCGGAAGGCATTTTTGTCACAGTTAGCATAAGACTTTAAATCATGGGGCACCAGGACTCCTAAATCTTTTTCGACTTGGGAGACTACTAGAGAGGAGTTTCCTAAGTTGTAACTGTAGTTTGCAACATGTCGCAGATGGACTACTTTACACTTTGAAGTGTTAAAGGTAAGTCCGTTATCGTCTGCCCAACTTTGAAGTCGAGTCAGATCCTCCTGAAGTGCCTGTATATCGTCTTGGTTGCGTATCTCTCTCCAAAGTTTCACGTCGTCGCCAAAAAGTAATAAGTCTGACGTTACTTGTTGAGGAAGATCTTTTATGTAGATCAAGAAGAGAAGAGGCCCTAGTACTGAGCCCTGGGGGACCCCACCAGGACATTCCATAGCCTGAGATAAAGTGAAATTGACCCTAACCTTAAAGTGTCGATTTTTTAGGTATGAAGTAAGCCAATCGATTGGAGGTGGTTTGATACCTAGTCGTTTGAGCTTATTGGTAAGACACAAGTGGTTAACCTTATCAAAAGCTTTTGAGAAATCAAGGTAAATGATATCAACCTTTCCCTTACGATCGAGAATGCTTGTCCATCTGTCCACCGCAGTCAGCAGGTTGGTTATACAAGAGTAACCCTTCCTGAAACCATGCTGTTGGGGTGAGAAATTTAAGGACAGTAGATAGTCGTTTAAACCGTCGCATATCAGGGACTCCATGAGTTTTGAAGGTAATGACAGAAGAGCCACCGGCCGATAACTTGAAGGTTCATTGCGTCGACCTCCTTTGAAAATTGGTGTGATGTGAGCCAACTTCCAATTTTCCGGTAATTTGCCTCGGCTTAGCGAGTGTGAAAACATCACGCTAAGCGGCGTTGCCAGGATTGGGGCTGCCTCCCTCAGTATGGCAGGATGAACCGTGTCCGGGCCAGGAGAAGTATCTAGTTTTAAGTGCTGCAATTTCCGGAACACCAAGTCAGCGCTTAGGTCTACTCCGGAAAGTCCTGTGGAATTGCAGATGAAACTGTCATCAGCAAAGTTGATGTCTACCGGTTGAAATGTTTGAGAGTAATGTGCCGCCAGAAGGTCAGCGGCGTCGCCATCGTTGTTGGTCGGGCCGTTAAGACCTACCAGTTGAGAAACTCGTGTTTTGGCTTGACGAAGAGAGGCTGCATAGCGGAATAGGCTTCTAGGGTTAGAGGCAAATTTGTCCATAAGCTTTGTCTGGTACTGAAGCCTGTCTTCTCTTATAGCCTTCGTGCATATGTTCCTGATATGTTTATATTGTCTATACGCTCCGTCGTTATCAGTTCGTTTGTATTCCGCCCAACAGTGCCTTTTTCGGCTTAGCAGGCGAAGGGTACGGTTCTTGATTACTGTAGGTGGCTTTCAGCTTTTGGGAACCGTTTGAGGAACTGAATGGTCTGTAGCACATAAGAGCGTGTGCAGTAAGAAGTCCCAATGACCATCCACATCGAGTTGAGGGTGAACATCCCAAACCACCTGTTGTAGATAGTCATGTAGAGCTGGCACATTCAGCCGTTTAAAATTCCAACGCAAATTATTGTTGGGACACCTTAGCTTAGTTTTGATGACAAAACTGAAGGTTATGACGGCATGATCGCTCTTTCCCAGAGGAGCCAGGATTGAGAGGTTGTCAACTAGGAATTCTTCGTTTGTGAATACACAGTCTAAGCGCGATGGTGCCTGACTGTTTCTCCAACGAGTTGCCGACCTCACATTTTCATATAAGCCCAAGTCATCGATGAGGTTGAAGAACCGAGCTTCAATTGAGTTGTCGCCTCCAGTGTACGTGTGTTCCGCAAAGTTGACTCTAGGGAGATTAAAGTCCCCTAGAATCAGGATGTGTGTGAAACCGAGACGGGTAGAGCGGGATAGTCCTTCCAGCATACGACTATCGTACTCGATGTCGGCAGTTGGCTTCCTGTAAATGACTCCGACTAGACACCTCGAAGTACTAGACAATCTTACAGAGCACCATATGGATTCCTCAAGATTGTTAAACTCGAGGTTGTGAACTTGGTGCACCTCTAAGCAAGAGCCTATGTATATGGCTACTCCGCCCCCAATTCCTATTTTTCTGTCGTTGCGGAACAAAGTCATCCCAGGTAATGCTAACTCTTGGTCCGAGAACTGAGAAGATATCCATGTTTCAGATATTCCTATCAGATGGGCCTTGTTAGCGTTGCTAAGTTCACGTAATTCATCCAGTTTATTTGGTAGACTCGCGGCGTTCATATATAAGCAGTTTATGCTCTCAATTTGGAACGTGTGAGCTTCATCCTGTTTTTCTGTATGAGCCTTATGTGAATGGACAGGTAGCCCACCTATATGAGGTTTGCCGAGGTGGTAGGCCCTGTCCTTTACACGTTTTTTTATCATTTAGACAGTCCACAAGTGCAATGGTCAGCTCCAACTTGCTTTTGTGTTTGGTCCTAGCTTCATAAGGCCTATCCGGGTGCGTGTGGATTCCAGGTGGCAATCGACGTCTGTTGGCACGAAATGCTTCCAGAACTGCAGCCGCCATGTGAGATGGGAAGGTTATCTTCATTAGACGAGGTCTAGGATCACCGTCCTTCTTGGCTAGTCTCGTCACATGCTGAGTCAGTATGTGTTTGAGCCTCATGGACTGTTTGATGAATTTCCATTCCCTGGTGTCAGAATTTGATTGAGTAGGGTCTGCATTTTCCGGTATACCTTGCACAATTATGTTTCTTCCGCGGAAAAACTGTTCGCGAGTTTCTTTGGGGATGTTCCGTATGATATTGCGCTCAGAGTACGGTATGTCGGGCAATATTTTTACGTTACCATCGGATTTCAACAAGTGACTTGCTAGCAAGACGTCCTCAACGTCGGCAGCATTCTTAAGTGTTACTCGGAGAAGCCTCGGGTGATTTAGATGCTTAGAATCCTTTCCTCGAGTGAGCCGGGTGACCGTCAAAGGCTCTATTCTAGGAAGTTCGAGCTTCTTGTTCAATTCACCCCAGAGCATCCTGTCGTTTTTGTCCTGCAGACTGAGAGGAAGATCAGGATTGTCAACGAGGTTCATGATAATGAGAGAATCGTCACGAACCGTTGTTAATTTACCAGATTTCACGATGGGTTCAGGTTTAGTAACTTGTTGTTTGGAGGTCGGTGCGCGTTTTTGAGTCTTGGGCTCTTTGTTGACCGGACGAACAGACTTGGGGGTAGACTGTGCGACCAAATCACCAGTTATTTTCCGTACAGCAACACTTGGGTTGCTCGGCTTAGGCAGTGATGCCTGGTTCTTTTGGGCTCTCTTAACGTGGGTCGAATCACCTACAGGGTTTTTGGGAACCACTGTTGTGTTCAGGGACCCTCAGCTGGGAGACCCGAGTTTACTTAAGGAGTCTAGTACCGTCGACGTAATGATGGTGCTGAGCCTCGAGATGTCATCATTAGTGTTGACGGATGCTCCATCGGTGGTATACCTATCGGCATCCCTATTTTGTGTCCGTCGCACGGTCTTGTTTGTCTACCGGTTTTTTACTGTCGTTATCCAAGTGAACTGACAACTTGTTCCGGAGACCTGTCAGTAGGACAATGATGTTACTCAGCAAGACTACAGAGTCTGTGCTGCACGTGACACACACCCACTTTTGCTCTGACTTGCTGAGTCTGTTGTAAGCAGCTGCTGTCAGATCTGTGCATGCTTCGTGGAACCAACCTTTTCAGTTGTCGCACTGCATGCCAGTTGTAACAGCAAAACGGCATCCCGGACGTTTGCAAGAGTTTTTCATGACTGTGTTGAAGCAAACTATGTTATAGATGCTTGCAAAAGCCTAAGACCTTTAAAAAAATACTGAAAAGCACACTGAAAACGGACAAAAATAGGTAAAAACGAGTGATATAAACTGAAACTAGTCTATACGTGAAAAACAAAAAAACCGAATAGTAAGTTGAGGCAAAACCACAGGTAACTATTAAGTATGGTGAAACTCAAAAAAAAAGTAATCTACCGAACGTATAGCTCAGGATAGATTCTTTAGAACTGAAATGGTACTTTTGTTGCGTAAGAACACAGCAAAGGTTTGATATATGCAAATCACGTTAGGACTAAACTTCCCGTTGGAAAAGCGCTCGTTAAGCTTTTCATAGACTGTGGTTTATTATGTTTGAGTGATCGTATGGGCTATCGCTTGAACAAACTGTATTGCTAGTGAGACCAGGGATTTCTGAAGGCCAAAAAAATCATTATTTTGATAAAGTGGGTTAATTTTTTGAACTTGATTAGGCGGACAGTTAAGACAGGCACCTGCCAGTTGGGTTGATGGTGCGTAACCTTGTAATCCATCTTGCCCAATGGGAAAGTGCTGAGAATAGTTATGTCTTACAGGTTTATTATTTAAAGCGTTCGATGTTGAGTAACCTAGTAAACCATCTTGCCCAGTGGGAAAGTGTTGAGAATAGTTACGTCTTACAGGTATGTTATTTAAAACGTTTGAGGATAACCGTGGGGTGCGTTGGTTCATTGTGGTTTGTCCAATATTAGGCCTGCTTACATAACGATTGCCCTTATAACTTCAAGGAATATCAAAAACCGCGACGAGACTGCTGAAAACCTTCGGAATAGGTGTGGCACACAAACCGACAAAATCACTACAATCAATCTTATACAAACCAAAAGATGAAATAACAAAGGAAAACAAATCAAACATCATCTACAAGATAAATTGTGCCAACTGCGAAAAACACTACATCGGACAAAACGGACGCCCCCTTCACCTTCGCCTACATGAACATCAATTAGCAGTCAAACGGCATGATATCTCTTCACTTATATCAATACACGTGGATAACTACGGACATTCATTCGATTGGGAAAATGTAGAAATCTTAGACAGAGGAAACTCCAACAAGCACATTGAAATCAGTCCAATTTATCAACCAATCAGAAAAATCATGCACGAACATAAGAACAAAAATCAAAACAATGGAAGACACAACCAAAACAAAGAAGTAAACAACGACAAATTTAAGGTCAATAAGAACCAATCAACGTCGAGGTTCACAGAACAAGCTGTGAAACACATATGGAGAAATTCAAACACTTCACTTCTATCTGAAGTTTGTGCTGACGATGTCGTTCAGAAGAACGATGAAAGCTCCACGACCAAACCATCCAGCTCAGAGAACAAAACTCCACCAAATCCTTATAAACTCCCCTACGATGCGTAAGGTAAAGCATGGTGTCGGGAAGTACAGTCTTATTTTTATTTGGTAGGGTCATCGTAGTATTTTTGATACTGGGTCTAGAACCAGAAGGTTCTGTACTTACATTCCTCTTACGTGGCAAAGGTACTTTAATCTTGACAGCGTTTTTAAGAGTTGTAGCATTAGAACTAAGTACTTGCTTATGGGCTTCTAATGGTAAACTGGGTAATATCGGATTAGTGACCTCATTAGATGTACATTGGCTATCAGATGTCACTACAGACATAACAGGCAAATTAGCATTCTTTGTTGGTATATCAGAGTACTAGACAACGTGAGATAGGGTAGCTGCATCAGTGGATCCAGCAGCTGATGCATCGTGGTTTGTTGTGATCTCAACACCTTTATTTTCGTTCAAGGTGCGTTTTTGCGTAAGCCTTTGATTGGTGGTCTTATCTGAAACTACACGAGCGTTTCTAAATTTCGTAAGCGCGCAGATTAGCTGCTCGGATTCTTTTAACCGTTTAGCTAATATATGAGAGTCGAATCCGAACAAGACCGGGCACGAGTATTTCTGGTGCTTTTTATTAAGTCGAATGCATCGGCATGGACTGTCTTGAAGGTTAGATGCTTTTAATATCGAATTCCTTACAGTTTTAATGGGGATTCTGTCAGGTATATTATAGACAATCACGTTATTATGAGAGATTATTCGCTTGGTAACTTCATTAGCGATAAAGTCGATAACAGATTTTGCTTTTATGATGTCATCAAGTTCCGCAGGAACGATATCTTTTGACAGGAGCAGCTTAAGGGGCGATAATGTCTTTATTTCTTGTTTCGAATCATCATGCTTTGATAAAGAGCTAGCAAGTGACTCAACTTTAGAACGCATGTCGGTTAGTTGTTTAAAGACAGTGTTTAATTCACTTTTAATATTATCGATACTCTTTGATCTTGATGTGGAACTCACTATTAAATTAAAGACAGAGCCATCCAGCATCAGATGTGGTGTAAGACCTATCTCAACATTATCATCTTCAAAAGGAGTAGCAGAACATGGGGAATAGGTAATAACAGAATTGTTGTTACCTGAAGTATTAGGGCTTTTCCGGGCTCGTTTTTCTGACGGTCGACCCATATCGCTTTAAGTATAGATTTTAAAGCTATTTATGAGTTATAAACTAGGATTCAACGATATTTAAACAATATAAATTAGATACCGTGTTATCGTAACGTAAACTTAGGGGTTAAGATTTAACTCTAAAAAGTGTGCTCATGCACATGCAACACAATAGCTGTTATCAATCTATTACCGACGGTACATCTCTTTCATGCGTACAGGGACATAAATACTTGGGGATAATAGCAGGACACGAGTTGAAAACAACTAGGCATTGCAACGCAGCAACCGCCGGAATGTTTCGTGCGTTATGGTTACTTCACTAAGCATTCAAAGGATTTAACGGAATATCCACGTTTTATTTACCACCAACGTAAGACCATAATAAGAGTACTGTGTCAAGGTGCCTCGCCCATGTCCGATTAAGGACGCTTACTCACTTGAGCGTATTCAGCTTGTGGGAACAAAATTGGTGAAATTCCCCACAATCGACCTCTAAAACGCCCAAATCTGTTCCCCTTATCGTATCGTAGAACGCATGGTGACCTTATATTGGCATTCACTATCCTTAATAACGATTCAGGTATAAATATGTCTCATCGTTTTGCTCCTTTCAACACTAATGAGCTTCATGACCATAGAAAAAAGGTTCAAAAACCGCGAATTATTGAGTGAAGTTCCGTTTTGATTATCGAGTGGCCAATACTGACATGCCTTAATAAAACAAGTGGTATCAGCCCCATAATCGGTCGTTCTCAAGGAAAAAGTTAGACCTCCACTGGAAGTCAAACTATAAGCATTTACGCAAGTCCAATAAAGTACTATCTACATTACTGTTAACTGAATCTTTTGAATATTCATTCTGCTATACTGAGGGAAGCAGCCTCAATCCTGGTAGCACCTCTTAGCGTGATGTTCTCACATTTGCTAAGCCGAGGCACGTTGCCGGAAATTTGGAAGATGGCTCACATCACAACAATCTTCAAAGGAGCTCAACTCAGCTACCAGCTACCAACCGGTGGCTCTTCTCGCTATACCTTCAAAAATTATGCAGTCCCCGATATGCGACGGCATAAGCGACAATTTCTTATTCTGAAACTTCTTTTCACCTCAACAGCATGGTTTCAGAAAGGGTCATTCTTGTATAAGCAGCCTGTTGACTACAGTGGACAAATGGACAACCATATTTGACCACAAGGGAAAGTTTGACGTCGTTTGACATGACTTCTTAAAAGCTTTTGATAGGGTCTACCATATATGTATTATCAATAGGCTCAAAAGACTAGGAATCAAGTCACATTTGATTGATTGGCTAGCTTCAAATCTAAAAAGTCAACATTTTATCGTCAGGGTTAGCTTCAATTTCTGTCAGACTATGGAATGTCCTAGTGGAGTCAATGAGGGTTCAGTACTGAGACTTTTCATCTCTTGATTTATATAAACGATCTTCCACGTCAGGTATCGACATACTCACTACATTTTGCTTGTCATGCGAAACTTTGGAGAGGTACGCAATCAAGAAGATATGCTATCACTTCAGGAGGATCTGACTCGACTTCAAAGTTGGGCAGATGACAACGGACTCACCTTTAACACTTTGAAGTGTAGAGTAGTCCATCTGAGACATGTTGCAGACTACAGTTACAACTTAGGAAACTCCTCTCAAGAAGTATCCCAAGTTGCGAAAGAGTTAGAAGTGCTAGTACCTTAAAATTTGAAGTCTTACGCTGTGACAAAAATACCTTTCGAACAAACCTTGCACTGGTAACATTGTAGCGCATTTTTGGCCAGTTTGACGGGAGACATTTCCACATAGTCTTCAACAGTGTCATTCGTCTTCATTTAGAGTACGGAAACAGTATTTTCTCCCTCACTCCAAAAATATAAGGACACTGGAACTCACCCAACGGCGAGTCACGAAATCAGTCCGGGGACTCAAATTCAGGCCCTATGAAGAACACCTTCGATCACTAGACCTTCACCCATTAGGGTACAGGCGTCTTAAAGGTGACCTAATGGCCCATAGTATCTTAGATACTCTGGGAAATCCCCTTAAACACCTACTTAGGTTTAGCTCCAACACAAACCTATGGGTTAACACCTAGAAACTAGAGAAACAACACAGCACAACGGACTATAGACACAACTACTACTCCTCAAGAGTTGTCAAATGCTGGAATTCGCCGCCGTCTGAGCTATTCCGAGTGACTTTCCAGGAGTCTTTTAAGAGGAATCTTGACATATTCTCAAGGGCTAAGGATAGTATTTTACTATGATTTACCGACTTTTTTTTTCTTTTATATCGTTAATATACCTAAATCACTACATGGAGGTGTTGATGACCCACTGCTACCAAAAACGAAAGCCCGTTAATTGAAAGCTTCTTCTATTCCATCCACAACTATTTGAGCCATTTGAAGCATTTGAGTCTACCTAAGTTACTACTCGCATCTGTAATTAATGAAAGTTCAAAACCTAATAAGTATCATTATCCATTTGTAGAGTATACTACACTATGAAAACTTGATAGCAAGTATGTATTTCAGGTGTTTCAAGATTTCCTACTTCACCTTTTCTGCTTGTTGATGGATTTCAATATTATTTTTTTAAATAGTTCAATATCTCGTCTCAATACTGCTGCGATATTTTGAATTAGTATTTTTTTCCGCGAGATCATATGGAGTATTGTTAGTCTTCTCTTCATAACAACTTTTATACAAATTTAGTTGATTTACAAGCCAAGGACTAGAGTGTCGATAATGAATCATTTACAAAATGGCTCTCCAGCATTAGATATGAAAAGAATCGAAGCTGCAAAAGCTAATCGTCAGTTGCAGCTTGAAAACTGGAGGAATTATGAGCGACAAATGCAGACATCAGATAAACATCCAAAGAACATTCGTCCTCGTAAATCACATCATTTAAACGTGAAATTTACCGATAACTGCGTTCTACTTGATGCTACTCTCCGTGGAGATTGTGAGGAAGGTGAGTTTTGTTGTTTCAAATCATTATCGAGAAATTCTTTATTCGTTTTCTAAGGCTGTTAAGCCCTTTTGTTTAAATTAAACTTATCTTAATGAATGTGTAAAGACGTTGTTTATGAGAGCAAAAGTACATTCAACGCTCTTTTAAGACCACGAACCAGACGACCTTAAGAACTCAAATATTTTATAGTATGACAACATTTCCCTACGCTTTCTCCTTATAAAGCTTTGTGCTTTCCTAAAAGTTCTACGTTTAACTACATATTATTATTGATTGTTATCCCAAGTTCAAAATTTTGTAAACCTACATTGTGCTAACTTTATTTGTACAAGTGGTATGTTCATTTGGATACAGTAAATCAGATTGTAATGACTGATCCACCAGTAGGTAGTTTTTTTTGATTTTGGCACCTTTTAAACGTAGGGAGAGTGCTTCTTACGGGATTATTCTAAAGGTTGCTCGTATACCTTTAACCACTTCATTATCATTTCAAGGAGGAAATGAATTTAACTAACTTCCCTAAAGCTTCTCTTACAACTAAATTTTTGTCTACCATAAATCCTATAGGTTGAGCTTGGATCTATATGTACAAGTCGCCAAGACCATTTTAAGCCTTTTACTGACCTATAATTTAGTCCACGAAGAAATTAGTATAGAACTTGACTATGAAAATGAATATACATGAAAATAAGCTAATCCACCTGAACATAAATGTAATGGCTAGCAAACGAGCTAGCGGGAAAATGCAATACAATGAACAGACGACACTTGTTCTAGGGGCATCTATGTTTTATATTTTAGAAAAATTTTCAATTACAATGTTTAGTGATATGACATGCAATGAAGGCAAAGTGATCTTGTATACTAATTTTATTAATTCTTAGGGTTTTACAAACAAGCGAGCAACTAATTTTAGGACGCAGAGGTAGCGTCCGAAGAAGTTGTATGCAGTTTCACGAAGCGTGCCAAGATTGCGAAATATGTCTTTCTCAGATATTGTAATCTTAAAAGAAAGCCCGCATTTGATTACCTGGTAATAATGAAAGAATAAACATTCTGTTAATTTGATAGTAGCTCAGTTGCTCAAAATGTTCAAACAAATCTATATAAAAATATTTAATATTATGTTTTATTAAAGGTTCAGTCAGCTTCACTTACAATGACTAAACAATTCAGTCGCAAAGTAGGCTTGCACATTCATGTTTAATACAACGAATCTTGCCAACTACCACGTTTTGTATGCAGGTATACCTCACACTAACTAGGGATTGAGCATTTTATCCAGTTTAGACGATCTGACTTAAACACGACTTCTACTAATCTCACTAATACTTTAAGAGCAACTTACTTTGTGTTGTAAGGTGAAACAGAACCATAATCGGATTTACTGTGGGGTTCCTGATGGGCTCCAGCTTAAAAGCTGATTAAAACTACCAAAATATCTGACAGGATATAAGACTTTGCTATGTGCTACTTATCAGTGATTAGTCGTGCAAAATGATGATGAGTTCTGTTGCTAAATAAACAGTGACATCGTGATACCTCTTTACATCTTGCTTTGAGTAGAGAATCTGTAAAAGTCTGAGCCTTTTTGTACCATTTATTAGTTAATAGTTCCGTGAAACTACGGTAATACAGATACGTATTACTTTTTGTTGCTTGTAAGATAATTAGGACCCATATTATTTATCACCTTGATCATCATCATTGAAATTTTAGCCCTAATTTTAGGCACCTTCATTAGTTTAAGTCAAACAGATATATGTAGAATTTGGCTCAGTACAAACATCGTAGAGGACATACTCGACAGATCAACATCATTTGTAGGCTTAAGAGTAAAGGATCCGAAAATGTCCCCAAAGTATACATATTTTTTCCACCATCCATTTGTTCAGGCATCTAACAACACTTTTAGCAATTAATCCTTCTAAAGTCTATCGGTTCGTGTGATGATTATGATTGACAAGCATAAAACTTACGCTGTTCAACACTTTTTCTCACTTAGTGTAGGTTTATTCTGGATAAATATTTATCGTCCATACACCACCACTATTTATCTAGCTTAGTTACTTTAAATATGTGGATCATTTCGTCATAGTTCTTTAAAAGTTTAGTTGTGCTACAAGACTATCCGTTTATTTTTACTAATAGCTTTGGTTTTTACCTAAATATTTGTTCCCTTGAAAAACCTTAGTCAAGCATTTTCGGTTAAGCACAAGGATGTTTTGAAAAAAATATTGACATTTGTAAAACGGATCGTAATTAAGTCAGGAAATGTCTCGTGTAAATTGTTTATATATCAGCCAACTGACGAACATAAAACAAATAAAAAAGTTGCAGGTAAATTCCTGGGTTCTATGAAAGCAGTAAAAACTTTATTTTCCTCAAGTCGGCATGAAATACTGTTGAAAAGTTATTAAAACGTCTCAGCGTTTTGTAGTCTTTCACTGCCACTTTTCATGCTTTCATAAATATACATAGCTTTCCAACGAAAACAGCATTTCTAAGCAAATAATTTTGAAGTGATGTGTTTTTCAAATAAATATTTGATGTGCAATATTCACTGTCTAAAGTTTCGAAAGTTATATGCATATATATATATATATATATATATATATATTTCTCAAAGGAAGTTTAGCCAGACAGTATTAGGAAATATCCCAAGTTTATAAATCTTCACAACCAGTTCCATAAATATCAAGTCCTCTGCATTCGACCATTGTTAGATTATATCATAACTACTTCTATTTATCCTGTTGTAAACACTTCCATTTTCAAGTATGTTTATATACCCATCTAAAATATCTTAATATGTAAGTAGGTATGTAAAAGATTATTAAGTTGGAGATTATTTAGTTTTTCCATGTTCTTATCATTTATATTTATGATAAATAAATGTGAATATGTTTATTTAAATTCATGTTTTGAAACAAATTCGGTGGATGGTTTTAAATATTCCATTTTGGTGCGACTTTTGTCAGTCATAAAACAGAATTATTTGTGTAAAAATAATGTGTTAAATATCCATTCCCGTTAAAATAACGTTTAATTAAACCAATTTAGTTACTTAAGTCAGGCATAGTTAAGAAGTTTTCCACATCTTATGGCCTCTAAAGAAAACGATTATTAAAGAAAGTGGTATTGAATAATAAGAGATCAGTGTTTTCAGCCTTAAAGCAACTAAGTTTTTATTTTTGAGCTACTTTTTGTTAAACATTATCCTTTTTTATCTCATTGCCACGACTGACCTCTGAGTAGTTACTAGTGTCACGTGTGCGTAGTTCTGTCCAAATTCAGTTCTATAGATCTCGTTGTAATGTGTATGTTTCATTGGCAGCTAGTTGAAAGAAATCGGCAGGAAGTGGGATCGACTTCATATAAGATAGCTTGTGGTAATGTAAATTATAGCTCTGTTTGATATCAATTTGTCCTTGCTGAGTCTAACTAAAAAGTTATATCTCTATTTGTTAAAACTTAAGTTACAAGAAGGGTTTTCGGAGGTAAATAATTCATAAAGTGAATTACGATTGATAAAGTAAAGTTTAATCCAATATATTGTCAGTACAAATTGGTGTAGATCTTTGGAAGATCGATAAGATGGATTATGATATACTAAAGCCTTGCTGAATAAATCATCAAAGTGTGATAATTGAAAAAGTACACTTTCTGATACTCACTTAAGGTAAATCATTATGATACCAGAACGTTTCTCGATAGCTAAACGAATTTTCGGGATTTTACTACCAGTAAAATTACCTTAGCTCTTAAACGCTTTATGAGTTGTATTAGTCAAGTTCTTAGCATAAAATTAACCAAATAGTTTCAACATCCGTTTGTGAACAGATTCGTCTCAAAATACTTCGTATATACAGAGGACAGGATCAAATGATTTTAATATCAGAAGATACAAATACTAATAAGTTTAGAAATGACCATGATTCTGATATTAAATACACGAAAGAGTGTTGATTAAATACAACGAATGGGTCTGTTTCACTATAAACAAAAAGCGAGACTGAATTTAAAGTATAATTGTCAAGTCATTGAGTTGCTTTATCATGTAAGTTGTTACCATTGATAATATTATCACTGCCTCCTTCATACTTGATATTATTTTTCTCATGAAAGCAAAAGTTCTTTTAAGCATAGAAAATTACCTGTTCTAAGTTTTATCAACATTTATTCCATTAAATGTCTACATAATATAAGAGCTGGTTTTTTATTACTTTGTTTATAATAAATCAGTTTCTGTTATGTTTTTGAACATTTTCAGTAGTAATTATTGGCAGTCTATGGGGACCATTTCCCTTTACATAACTAACGAAGGTCATAAAATGCACAAAAATATAAACGCTCAATTAGTAGACCTATTTTTATTTACTGCTTATCAGCTACTATCAATGGCCAGGTATAGTGGTATATAGGTAAAACGTTTTAGAAAATGGCCAGAATATAAGAGAAGTTATGTAATCACAAATGAGTTTATTGTTTGGCTAAGTTTGTTATCATACTGTGCTATGAATATAGACACTTCTTAGCCTAAATAATTATTTACCTTCTCCCATGGCTATCCAATAAACGTAAAAGACGGTGGATATTTTTATGTCAAATGTTGAAATAATGATTTTTACTTCACTGTTAGTAACTGTGCAAGCTTTCTACTAAAAAAGGTAGCTTAAGATTAACTTACGTGAAATTCATAACGATAATTATATCCAGAAAAACAGTAAACGTACGCTTTGTTGCCACTAATTTATCTAAAAGTGTGCATATAAAAACAACAAATCATTTGAAGATTAGGATGAATTCACGCCTTAGTGATTTTTTTCAACTGCTTACAATTTAAAGTGACTACTAAAAAAAGTAAGAAGATTAAACAATTTTAAAAACATTCTTGCTCGTTGATGTCAAAGTGTTAGGGTGATCTTATAAAATGAAGATAAAGAGCTCTTTCTCTACTTTTTGAATATACAAAAGATGGTGCCTACATTTGAACGAGTAAGGTCGAATGTAAAACAAAAAAGATGAGGCTTGTTTCCTTTCGATCGTGTGATGAGGACAATGATCCCAGTTAGGCTGGTTACTCACACTTGAAACAGGAGAACGAAATGACGGCTTTTTCCAGTCGTGATGACTGTTAAATACAAACTTAATTGTATAGGTAATTTTTGCTGCTTAAAAGTCACATTGTTTCATCGATCCAGTCAACATTGCAATGCGATATTTTGCTTCTTACAATCAACACAAGAAAATTAGAAAATAACATAAATGAACTTGCGGTTATTTCAGTGGTGCGGGAAAATAACACATATAGCACTGATACAACAGTTATCTAATAATGCTGAATGGCTGGCCTTGAAGTTGCCTGTCAATGATAGTTAACCTGTAGAATTGTGTATGACCGTGTTTTACCTGTCTCTGAACAGCATAAGTTCTATGTTTAAAAAGATCATTGAATGAGAGCATTTGAAATTCAACAAAATAATAAAACATTTTTACAGAACAAACCCATTAAGGTCTCTTATTTAAATGGTGTTCTGGATTTCAGCTCATTGGTTCGACTGTTACCTTCTGAATTCTTCATGTGAACTTTTTTGTATGCCAACTGAATTATAATTGTGCAGTTTTCAGTACACATTTTGCAGATAAATACAAATTAATACGAAAGCATATTGTTAGTGTTTTATTCACTAATATTTAGTCAGTAGAAGTTGGAGTGCTATTTTTATTCGAATGGACCATACCGACATGGAGTTTGATCTCCTCTATTTAAGATACTCATTCAACAAAGAATGAGGCAAATAACATAACAAAGCCAAAGTAATTTGAGCTGCTAATCAAATCATTTAGTATAAATTCAAAAAAAGTTTTACCAAGTAAACATGAGTGTAAAGCGAGCAGGGCAACGTAATACAAATAAGCCCTTTTGTGTATTTTTATGCTCAATCTTAGAAAGGTTATTGAAATACCTTTAGAATGTATTATGTAATAAAAGTATCACGATAATGATTTTGTTTGAAGTTCAGCTAATCTAAATCAAGTAGATTGTAAGCGAACAAATACCTAAAAAAGGAATAATACAATATGTATTTGGAAACTAGTTTGCTATTATAACTACTCATTCAATTTAATGTGACCAGTTGGTTGATTGACAATAAACAGAGAATAACTACGGGTTTGAAATACATACAAACCAAACGATTTGGTATTCATCAATTTAAAATTTTTCGGAAGTGTGATTTCCATTTGATGGTTCATTATTCAAATACACCTTTTAAACAGCTGAAAAATCAGAACAAAATGACTCACCAGAGATCCAAATTTGTTTCTGTTACAATTGTTTTCATGAAAATACACCCACTGTAACTACTTAAACGGAATACTGTTAGTCAATATCATGTAGAAGTGTTCATGACAAAAAAATCTTCTCTTCACCAAAATCTATCCCTCTCAAAATTCTTCCGAACTAGGGACTTGATTAGATTTTAAAGACACAATAACTATAGCTCAAGAAACGAGCCAGTCAGTGGTGCTCAGGAAATAGTTACATGATTGTAACATGGAAGCACACGGATTCAAATATGCTAAAAATGACTTCTTTCGATAAGTTGGAAAAAAATACATGCACTAGTGTATGGTTTTGTTCTGAAGCCAAATTATTCGTCTCAGTATTATCTTTACTGTTGAACGTTTATTAATAGTATAGAAGATAATATAATCTGCTCTTAGATTGTTAAATTAGTTCTTGCCATTTGAAGATCTTCAGGAATAGTCTACAAAATGGTTAGCTTTAGCATTTGGACATTGTGCAATATATCTTTCCAAAACATTTCATGGCACATTGACGTATGTCATTAGAGTAGTGTACATTGTTTCGTGGAATAGTAAATACTCCACTTTGAAGCCTAAATCTATCTAGATCACATGACTAAAAATACTCTCTTCCCTATGAGTTCTTTTTAAATTAAATATTTTGTCTGTTTCACGATGTGGTGTTATAAAATTTTTTTTCGCACAAACGTTTTCATTTTATCGCGGTTTCAGTTGATTTTCTTTCTGATAAAATGTTGCTTTGAAAATAAACCATTATAAATAAATGTAAAATGAAGTTTTAAAAGTTTGCATTCAAAATCACAGATAGTGGTTGGAACAAAAAACTTTCGTTTAACGCTTTTTATCACTAGCTGTGGTTCCTATATTAATAAAATATGCTACTCACTGAGTTTAATAAACAAATCAAACACGGGCCACTCACCAGAAAATTTTTCAACCAGTTCCCGAATTCAAAATACGCGGTAAAAGATCAAGTATTTTTCAGTACATAAAACCTGATAATTGGATGTTAGTGTTACATGGTTTACCAATATTATAAGACTTAAAACAGTTCATTTGTTTAACTCCATTGAGAATTTTTCAGACAAAGTAATCTTGTAATCTTATGTAGTTACATTAAGACGAAATTGATTCACTTGTCCTTCTTTGTTATTGACCTAAGTGTGAAAACCAAATGTTCTTAAAGCAAAACAAGAATTTATGCCGGGATTCGCTGAACTCGTTTTAGAATATTCTACAGAATATTTTGTTCTCCATATTTATCATTATAAGGACTTAATTCACTTATAAAGTACATGAAGGTTTACACACTCGGCTTCGGTAGTACTGTTTAAGGATAAGCCAAGTAGTTGAGCTTACTGATTACTTAACTTATTGAACAAA
This sequence comes from Schistosoma haematobium, assembly GCF_000699445.3. Classification (NCBI taxonomy): domain Eukaryota; kingdom Metazoa; phylum Platyhelminthes; class Trematoda; order Strigeidida; family Schistosomatidae; genus Schistosoma; species Schistosoma haematobium. The sequence continues at coordinate 40,387,732 of NC_067195.1, forward strand.
TGGTTAACACAAGGCCTAGGTGCTTATAACAGGAACTCGACTGGATTTTAGAAACATGCACAATCCATGAAACTAATATGAAATTTATTTGTTTGATAAGTGCGAGAATAACATTGATTTTCTCAATATTAGTTTTTTTATTGACTTATAATGAGACGCTATTATTTAGTAGGCGGCATTTGATACTTAGTGACAGTGTTGATATTCAAATAATTGAAAAATCTATTTCAAAACCTAGTTTGATTATAACATTGGGTTCCAGGACACGCGCTTCGTCATATTTGGGACTCATCAGCTATATGTATTTGAATTCCAAAGTTGATGTTCATTCTAGGACTCGTACTCAGTACCGTTCTCTTAAAAAGCCATTGCTTTATCTAGGATGTAGGAGCACTCAACTGGCGAGAACCAAATATGGTGAAACGCACGTCCTAGATTCGAGTGATAGCTATCATTCTTATCTACTTACCTGTGACTTAACGGCAATATTGCGGGTGCACGAATGTCAAAAGAAACTGATCAATCAAAGTATTAAACATCAGTGATGTGAATATTTGATACACGTTTTATTGACTTTTTGATTGACTGTGTGCACTAAAATTAAACTTTGTACTTGCCTTTTGGCACAGTATATCATTAAGAATTATGAATAAGATATTGACTGGAAATGGTCAATACACTTCGTGGTTTGTTTCTCGTAAACATAAAGTTAACCCCTCACGTTTACATTAGCCATTGAATCGTCGATTAAATCCACACGATAAAGCTCATTTATTTCATCCTACATTATTGTTCATTCTCGTTAGCCGAAAAATTGCTCGTCGACTCTTCTTAAGTAAATGGATTGTTCTAAAACTTATCATATAATGCTTCAGGTTTAAAGTTTGTGTGTTTATAAAAAAACACAAACCTACTGTAAGATGCAAATTTGTCTGCTTTTGAACTGTACGACGGTTTTTCTAGTTTTCTTTTCATCCAGAAGTATGTAGTTCATTAGAAATGGTGTATCACGGAAACAGTTTTGTAAATCACAGGAGAATTTATCCAGTTAGTTTCGATGAATATCATTATTAATATGTATAGTTGACAGTAGGATTAAAGCCCATATGAGAAATAGGGTAGTATAAATGAAACAGTGTTTTTAGCTAATCAATATCAATAAAGGTTTAAATTTGTCAATAACCTCTACTTATTCGTTTGTCTGAATACAGTATCACAAACGTTGATTAATGTTGGTAAAATAAAAATTTACTTTAAGATTTAGACTTATCTAAATGAATATCGTTTCAGAATCTCAGGTCTCAGACAATCCTGTAATTCGTCGAATTCACCATTAGTTTAATCATATCAGGTACCGAACGTTGAAATAACCTGCATATTAATTTACTGTTATACATCAATCGGTCAAGATATCGATGTCATTCTACTCAGTAGTAGATTGAGAGTCAATTGAATAATAAACTCTAATATTTGATGACTAAGTTAATTCTTTGTTTTATTCGATAGCTACTCATCAACTAGTTGACATTGAATGGGGCCATGGATTCACTTACTCTATGGAGATAGATATCTGTTCGTATTTTAATTACTGTTATATTTAGTCCTTAATAACTGTACAATCATTGTATTTTGGGTGGTAAAATTTAAACGTTTGGTATCAATGCTGTTTTATGAAAAAGTATTTTAATGTTTAACAATGTAGAGATACATGAAATTGCATAGCTTCATAGTAGCTTCAAATTTCAAGTCGATTCAATATTACTCAAGGCAAAATCAGTGAGTCGTGCAAGTGAAGTATAAACTTTAGTACAAACACTATATAATCCTTAGCAAGATCCCAATAATTAATTATTGTCAGTTGGACTGTGTTTATCAGGACAGGGAACAGAAGGGCATCACACATGTGTGACAATTTATAATAAACAGATAAAATTCTAAAATTTTCTACTACACTGACACCAATAATTATGAGTTAGTTTCTAATGATGACCAAACTATTTTGTACCACGCAACATTTCTAAAATATAACCAGTTACTATAGTGGGATGCATGTGATGTTATTCACGTGAATATGATAGAGTTTTAATCTTAGAGTTAAAATTACTGAAACCTACTTGTTGTAGAAATTATGGGTGTCTTAGTTGTACTTCAAAAATATAAGCCGATATAGCTGTAATTTAATAGAACGTACCGACAAAAAAGTATTCTGATAAAGAATTTTGTTAAAATTACTATTTAATAATATTTAATTTCTGTCACAGACTACAATAAATCCCTTTTACTGCAGAAAGTTATACTCAGGAATTATAAAAGATAGTTATTTCACGGAATCATTTGTTTCATTAGTATATTTGACGTAAGTACCATTCAAATTTGTGGTACCTTGTACTAGCTTTCAAAAATAAAATAAAAGTTTCTAAAATTCTATTTATTTTCCACCCTATAAGAAAATTGCTACCGGTTTTAATTCATTAACCTCCATCCCATTCTTCTGTAGACATTCAGGATAGTCAGATAATAATCAAAAGCTAAATAATACAGCTAATATATATACACTGAATGTTTAGGAATAAGCACACGGTTGTCAAACAACTGGGAAGCAAAATAGTCATACAATGTCATGGAATTGATAGTCGCCTGGGCACGCAAAGAGCCAAGTAATAATTTATAGTTTTATTACGACCATGTTAAAACTTGCCCTGTCAAGTGTATCATTGTTGATTAAATGTGTTATAATTTAGATTTAAACAGGTGAATATACTAATCATAAGAATAAACAGATATTTGTAACTTGTTATTAACTCTATTTAGTGTGTTTCAGAAACGTAAGTGGCATGGTTAGATAAAGTACATCTGTCATACATTTTGTGACATAACAGTAGTCTTAATAATGCAAACTTTAGTTCTCACGCTTTGTTAATACTCCTTTTATTTACCTTGGAGTAAATTTGTCCTGGTGTTGCGGAATTTCTAATTATAAACGAATACATTAACTGACAATATTCTGCCTTACCGTAATACCATGTTGAATCATTTGTGAATTCATTTAAATGAACATAAAAGTTTGAAAATTATACATAATCGGTTGGCCGTTGAATATGATTGTAGTAGCTAAATAGTAATCACTTTGATTGATGTAGTGGTAAGACGTTAATTCTGAGTTAGGTATGAATAATTGACTCGTTAATATAAAATAACCATAATATTTAGGACCCACTTTGTAAATGATCTTTACTTAATATGTTTGATCTAGTTTCGAGAGTACCAATCAGTAGATAATATAATTCAGTAAAGGAGACGGCAGTATAGTCAACTTTCAAAATATTTATTTAGTGTGATGTGTTACTGGGATTTGTATCTTCTTTGTTACCCCATTTCTGTTCTTATCCTCCTATAATCCTAGTTCTACTGTTTTAACTAAGTTCAACTCATGTTTACAAGTCTACGTTAATCATGGAACCATCAATAATCTTCAAGAAAAGATAAACTCTTGTGAAAATCGTTGTATAACGTAGATCTTCAGTGATACTGTTGAATTTGTCCTAGTTATCATGACAATTGAATCAGCTCAAATAGTTTCGCAATGATTCTTTTTTTCATCTAACCCAGTCAGTTTTTGTATCAGGATAACACTAACTAAAGCGACTAGGTTTATCGCATACCTAAAAGTTACTTGTTTGTACATTTAAAATATTGTCTTTTGAGTTTTCTGGTTTAGTCGAATTACATCACTATAGAGTGAGGCTAGTGTTAAATACAAAAATGTGTCAGATGACCATTCTCACTTTGGCTGATATTACCTCTGGGACTTACCTGTAAGCCTTTATATCTTGTGTTCTAATAAAAGACACGGCTTGACGTGAGATTTCGAAATAGAATGCAACAAATGAATAACTTAATCGTGTTTTTAACTGACCGTGATGTCAATGTAAGTGATTCCGAAATTAATCTGAGATTAATCAATTGTTTTTTAATTATTTATTTTGATTAGTCGTAATACAATGAAATGCTTCTGTTTTTTAATCACTGAAATGAGATTACTTCGCATAAACAAATTCCCACTATTTTAGTGTGAACTTTTATAGTTTGTTTACCAGGTTTATTAGAATTTTGAGAAAATTAAGAAATTTTTCGTATTTATGTAGTATTTGCTTCGCAAATAAGTACTCTTAGAATCTTATTTTAATTAATATTTACGACAGTAATCTAAAGCAGTTTGTTCAGATTTAACGCTTTGTTATTCTTCTCTTTGTCGTGTAATTATTATTTATCCAGTCAATGGCAAACTACTACGCGTGTAGGGTACTACTATTTTAGTATTAATTAATATTAGTGACCTAGAGTGTGAGCAGGTGGGCTTTCATTCTAAATCCATACAGCGTAATCAGTATATTACTCGAAAAAAGTTATGTGTTACGATGTACAACTAAATAACTTCTCCTTTCATACTAGTTGTAAATCCCTTGGTTTCTTCGGATATTATTATTCAAACTTAACACTTGGATCACAAATACTAACAATTTTACTTCTAGGTATTAAATTTTCGATATTTTAAAACAAATTTCCGAGCTTTAATCCCTTAATTATTTATTTAAAAAAAAGCAGACTGATTCAGTATGATTGATAAGCACTTCTGTTTCATAACAGAGTGGGTTAATCATTAAAAAAATAAGTCGATGTTTGACAAAATTAGAGGTAAATTAATTATCTGTTTATTTGTTCGATTATCAGAGGTATTTTCTCGGTATAACATTTTATTATTATTCAGTGTATACAGTATAAATCCAAATAAAGAAATAGAGGTGAATCATTTAAAAATGTTCACTCAGAATGTTAGCAAGAAATGTGATGTGCTATTTAGAATTCTTATTGATTATTTAGATTATTGATTGACGCGTAATTTGTGAGCTAGACGGAACAAAATTTTGTATATCAATAACATGACAAATTACATGAGAAAAAAAAGTAAATAATATAGACTGTGCAAGTATTTCAGTGCTTTTGTTCTGCTTTTTATTGGAAAAATAAATCGAAGTTTAATGAATTTTAAACCTGAAGTATGTGCAGATTTAATGTTGAAAGAAGTGAATTATTTCATTATTGAATGTCAATGATTGGAATTTAACCGCTAATTCAACGGAATAATATGGAAGTCTCAATTCAATAATAAAAATATATATGAATGTAGTTTTTTAAAAGCTAAAGTCTAAATTAAGTACAAGGTTTTTTAAAAATAATTCTTAGTTTATACCTTACAGTAAGAGTTTGATATATACTTTCATTCACAAATGAAAATTCAGTTATAATCTCTAAATAACCTTTGGTCAACTTGAATTGAACGGAGCTTGTGATTTGAACACTTACTCGTTCTCTATGTGTTTTTAGGAACGTAGCTATTTAACAGCTGAATGAAGTGTAACATTTTTATTTTTATTATGAAAAATTAAAGCAAGCAAATGTGTATTTCTAAGTAGCTAATTATCGACAAATATATTTTTTAATATAGCTTATTTGTCCGTAACAGTATATTATGTGAGAAAATTATATTTAGGTTAGATTTTATCAAGAATTGATAGCACGTAAGATTGTGTAGATATTCTAGTATCCACTAGATTCAATCAGTGTAATCTAAAAAGTTGTGACAAAGATACTTTGATTGTGAAGATTTATAATGGAGTGAATGAAATGTTACTACTATTATGCAAAAATACTTCGCTAATTTTTATAGTCAGAAGTAAAAAAGATAAAATTTTCTCAGCAATCACTAGCCGCATATTACAGAACCACTGAGAATATAACATAAACTTTTATTGTCCTTGACAAAAGAGAAAAATTCAGTAATAAGACTAAACGTTCATAAGAAAAGGCGATAAAAGTAGATATTCTCTCAAATAACTGACCTCTTGTTAGTTTTTCTGGATAAAAGTGCTGAAGAAGTTGACTGGTAATGGTGGATATAAATAGTAAATAGTGGTCACTAGACATTTAAAAATAAATATTCCAATTTCTCTTTGTTATACATGAAATATGACTATCCACACTCTAGAAGTTTTCTTATATCAGAAAAAGTTAATCATCAGATAAATATTAAACATGGTCGGATTCAGTGTAAATATACCTTCGCTTTAAAAATGTGATAGCTAATCTAGTAAGAAGGGAGAGCAAAAGGTCCCGATAGATTAACCACAGAGGTCTTTAAAGACGATGATCCACTTCATTTGTTAGACTAACTTAGATGTTAGTTGGCGTCTAGGAACTGGACACAATCGCATCTTACTGGCTTCGATCTCTGAACATTCTAGTCCGTGAGAAAGAACAAAATTCCTCGTCTGATAGCAACAGAGTAGTCAGTCTGACTTACTTGGCATCTAAAACATTAGCCTAAATAACCATCCAATCCTTAATCAGTGGTTGAGGGACTAGGCTGGTTCCAGTCGTATACGTTGATATACTGGCAAAAAACTACGACACAGTCATAGCTAACAACTTCCAACCATTGTTTTATTTCTTGACCTTAAGGTAGCGTTCGATTCCACAGATGTACAGATCTTATGGCAGTGTCAAAGTGTACTAACTTTGCACAAGTTCTTAACCCGAATTTTATCGGTTAAGTCAGAGCTTATGGCGTAATATCTTCAGGATTCATAGCATCAAGTAGGGTTTATCAGAGTTGTCTACTTTCTTAACATACATTAAACTTAGTCATAGATATCATTTTGGAGATTCCTCTTTCACCTCAGGGGTTGATCTCCTACCAGAAGATTGATTCACTTATCGATTTAGAATATAAAGATTATACAGTTCTGTTTGATCAAGACTCTGATAAAGTGTGGTCTTCTGAGTGCCTTAAACAACAGTTCTAACATGTTTGGGATGCCTTTCTTTCCCATCAAGTATAAAATGTTGCTTTAGGACTGGTCAGCATCAACTCCTGAACTAATGATACGCTGTAAAGTAGTTTGGCATGTTGATCACTTCACTTATCTTGTAAGTCTCATCAGCCTGGTGGATTGATGCTTGAAGATATTTCTGCACAGATTCAGCAAGTATATATGTGATCAGATTGTTCGAAATGTATTGCGTTAATATATCAGATAGTTCTGATAATCTTTGTCTTCTTAACACATTATCGAAACTTGACTGAATTTTAACAACTTGCATCAGTTGTGGAGTAGGCGGCATTACTATTTCTCAACCAAAAGATGAATATACTGCTCAGTAGTTCGACGTTTTCCCTTATGATGGTAGAAAGTGGTCTTTAAAATGGACATTTTAGGTCATTAGCACTTGATCACAAATGCATTCGGAACACCGCTCATATATATTTGGACCATCAAATTAGCAACTCTGAGGTTAGATGCAGAGTACTAGGTAAGAATGACAAGTCGATTGATGATGTAATCAATCTTTATCAAATAAGATGGTTACAATGTGTATTACGCAAGCTCATCCACCAACTACCTCGGTGCGCAACGACAGCTGGTGTGGAAGTGTGTCGGCAGAAAGCTAGGGGCAGCCAAACCAAGATATGGTGTCAGTACACAAAGTAAATGCCTATTGATCTGAGCCATCTTGGCAGAGGCTGAACACCTGGTGTGAGTCCGCGTGATAATCACTATTCGAGGTTGTATGAAATGAATTAGAATAGTTCAGTATGGTTTAGGTGCCTTCACTTGACCCTAACTTTATGAATCCTCTTGTAATCCTTTTATTCCACTAACCCATTTTTTCTTTAACCTTATCTTTTATGCCTAATCTTTTCAATTAACATTAATAATACTGCCTCTATTACCACTCTGCGATTTGACCTGACGACTTAATGTCTCTGTGCTGATAGGGTATGTTAACTTGAACTAGTGTAAATACGTGTCAAAATCTATGTTGTACATGACTGACTGACTTTACTGAAAAAAATTTAGCAACTACTATCACACCTCAATAACATTTCTACTATCCTATAAGTATTTCCAAATTGTACGTTTAGACTGTTCGCGAGTACAGTAGTTTGCTAACACGGTAGATCCGCTAGTCTCAATTAAATATATTTCGGAAGAAAAATGGATAACCCATCCGAATAAATATAAGCTATATATAATTAAAGCTATCATTTATGCAATAAGTATTTGATCATGGTAATATGTTTAATGACCAATTATTAAATAGAAGATAACTAATTGAGAAAATACACCGATACCTTCTCAATATATAACTACTTTTTCGCACCTTATCATATTTCAACTCAACTAATATTTAAATTTCATTAATTTAACGAAATTAATTAATTTATTTACAGTTCAAAACTTCCTAAATTTTATGACCATCTCATTATATGGATTGAAATCAGAGGTTATCTCGACGTTAAAATGATGCTAGTGATTGGACGAAGTTTCTTAGCTGAGTTTGTATATGTAGAAAATTTCGATAATCACAGAAATAAATTTTATTGGTGATTTATATAAAAAAATGTACGACTAACTTAAAAATCTATTTTGTATAGCTTTAAAGTTTGTTATGCCCAATCTTAAACGAAGTTTCGTAATGCTCCCTTGGAAATCAAACAATTACCCGAGTTGATAAATTAATCTATTTTCAACTAGAAATACGTGATATATATAAGATTATAAACCTTATTACTTTTCACTTTTATTTGGAGACTTAGATATGTTGGGTACTTTGTTCCGTAGCCTGATATGCTTTTTATTAGTATTTTTCATTGTGTCATTAAAATTTGTTGTAAGATATGCAATATGTATAGTTGGTAAGCAAAAATCGAATTCCAAACTTTCGTCTAACTTAGTTTATGAGAATCAGTAAAACAATCTAAGTAGTATAATTTCAATTATACTGAGATAATTCAACTAGGTAATGTACACGCTTGGACATTATCTGTCACACTATTAGCTGTGACCGGCAATATAAAAACCACGTAATAAGAATACAAAAATAACTTATTATTCAGTTTACTGTTGCTTTTCTATGATAAAAAATTAATTTCCCAGTGCTTTTATTTAAGTTACTAGAATTACACGCGATTGAAACATATTTCTTCATTATTTAAAATTGTTTATAAGTTATAAACTTTCTATGTACTTCCTAGTTTATTACATATAATAATCTTTTTCTTGCATTTCTTGGACAGTTGTACAGAACAGACTTTTTATGCTGGGTTATACGTTTAAAGTCCTGACTGATTACCATTCATCATACAGTAATCTCAGCAGTATGCATAAGTTTGCCTTAAGTCGTACTAATTAATCATTTAGCTCCTTTCCACACTCTTTTAAGTAAAGCGATTGAAATAGAATGTAGCATCTGAATAGAAATTACATAAGCACAGTACAAAGTAGGTCATATGAATTTAAGATCTAGTTAATTTCAGGGTATAGTCACCAATCCAGATTACTGTCGGTTTTTTTTGTCAGTTCATTTGTATACGATTTCGGTCCAAAAATCATGTTGTTCTTTTGAAGTACAGAGGTCACAATAAGTGCACTAAAATTTATTGATACATATTTTTCCACAATAAGAGAAGTAGTGAAGTCCAAATTATTCAGTTTTAGGAAAAGATGGACTGTTCGTTTATAGTTTTATTTAAAACTAAATTTATCTATTGTTTCAACTCTATGTACATTTGGAAACAAATTTATGTTAATATCACTTCAATAACAAAACAATGGGGAAAACTAAACAGATATATTTTCATTATTAATATATCATTCTGAAAAATCATTTCATAATTATTTCTTTTGCTGACTGTTATAAAACAAACAGTCAACTAACCAGTGTTTGCTATCTTGATACCTAATTTTTCCTACTGATTTCTGTCACATGGCTAATGTTAATGGGGCTTACTGTCTTGTTTGATAAGTCAATCCCGTGTAGGTTTCAGTTTGGTTACAATTTAATTTATGTGCTGAAGTAGACAGAGTCTATTCGTTTCTTATATATGACTAGGACAACTTAGTAGTAGTTCATAATCTTACCAGCTTATATTCTCTTCACTTCACAGACATTGCCTCCAACCAAGGCATCTCTCATTGAAAGGCTTCGCTAAACGGAAGCTAGGCTTAGAGAACCTTTATAGTTTCAGTATATTTCACGTTCCTAACCACGAAATTATGCAACCAATGTCAATAGTGAACTACGTATATTCAGTTTAGTTTTCTACTTTCTTCTGTTTTATGTTTCATATTCGATTGACACAGCCTAACTAATTGACTGATTAGACTAAAATTTTAATGGATAGTTGACTAAATAATCGTAAGAAGTAGCCTCACTAAATTGTTGATATTGAAACAAAAGATATGTAAAATCTAGTTTTAGGTTTTCAATCAAAAAGTACAATAAGTGTATGATTGATGTACTAAATATAACCGGTGCTTTCTAAAATTTTGTGATACTAATCCTGCACGTTTATTCAGTTAACTTATTACGCAAAAGAATAAAAGCATTATATGTTGCATTCGACATACACTCTAAAGCTGGTTGCAGTAATCTTACTATACTGTGTGTGTTGGTCTAAATCGTTTGTCAATTATCTAATATTTATTTTTGTTAACAAATAATTGGCATATTTTTGGTAATGATTTTATTTCTTTCTCATACTGTTAGTTAATGTGAATATTTTATCCATGTTGAGTATGAAATTAATTTAACTACTCATTATCTTGCTAATATCGTCAAAACATTGATTACTTTAATTACATATATCAATTAATGCTGATTCTTTTATCAATAAATGAATCAAAGAGATATTTAATAAAGGCTTTATGTATGTATGAATTTATTTATTTCATTACCAACATATAATCTAATAAAGTTACGCAGTAACTTTATTAAAAACAGTGACCATTTGTGAAACAAAATATCGACCATTGCTTCTACAAGTAAAGGTTCGTGTGACTCAGTCCACCTAAGAGCCCAAATAAAGTCTTAGTCACTGAAATGGTTTTTCAATAAGAAAATTAAAGACATATGACTAACCAATGTTGAGAAGTGCAAAGTTATTGATGATGATTAAAAATTGTCTTTATGTTGAACTAATTGATCATGTTGAATGAGTTCACCGTCAATAAACAGTATAGTATTCTGTCACGTTCCATTGTAATTTGCGATCGCGGAAGCTTTTACGTTGAATACTTATTTGCCACAAACGAAAAACATTTTGTGTCTAGCTTACTTATTTTTATATGTACATTGAGTATTGATACCACATGTGTTCCTTTCTTTTATAAATAGATCTGTGGATTCCAACTCTGTGGATTCATTTTAGTATCTATTCTAATGGTCACTTACTTAGTTGAGTTCATATAATTGTATCAGTATATTTCTGATAGTTACTAGAGCCTAAGTTTTGTTCAGCTGTACTTTACTATTATGTATTTAACTTATAGACGTTTCCTCTAATTTCTGGATTTCATGTTGAAATATAATTCATTTTTGCAAATGGTTTACTTACAAAATAACTCTGTTACTTGTTTAAGGTTTAGTCCTCTAGGTTTTGTTTTATAGTTTCATACTAATGTACGCAAATGGAAGAAAAACTGGAGAGGACTAATTAGTTTTCAGGATAACAAATTAGTCATACAGTTCTCTTTTTGGGAGATTGTAATTAATTTCACTTTGATGTTACTTTCATCAACTCACATTTTATAGGGAGTGTGTGAGATTAGATTTTTTATTCTTGTATATTAGATAATTTAGTAATCTTATGCATAACCTGGTATGTATGCGTGTAAAGACGTTTTGTTTTATCTTGAATGAATGGAAAAAACGTAAAATAACCTTTATATTTTCCACGTGAGGTATTTTTGGAATAACTCCCACATTTCTGACAATAAAGTAGATGTGATTAGCAATTGTTTGACAGAAACTGATTAGTTAACCTCACGTACTAAGAATAATCTAAAGGGTTTATATTGTCTCATCAGCTATTAAGTAGTATGTTAAAAACAAACGAAACTATCGAAAATATTTGATTGTTTTTATCTTACAGTGATTAAATGTTTTAATTTATTTAAACTGACAGAAATAATTCCAAGTGATTATAGATTACATATTTTAAGGCTCCTTGGTATTAATCTCATTAAAATTAGAGTCAGATCATAGGGGAGAATAAAAAAATTCAAGAAAACTACACCATTCTAATCTTGAAACAAAAGTTGTTTGGCTCTTGATTTAAAACTTAATGAAACCGGAATAAATTATCTAAAAAATATCTTGGATGATAAATCATGTCCATTGTTCTAATATGTTGAAACAATTATTGAGCCTTTGTAATTGGATAATACCTTTAATATTGGAGTGTCAGTAATTCTGGAAACAGTTTTGACTGTGTCAAACTGTGCTCAAAACTAGTAAAAATATGATACACAATAAAATATGACAGACATAAAATTTCATTTGAAACAATGAACACAATTCTCCTTTTACATGTAATTAGTAGTTTTTGTCCACTGATCTTCTTAATAATGTAGTTCGTTAGAAAAATAATGAAATGTTTCGCAAGATATCAGTGTTTTTGCAAGGAGGTTTTATTTAGTGGTTATAATAAAACTTATTACCTACTCATTGTGACTGAAGTTAAATTACCAATATATTCGGTCAGTATTGTGATCTAATGTGATAATAAATGTCATAAGTTTGTGTTCCAGTTCAATAGTTAAACAAACCCATTTTAAATGTCGACTATTCATAGGTCATATTATTTATAGATTAATTTATAAAGAACCTTTTTACCAGAGTCGCCTGCGTACTGCTTTAGTCTAAGTTCGTTGTTGAGATCTGTTTTTGACCAAACCAAGAATAATCATTTTTGATATTTCTCTACACTAAAAAAGTATCTTCAGTGTTTGCAGAACTGCAAAGATGAAAGAGAAAGACCATGTTAAAGCGAATTGAATGGTAGTATTTGAAAAATCCTTGTTTCATTTTTATTCAGAAAAATATCTACTAATGACACATGATGTACACGTTAACCTATTCAAGAATGAGTTAATTTAAACATGAAATGAATTTTGATACAATTTTATTCATAAGTTGTTACCGCCTCAATGATCTAGACAAGTCTAGACGAACACTACTAACCACAAAAGACGATATAAAATCACTTACCCCTATTACTTACTAAACAAAATAAACTTCAGGATTTTTCTTTAAAATGTTCTTATTTGTTTTGTATTATTTCTGGTTACAAATGTACTTTCAATATACAGTATGTGATTCACTCATATTTTTAAATCGTTTCTACAATGTGACTTAGCGTTGGTTTTCTGAATTCCTTATTTTTTATGTGTTTTAATGTTCATCTATTTTACCGATATAATATAATCAGCTGCTTATTGTCATTACATCATGGTCCTTCTTTTCTTAGCTTGTTTTATTTTTTGAAATTTACAGAAAAAAGACTAAACAGTGTATTTTTTATGTAATTTTCATAAAAAGGTATTGTTTTAATGCAAAAGCTAATCTTTTTTCATTTTTCAGTATCTTGTGATATAAACTGAAGGCAATCAGTTCTAAAAACGGTGTTAAATTATATTTATTTCTCAAAAACATAGTTTATGGTTTTTTGACTTCTCTGGTAAATCTTTAACTAGGATAATTTTCGTAACAGTTGATCATTTTCATACATTGTATGTTATATTCACATAACTCAGTTAAATATACAGCTCTCAAAATGTTATGAGTATATTCTGTTGGTAGGTATAAGACATATTGTTTAAATACTGAATTGTACGGTAAACATAGGAGCTTGTCAGAATAACATTTTACACTTATTGCTGTAAATATCAGAATGTTACAGTAAAAAGCGAAAAGAATCATGATATTCAGTTTTGACTCATAAGTAATATCACTGCAGTGCATCAACGGTTAAAAAATATGGGAATTACACGTAATATATATGGAACATGTTTGTTCATCAGTTCCCTAATAAGTTTCAGAAGCATGCGATTTCTTTTAGAAGTTATTCTATATTCTCCTAACAATACAAGAAATTATTGTTTTTTTTAGTTACAGCATTGAAGTTGATAGTACTAGAAGCTCTTAATGTACTTAGACTCAGTCTACAATACATTTCCCTCTGTATCAACATTCGTCCACATGCGATTTATTTATGTGAAATTAAGATTTATACTGCGTATTTCTGAATAAAAGCCTATCACCATAAAAAGTCTGAACAAGCAGGCCTAAATATTTGTGGTAAGATCTTTTGGTAACAGTTACACCTGGTTTCTATCTCAATTTGGTCCATTTAATTATGTTGCATGATCGGTTAAATACAACAGTGTACTTAATGATCATTTAGACTGATATATTTTCCAACGGTTATTAGGAAAAATAGGTTTATTCAATATATCTATTTGCGTCTTACTGAATCCTTTAAGTTATTCAGTGGGTTTAGATATCTTAACATTAGTGTTATCACTTCGTTGCTTATGGGTTCTATTAACGTCGGGATGGATTTTGTTAATTCAAATCTATTCATATCGCCTAATACCTCAGTTCATAAATCGAGGCTACAGAATACGCTACTTGTATTTTTATCCTACATTCATTTCCTAATCAGGCATTGTTTCCATAATACCGCCTTCGTTGTGCTTTCTGTTTTGGAGCTGTTATGTCATAAATTTGGTCGGAAATCCTTTTCTGCTTTTGCATATTTTTATTTGCCTAAATGAACTCCAATCAACAAGAAGAACGCGTCTTCGTTAGAAGCTCCTAAACAGAAAGGTAACTTGGTGTATTTTCACAATACTCTTTTATTGTTTAAACACACATTCAAAAGAACGTAATCTTCAGTTAATAAATTTTTATGTACTGTGTACATTTTCCTAATTGATATGAAGATATCTAAATGTTTATATACCATGTCAACTTTAAATGTTTACGCAATGTTTTTGTTACATACTGAGTAAATTATTTTTTTGCGCTTCTATTTCTTAATTTAAATGTACATTATTATTCATTTAGTTAGACTTATATTCATGGAAGTCATAAATGACATGTTTCGACGTCACGTTTACATACTAGTGTCATCACTAATGTGTGGTTAACTAGGGTAAAACTTTTGAAAATCTTAATTAATCAAGCAAATGATTAGTATTGTTTTTCAATGTCATATATCATTACAAGCTTAAGGTAATGTTGTAGAAATGGATCTTCTGATAAACACTTGACTAAATTATGCATCCATGTTAACAAATTAGTCGATTTTATTGCTTTCCCCACCTAATGTACTTACTGATCACCTAAAGATTTTTTCCACCATCCACGCAATGTGGTCTCTTTGAAACATCATTATTGAGTCGGCTACATTATCTTTTTAATGTCGACTATGATATACGTATTTAGTAATTTTAAACCTAGAAATTTCTTCTTCAGTTAACGAAACTACATCAAGTATTAAAAATCATTTAGAAAAACTTAGATTATACTAGTTAGATTAGTATAGAGATTTTCACTTTCAATAAGATGTACTT
Organism: Schistosoma haematobium; assembly: GCF_000699445.3. Lineage (NCBI taxonomy): Eukaryota > Metazoa > Platyhelminthes > Trematoda > Strigeidida > Schistosomatidae > Schistosoma > Schistosoma haematobium. Next base: position 40,403,214 of record NC_067195.1, read on the forward strand.
AGCATGCTATTGATGTTTTCCAACAGAACACGAAAATTCTTATTTTTGTATGTTATGATAGTCCGTACTAATGTAAACCACGAATGTTTTTTAAGTATTATATGCTTAAGCTTTACTAAAATGTGTATTGATGCACTAAAAATGTCTGAGTACCATATTTCTACTGTCGTTCATTTGATGAGTAGCATTTATTTATTGATTTAAAATTGAATTTCCTTTGTATATCATTGAGTTTTCTTGTAGAAAAAGCGTGCATTTTACAGTTGGCTAAGTGAAAATTATCTGCAAAAAGTGAAATTCAACTTTTCTTTTTTTTGAAAGAGAATAGAGAAAAAAAGTTAACAATACAAACCAGTGAGAACAGCGAATGCCTCGACTTACATTATATATGTCCACAAACACCATATACTATTGCCACTTTTCACAAATGTTTAGACACCAACAACCAAACACTGAATGAATTCGTCGTGATGTTTTATTTTTTGGTATCTGAAAAAAGACGTGAGGTAACTAACAAAATGCCTTGATTGTTGCTAGACATAAACTTTAACCAGAATTCAATCGTTATATTCATTCAAGAGTAGTTAATATAAAGTATTTATAAGGTTTGTTTCATTAAACGTTCAGAATTCTGAAGTTAATTTATTTATTTATCTTTTAGTTAAGCATGATGCTGTATTAAACATTTTGCGCAGATGTCAGTGAAATATTTTTTGAGTTCTGTAAATCCGTCGGTAGTAATGTAGGTGATGTTGTTACTAAATTTTAGTTCAATCCAGAATCATTTTAACAATGACTTGTAAGAAATTACCTTACCACTAAACAATATAAATGTGTTTTTTTCCCAAAAACTAGAATATATCATGATATATCAAAGCATAGATATAAACTGAGTCAACTTTTATTATTGTATACTAGTATATGTTACTTTTAGTTCATGAAGACCTATTGTGAAATTCCAGCTCACCTTTCTCTTAATTGTATTCACTAAGCTGATATAACAATTGTATAATAGGATGATTTGTTGACAAGGGAAAAATATCCACCATCGAGAATAAATTATGAATACATTGGTGGATTATCATTTATTTATTACCACTGTTATCCATGTACAAAAAAATCGAATATACGCAAATAAAATTCACCACAAAATAAATATAAACTAGATATCCCGATTTATAACCATTATTTCGGTTTGATTATTGTGTTTGTCTAATATTAACTCGATCTATGTTTGCAATAAGTGCTTTCATCATAATAAAAAGCTTAGTGCCTCAACAAAACTAGTCTGCAGCCACAAAATATTCATTCACGTGATAAAAGTTTCTCTTACGGTGTATCACCTGTTTTTGTAATGAAATGAATTAAATCTTATAAACCATCAGCAGGATGTTTAAGAAATAATAAGAAAATATGTTTTTGACTTATCTCGAAAGCTTTGAAAAATCATGATTTGGTTGTAGAAAATATAACATATTTTCACCTTTTTAGTGTGGCGAAGATAACCACTGGAAGATCAACAAGTAACTGCTTGTCTTTAATAATGGTAAAATTCAAGTAAAACTTGGATGATAAGAAGACTTTACAACTACAAATTGCACTATATTTTTTTAGTTGTTAAAATGTTTTCATGAAGAAAAGAATGCATCTGTAAAGCTATCAACACAATCCTTTCTATGTCACTTCTAAATTATAAAATCAAATCATCTTTCGATCTGAGATGTTGAAAAAAGTAAACATTTATGTCAATATGTTCCACAAAAACATTTCAAATTTTAATAATAGACAAGTTTCATCATCTTTCCATCTAGTAATATAATTTCTTTTACAGTTCTCTTTAACCCTTTAATACGGTATGAAAGTCAAATAATACATAGAGTGAATAAAATAATCTTAATATCAATAACATTACCCGTACTATAAGTTGTTTATAAATTATTTAAAAAGATAGTTAAATTGATGCAACATATCAAGTATAGTAGTTTGAAGTGTTTTTAAGATAACAAGATAAACGTACTGGTTGAAAACATAATTTACTGAGTAAATTACAACATAATTCTTTTTCAAACGGTGCAAATATTTGTTGCGTCTGATATTTTATTTGACATATTTGAGTTCATTGTCCATAAGAGTGTTAATGCAGTAGCCAAATACAGTAAACACATTGAAAACAAGCTGCATCTTCCGAAACGTACTAATAATTTTCCACTTAGTTTAATGAGAACTGCTCCTTATCACTTAAACAAAGAACCTTTGTTGTACTTTAAGTTTCAATTTATTTTAAGTGTTTTTACTAATAAATGTTTTACAGAACACAAGAAAACAGCATTTTTAGGAAATGAAGACTATTGCTGCAATCTATTTTCTGAATTAATACTATTTCAACAAAAACAAATAGTGATGAATAGCATATAAAGTAATATAGAACGATGCAGATTTACTGTTAAGTTTTGATGTATATAACACTCAGTTTCCCAACAAAATTAGTAGTAAGAATACAGATGTTATTAGATTATCAAGTTGACTCTTAAAGAAACCTAAATCCTATCTATTAGCCTACTCCTGTTGTGTTTTTTTATTGACACCGAATAATAGCGACTATGTATTAAAGAACTATTAAGGCTGAAATATTCTGAAGAAATAAAGATCATGTAACTGAAACACAACATAAGATATCACAAGATTTACTGGTTATTCAATATAGATTTTTTCAGTATTATTGTATTTCCCTTATATATCTATTTTTCAATTAAACTCCTATATAAAGTAATTTTAAAGCTATACATTTTAGACTTGTATTGTTATAAATATATCGTTTGCAATTGCTTGAATGTTAACATGAAGTAATATAACATTAAGTTGAAATTTACGGAATTTAGCTTCCGCTGTAAACGATAATTAATATACCAATGTTCTGATCAATACAGTGGATTCCTTTGCGTCTGAAAAAGGGATTTTTTCGAAACTATTCTATAAAGTGGACTGCGTAAATAAAATGATGAAGAAAAACACTCATCTTCATCGTCCTCTTTATTTTGGCAAAAGAATTTTCTCAGAAGAGTAAAAAATACTGAAGTTAAGAAATGAATGAATGTATTTGTATATTCCTTAATTGATAAATGTCCATAGGAATCGTCATGAAGGTTTTCAATAACTGATTTCCAAAACCCATTCGAAAGTTTAATTATTAATATATAATAATGACTTTGCAAAATGTCTTCTCCTCGAAAAATGCACTTAGATTTTCTCGGTAAGCTGTCAAATAATTATACATAAACAAATATAAATTTCTAGTTTTCCGCCTTAATCTTTATAACGTCTGGTTGGTCCAAGCGCTTTTAAATTTTGTAAGAAAAAAGTTGTTGCGATAGAATTTTTTCAGTTGATAAAAATATGAATTATTTTTATATGAGGAATTAAAATTTCATACCTATTACTTAAAAGTACTGAAAATAATCAATGTATATCATAAAAAATAGAATCAAAGTTTTATGTTTAAGAGCGAAGGTCATGAAATTCAGGTTAAGTTCATCATAATAATAACATGAGAACTTAATTTTAAAGTTTATTGCGTTTATGTTTAAGGTGTACTAGCTTAATCTTTGGTGATAAATCTCACGTCAACAATTTTACATAGTAATGATAACATAATGAACATGATTTACATAATTCTATGCTCCAGATATGGGTAATAATATAATATATAATATAATTGTCGAATGTTCAAATCTAATAAATATTTGCGAATACATTTTTGACTGTGCTAAATAATATTACACAACTATTATTCGAATGCTACTTTAGGCTGGAATGTCTCAATAAATGACGAAAGCGTATTTATCTATAGTTCCATTGCAATTCGTCGTTTAATTTGTTTTAAATGTCAAAGTAAGAACATGATGTTAAAGTTACATGTCGTTTTATTATGAACTTATAATCATATAAACTTAATAAGTGTTCGTTTTCTATCTTTGATTTTAGTTGAATATTTGCTTTCACATGGAATAAATCCAAATATATCTAATGTCGACGGACTGACAGCTTTACATCAAGTAAGTGTACTAAATAATCCTAACATTAATTAATTGCTTTGTGTTTAACTGCCTTGGATTTTATTCGATGCACCGCCGTACTTATCAAAGACCAACAATCATAGTGCTTCTTGACATTAGGGCTGCCTTCTATTCGTTGGACAGGACTGTTCTCTGGGATTGTCTATTGTTCCATTCAAGCAGTGGGGTTAGACAGGGTTGCCCAATCTCATCATTCCTCTTCAACTTTACCATCGATGACATTCTGGAAACAGCTCTGATGGATGTAAGTAATGGCGGTGTGTATCTGTTTACTGGAGAAAGACTTCTCGACCTTGAGTATGCGGATGATATTTTCTTACTGTGCGATAATGCCCAAGCCATGCAATCCGCACTTAATCAGTCGGCAATCGGTGTCCATAGGTACAGTATGTACTTTTCACCTTCTAGACTTACAGGACCCTGATTCTGTACTCACCTGGATGGTGAGCAGATAGACGTAGTCAAGAAGTTAGTGTATCTAGTTAACTGCATAAGTGCTGGTGGGGGTGTGAGTGATGAGATCAATGCACGTATAGTGAAAGCCAGAGCGGCTTATGCCAATCTGGGCCACCTTTGGCGCTTTCGTGATGTTAGTCTGGCTGTAAAAGGTCGGATCTACAACGCGTTGGTGAGAGCAGTTTTGCTCTATGCTTGTGAAACGTGGTCTCTCCGAGTTGAGGACGTTAGACGACTCTTTGTGTTCGATCATCGCTGTCTTCGAAGGATTGCTGACATCCAGTGGCAACACCATGTTAGCAATGCAGAAGTTCGGCATCGTGTGTTCGGGCACAGAGATGATAATGCAATCGATGTCACCATCCTGAAACAGCGACTTCGGTGGCTTGGACATGTTCTACGAATGTCGTCCCAGAGAATTCCACGTCGTGCATTATTTGCCGACGCTGGGACTGGTTGGAAAAAGCGGAGAAGCGGTCAGTGTATGACATGGTGTTGTGGTATGAAAGACAGCTGCAAAGGGTTGGTTTCTGTTGGTCCTTCACGACTCCCTGGCTGGGGTCTGAGAGATGGTGCAACACGGCTAGAGACGTTATCAGATATGGCTCAGAATAGAAGCCAGTGGCGATCGTGCTGTGACCTTCCTTTACTTTCTTCATAAAAGTGGTTGTATCTTCCTTAACTGAAAGAATTCTTTCTGGTTGTACATTTCTGTTTCCCTTATTATTGTTACTATTATTATTATTAATACACTACCCTACACCAATCTCTTCGTTATTGTTCCCTTTCTTTTACACTCCTTACCTTTTTTCCTTCTCTTTAAATTCTCATTGTTTTGTGTGGCGTATATATATTTGGTGCCATCTTGTACCAATATTTATGTGTCCAAATAAAAGTGATAATAATCCGATGCAACTGCAGTTATGTAGTCAGAAAATGAACAAAACTTACATAATCTATTAGACTGCATGAATAGTAAAAATATATGTAAAAGCAGACTGAAAAAGTATTTTACAGTCAGTAAAGCATATTCAAAAAACTATGCTATTTAATGATGGATTCCAGAATGACATTACTTCCAAGCTCTTTTTGTTAGTAGTGCATTATAGTTCAGGGATAATCTGTCAATGAGACTGGCGATCAATAGCTGGATTTATAAAAGTGCATTTCTTGTTAGATGTTCTGATTCAGATTCTTTAGCGTTATGAAGCCGGAGAAAAGTACTTTTACATGGACACATATTGAGTTGACACATTCCAGTAGTTTTAATAAACTTCATGATACTCTTTTTATTCACTGCAGTACTCGTATATGATTACCTCGCAGATGATTGTATTAGGAATCACTGTTAGAAAACGCGTTGGTCATTTTTTTATAATATTACAAGAGCGACACTCGAAGATAAATTCTCACTTTGAACCACATCATCATGCATTTACAAGGTCACTTACTCTTTTGGAGAAGGTAACATTGATCACACAAAACAAGCACTATCTAAACGGATCTCTGAATGTTACTCAGCGTAACTTTGTAAATGTAAAGGAATCAACTGATCAAAGTTGGAACATCTTTTTAATTCTGATCACATTCGCACAGTAGATATATCCTTTAAAAGTCCATACTAGGTCAAAAAGAGCACATATCAATAACTCATGCACGGTACAAAAGATAGCAGTTCATTCTTCCGAGCCATAACTCTATGTGCGAAAGCGACACTTGGTACTTAGATTTTTCAAAATACATTTTTATGTAATCCTACTTTCACTTTTTAATAAAGCACTTTGTTTGTTAAATAACTATGAAGAGGAGCATTTTCATTGACACAGTGGATTACCGGGATTATTATATAAGACGCTGAGTTGTAAAAATCATAATCACAGAAAGTTCTTTTACTTTTCTTTATTGATCATATCTACGTTTTTTATCTACCATAACTTACAACGAAATGTCGACTAACCAATCTATAACTTTTCTTTTGTACTCGTTAAGTCAATTTTGTTATCCTCACTCAACATTTACCAAACATTATTCAGTAAAATTTATTCGCATTATTTTCAATATTAATAAAAAAAAGTTAGAAATAAGACAGTCAGCGTTATGAAAAAATGGATCAAGAATAGGAATACATTATTTTACGTCAAACATAATAATATGAAAAGTCAATGAACTTTCAAATTTAATGGAGTGATATTTCTCTGCCCAGATATATTTGACATTTATCGAATGAATGATTAAATTGATAGAATATTTAAGAGACTCTCACAGTTTAGTGATGAGTACTGTTCATTTTAACAACAGAATATAAAAATATCATTTAAGATGTTATCTAACATTCCAATTATTCAGACCTAATTTATTGATTTTCTATTGAGCTTATATCATATCCATTTATATATATATATATATATATATATTCTTGGATTCGGGAATTAAGTAGAGTTTATCTGATCTTCGTGAAATGATATCACAACTATTATTAAAAGAAACATCTGTTTAGTACATATAATGACACAGCTTGTTTCAAATGTTGAGTTGTGAATATTGTGACTTACTGCATTTAGCTAGAAGTGATAAATAGCCCAAAAAACAAAAGCTTTAGAATGGTTTTAAAATAACGTCAATGATATCCTTTAAGTTTACAGGACAATGGACAGACTCATTGCATAACTTTGAAACATCTCAAATACATAAACGTTTATAATACCGAATGTAATAAAATCCCCCCTGTATATCGAATGCACAAAGCATTAGTTACTTTGTTTTAATTTACCAGCTTTGTTTTCTACCCAAAACAAATGAATCCTATTATTTATCTTCAGATTTAATTTCTCATTTTAACTTGAAGTGGAAAAGTTTCCCTCTTATACCCAGTGATCAATATTCATTTCTTTATGGATACGTTTTCTCTCTAAACGAATAATATGATGGATGTTTATTTAAATTACTTAATGAAATAATCTGCTTATGCAAGCTTAAAATAAAGTAAGACAAACGAAATGAGAGTAGACGGGAGGGGGGAAAATATCAATCATATTTAAGGAGATTATTCGATGTTGGGTAAAAAACAGGATGAATGAACAAACAAATAAAAAGAATCAGTAATAAAATAGTACTTGATTTTAATAAAAAATCTTTGTTCTGTGACACAATAACAAGAATTCTGATTAAAAAGATAAAAAAGGCTATGCAATAATTCAATAAAAACAACACTGCATAATATACTTGAGATACAAGATATACCCTATTAAACAGAATAAAAAAACAAAAAAATTACCTGAAGTACATAAAAAGAATAATTGAAAAGTGTATTCATAATGGTCAGCTTTTTATATGAACTAAGTTTTTTATTTGATAAACTGCTTAGATTGTATAGATATCATGACACGGATTTCAACATGAAATGATGACACCTAGAAAACTAATGGAAACTATGATTTACTGACCTACTGTTTCTTATAGGGTTAGATTCCTCACAGTTGAGAATTTTTAACTTGTCATTGAATTGAAGCTGGAATGAATAAAATCGAAGAACATGAACGAGACCTTGAGACCACCAATTTGAAACTCGATGGTTCACATTCACAACCTTCTTCAAATCACTACTTTTCGTAACTAAACTTTTATTTCACCATCATATTTTAATAAGAAAGATTTATCATGATTTGCAATCACTTTGATTTCCTCTTTTAAATGATCATAAAACTTCTATGAAATATATAAATTTATCTGTTAGGTCAGTGTTTTGGTCATTACACCATTTGATTATCCTTCGACGAAATACTTCCAAAGAAAGCCGGAACAATGTAATCATAAAAAAAGTTACTTTAGGCATGTGATAGGTTACGATGGCAACGGTAATTATATATAATATTAGCAAAGTACTAAGTCAATCTCTCACAGCTTCGAATAAGTAAGAAAGAGTTTCACACCATATTTTACTATAAAATTGAAGTTAAACTTTATTTGTGACAATATTTCAAATAAGCTAAAAGTCGATAATTTATATAAATTGAAAAACTAACAACAGGGTTGAGGACTTATTGAAGTTTATCGGCTTCCCAAATTTTTGTGCTCTCACTTATTCCATAATATATTCCACAATTCGAATCCAAAACATCTTATGTCTTCTCGATTGTTGATTCCAGTTACTATTACATACCGATTTGCTACAGAATTTTTTAATCCACATTTGAAAATGTGCATGATTGTTTGCAACAAAGCAAACTTTACATTTCCGAAGTTTATGTAAAATCAATCTGAAAAAAGATAACAGTTAGCATAAATAAATGATAGTTGATATCTGTAAAATGATTTATAAAGAAAATATTTCCTAATTCCTCTTGGACATTAATTTTTGTCTATTTAAAACAGCATTTCTTTTTTCAAAAAGAAAACTTTAATCTAGTGTATGTTAAACGATAAATAAACACCATTTTGATAAACAGAAGTATTTTCCGTGTTTTTAAATTTACATTTAGGTGCTACCTGTGATCTTTAAATGATATTCATTTAGTTCATAAAATGATTTATATTTGTGGTGTTTGTGACTGATAATGAAACTATTCAGCTACAAATATAGACAATGTAATTTTATAACATCCCTGGCATACTTTTTCAATCATGGTTTCCAAATCATCTTACTTATCGGTACTGCTTATTATTTGATATTCATAGTGGATTATCTATGTTTCTACTTTATAGGCATGTATAGATAATGATAGTGTTTTATGCAATCTTTTGCTTAACTATGGTGCAAATGTGAATGCCCGCGATGCAGATCTGTGGACACCTTTGCATGCTGCTTCTACATGTGGTTATTTACAAATCTGTCAGTTGTTAATCAAACGGTAAGTATTATTATATACAAAAAATTACTTTGTATTCATTTATTTGTATACTTTGGTTGATATCTAAGACAATGACTGAGAAGTGATCACAAACCTTTGGCAGTTATGTGTGAATAGTACAATGGTGAATGTCTTAATATGAGTTATAGTTTTTCAAGTAAGATAGAGAACATTGACCGTAGCTGAAAACAATCACGAAAATCTACAAAAATTATCTACTACGGATGACTAAATTACATTAAGTTACACGAGGAAAAGACGTTTTTACTTTTTTGAGAAGTGGTGGTAATGCGTCTTAACTTTTCTGCTTATAAATCTTACAGTCAAACTTCATGACATTAAAAAACCGTTATATAAGTATCAAATTTTGAGCAATAAATGTTTATGAATATCGCATGTCGGTATTAATAGTAACAGAGCATGATAATTAAATATCCCTGTTATATTTATTCATAAGTCTTCGTGAGAAATTGAAGCGATCGTTAAATATTTATGAATTATATTATTTTGTAATTTAGAATAAAAACCCTCTAGTTCTCATCCAAAATTTCATAAATCAGTGTTTTTTAATGTAGTTGAGTATACCATTTTTAGATTTTAAGACTTATTTTTTTCGGTTACTTGAATTAACGTCAGTCAGCAGTAAATCAGAGATACAATAGCTTATGTACACCGGGCACTTATAATGTGTTCAGACGTGGATGCTATTATACATGAAATATAGTCTTTTTGTCATTGCTTAACTTTATATAAATGAATTTTTAAATATGCCAATATGACATAAATAATCACGTGATTTTCGATGTTTACTTTTTGTAAGCTTTCACTGAATAGGTGGTCAGAGATTCTGTTTCGTTTCATCACAAATGTATTAAAATCGGATCCTCCACTGTTTTTGAAGGTGTAAAATTGTCGAAAAAATAGTAAAAAACATTAGCCATTAGTGAATAACTAGGGTAGTAAAATTTACTTTAAACGCGTTGGGTTTTCTCTCTTGAACTAAAGTGTTCAATATTTTGCTTATAGCTATGGGAAAGCAAACCCATAAAAGTGTTTCGAATGTATGTATGACTTCTGAAAATAAATATCATTGTGTTTTTGTTTGCTTACTCACATATGAGTGTGAAACTAATGCAATAATCAACTTTATGTCATAAAAAAAGATATTTCTCTAAACAAACTAAATTTTTGGTTTTCGATAATTAAGTAAGCCTTGAACTGTCAAGTGGGAAGTGTAAAGTATTCAATGGCTGTAAATTAAAATCAGTTGGGACAAATTAGACTAGAGTAATTCAAAATGAAACAGTTTACAGAGGGTGTTATTTAAAACTGTACAGAACAAAGAAATTCCATAATGTATTTCTACTGTTCATAACTAAAATAGTTTTTCAGTTCAGCGCAAACTTATGGTAAAATTTAGGTAAGTTATAAGTAACACCTAAAAATAATACATAATTTAATGGTTTCAGGTAGGTCTGAAATAGCTCATCGTCTTGAGCAGTGTTTGGATATACTAAGGCTATAACCGACCTAGCTGTTTTATCAGTTTTATAGTGTATTCATGAACGTTGAGCTTGAAGACTTCAGGTAGAAAACAATATACCTTTACATATGTTCAAAACATTTCCTGACTGTATGTATAATTTACATTACGTTAAACCATGTCATTTGCACTATCTATCAATTGAGTATAACTATTCAGCAAAAATATTAGCTTCATTTTTCCATTATTCTTATAACCCTGAATAAAAGCTAATTTACATAAAACAGCCATTATGAGTGTATAAACTGCCTGTCTAAAAATAATAGTAAATAATTGCATCAAAGTTGGTTTTTACGATTTACAATGCAATAAATCACTATCCACTGGCTTTTTGATAGTATTAGTTCTATTTAAATCCCATATGTGGTTAAATACTTCCACTGTACTAACATTAGTACTTTCACTTCATCATCAATATAAATATAGCTAATATTTAAAAAAGAATTGTACTTTTGAACGTGATAGATATCTACGTCATAGTTTGACTGCAGTCAATTGGCATCTATTAGCATAAGTTCATTCAAAGGTGATTATCCAAACATTCTTTGGTTGCGAGCTTACTGGATAATGATCGGATGCTCAAAGCATTAGGTATTGAGTTTCGGCCTCATTTCGAACATTAATACTGAGATTTAGGTACATCAGCGTCAGTCAGTTGGTCATAACGCAGAATCTGTTACGTATGTACATCGGTTCAACTTGCAACACTCCATTAACACTAAGTGATGAAATTGCCAGACCAAATCCCGGAACTGTAGTGTTAGTGAAATGACAAAGCGTTCCGAGGAATTGAGAATTCGGGGGAAGACAAATAATCGATGCACCTGCGCCATTGCAAACGATTTTAAGCCATACCATTCAAAGTCTCTAACAATCGGTTACAATAATCACATGGACCCATTCAAGTAGTCTACACCTATTAACATGGCTCAGTCCAGTTTTAAATGACTTCGTGGATTGATGCCATCTTTTGGTTTGGCTGCCCGTATCTTTCCTTCAACTTACTACACCACACAACATCTCCCGTCAAGGTAGGCAGTGGTTAGACATAACTCACATGTCCCAACCACTTTCGTTGATGAAGATTTATTACCTCATCAGCCGATTTGCCATACTCACCTAGTACCCTATTCCTAACCCAAGCATTTCTTACTCGGTAGTCTCAAAATATACGAGCGAAACCTAGGAGACATCCTTGACCGGATACTAGTGACCTGTGGATATCTTCTGTTTTTAATGGTCACGTTTCATATCCATAAGTTAGAACGGAGCGGACTGATGGGCATTAAACTCATCCTTTGGTTAAAAGACGGATATCTCGCCTAAAACGCAGGTTGGCAAAAGTCAGTCGAACCCTCTGAATCCGTGCCGAGATTTCGTTAGACATCAGGACTGACGAGACTACCAAATATAAATGAAGCGGTCGATACTCCACTCTTTACCACTAATTCAGGCGCTGACACCAATCCTGAAGTAACATTTTACAAGTTAGAAAGAGAATCGCACCCTAAACACGTTTGCATTGTTTTGACGAAACGGAATTCTATCATCTGCGTATTCTGAGTCAGCAAGTGAATTTCCTAGAAAAAGACCAACTCCTAAAGATCCAGACCATGAGCGATGTCTTTAGAAGGGTGTCTATAACGAAGTGGACTGGCCCGACGATGACCATAACCTGACCGTTTGAATAGTCAGTCATTCAGCTATAACGTAGGACCACGCACATATATGTATCAGTTTAATTTACCATACCGCATTAGCACAGCAAGATGAACACCGGATTCATAGGAGTAGTTAATTCAATGATGGTAATATATAAAAGAAAGGTTGCATATAAGGATATAGTACATAAAGCAAAATAGTTTAAGGGCAGCCAAAGAGTGCATGTATCGACGCTATTGTGATCGATTCTGAACCATTTCACCCACAGTCTCCCACCATTGGTTAGGTCCAGAACGCCAATCTCAGCTTCTGTAATATAAATTATTATATTTCAAACATACTGAGTTTATATACCAGTCAAACAAACCACAACGTACCAATAAAATATGAAACAATACTTGTACAAGAACTGGCCAGATGTGGCTGTGAATGAGGGAGGTAGTAATTAATATGCTGGGTATAACTCAAGAATGGCAAAACGTATATTAATAGTTTATGGCTCAAAATAAAGCTTAGAATAAGAGAAATATGAATATGCATAGTTTTGTTACTTAATAATTATACAATAAAAATATACGTTCAGTATTTGTTCATAAATTGATCTCAAAAGTCGCGTAATATTGTGAGTTGGTTGGATTTAGACGTTTACACCGTTGGATGCCGGCTCAGTGGTCTAAAGTTGAAGCGTTCGCGAGCGAGACCAAAGGTCTTGAAACGGAATCACGCGTGTGGATTGTGGGTGAGCACTTCTGAGGAGTCTCATACTAGGATAAAATGGCCGTTCAGTGCCTCCAGGTTTTCAATGATTGTCTAAAATTGATCAATTCAGTCTCAACCAGAAAAAAAATAAAGATGATCGCAAGTCGACTGTACTATGCTATTATATTTGCTGTGCAATTTTATAAGTTGAGGAATGTTTTTGTTGAATATTGATATCGGTGTGAATAATTAGAATAGCTGAGGCTTGAATTTTTCAGATTGTTATTAATAGGAAAGTGACTTCGAAGAACGTTGCACCTATTTTTCAACTAAGAATTCAACGTCTAATAATAGATAAAATAAAAGGGAGAACATTGTAGAACCTACTGTTTACAAAAAATCTCAAATTAAGACATAGCTGTGCATATAAAAGAACTATGAACTTAATTACTTTTAATAAAAAGTTTCATAGGAATAAGAACGTCCAGATAGCATTTGGTCTTTTAAATGTAAGTAATTTTCTTGAGACTGAATCAATTATTTTGTTAAACTTCATGTTTTCAGACCACCCGAAAACTACTATTTACATTTTTTCACTTACCTATCTAGCTTAATAACTAGGACTTGCTTGATATATGGATGGGTCAGACCCCTTGTCGAATAGCATCTTGATTCCCAAATATATGAAAGAATTTGTTTACTGAGGTTCTGTTTTACAGTAGTTTCGGTTATTACTATCCACATTTCCATCACGGAGTGGCATTGACTAAGGTGGCATTAAAAATTAAAATCCATTACAGTATAAATTGAATTAAAACGATAGAATAGAAACGAACTTTTTCACAAACTTTACAGGTTTTTACAACAAATAATGATTTAACTTAACATCTGGTGAAAACCTTGTTTTCATAGATAATGTCTGACAAAGTTGCCTGAACTGAATCATATAGAGAAGTACAGAATTCCTATCTGAAGTTCATACTACAATGACGATTATCGGTTTAAGAGTGCAGATAAAAATTCTTATTGTCAGTCCTAGTGCACCTATACGTTAATTATCCACCATCCAAGTCTTCACTGTTACTTTAAATTCATTCTTCTGGTTCGAAGAAATCCTCAATTCTATAGGGACGAAAGTCTGTTTGTATTATTGTTCACACAACTACTATTTTGACTGTTTCGATGTCCTGTGGCTGTTTTGACAAGAGTTATGACTACCCGAAATCCGCCTATTTGTGGGTTTTTCAACATTCTTAATGAATGACGTACTCACTGATAACTTACTAAGAGACTACAGTCCATATCATTGTTCGTTTATTAGTAATTAAGGCCTACATGTTAAAGCTTGTAGCTTATTATTTATAGATGGACAAGGAAAACAACTCCAAGTATATAGGCGTAATTGATTTTCAAAAAAAAAACTTTGTTTCTCTAAAATCAATTACTTTTCAGTAAATAATTAACATTTATAACGAGTGTGAATCTACTTTTCTTACAGAAAAATCAGTTTTTAAATTTTTTTACACGTTTCTTACAATATCAAACTATAAAGGATCAGTTCTAACGAAAGCTGTATATTAATCACTAATTCTAATGAAATGTCTAACAAAATGTTCACACTTATAAGCCACCGTAAATCACTGTTATGTCAAAGATAACTTCACTGATGTTTGTTATCTGTTTTATCCGAGATGAGAAAAAGCTTCACTTATATTTGAGTACTACTCAAAGTTCTTTATTCTTCATGATGTGTTCGCGACTGGTGAAGTCATTATTAGTAAATAAACACAACTAACAAAATAACACAACATTAGTTTGATTTACTCACTGCTCTAAGCGTAAAACGTGACCACTTTTACAACTGAGTTCCTTGTTCTATTCAAAACTAATATTGATTACACAGATTGAAATCATGAGTCAATTGAAGCTAGACCACCATGGAAAACCTGGAAGCACTGGACGGCCGTTTCGTCCTAGTAAGGGACTCCTCAGCAGTGCGCATCCACTATCCCGCACCCCGCGAGATTCGGACCCAGGACCTATCAGTCTCGCGCCAGGCGCTTAACCAACTAGACCACTGAGCCGGCATCCAATGGTCTTAATGTCTAACCTCAACGAATCCACGAATTTGCGCCACCGTACACCATTGTCTTCAGTGAGCTGATATCTCACAATAGACCTGGTTGAACTCCACTGATAACGGCTTCTCACTAGAACTCCCGGAGTATCTCTTGAAGTCAGTCACTGATGAGCAGATGATTATTATCAGAAGGGGTTTGTGAAGATTTTGGAAATTTAAAAGATTGAAACCATGAGTGGATGCGCACTGCTGAGGAGTCCCTTAGTAGGACGAAACGGCCGTCCAGTGCTTCCAGGTTTTTCATGGTGGTCTAGCTTCAATTGACTCATAATTTCAATCTGTGAAATTTCTAAAATCTCTACAAACCCCTTCTGATAATACTGATTAGTAAAGTTACAATTTTATTTGAAAGCCAAGTTCGATTCGATTTGAAAAGTTGTGTACAGATTATTTCCTTTCTGTTGATTCTCCCTAGAATTCGATCCAGTCTAGGTATCACATCTTTTTTTTAAATAATCTCAGTGTGTTTAGTATTAATTGCACTCATAAAAATAACTAAAAGTTTATTCCTTAATCTTCTTTTAAACTTAAAATAACAAGCTGATCTTGTTGAATCGGTCATTTTAACAGTAGACAAGCTAGGTTGATTCGTTATCAACATATCAAGTATTCATGATTATGTGAATTAAACGTTTCTGGTGAATTAGTACTGGCCTTATCATCTGGTAAACCATTTTAAATCCGGAATATAAAACAAATTAGTTTAAACATTTGAACATATACATATTTATTTGCAAATATTCATCACCATAAATAGTTCATTCCAGATCCGAGCTATTTTTAAAGAACATTAGCTTTAACATTGCCGGTTTCTCTTAACTGATAGCAATTAGTTTCCAGCTATTTTGAACGAATGAGTTTTAAACTTTAAAAAGCTTTTGAATAACTATTTATATTTAAGAGATTTTATTTATAATTTCTATTCAAGTAAAACTGTTTATATTGAAATAAAACATTCACATGAACCCAGAACAGTATGTTTAATCCATATGCGTTAAAAATATGACATTCTAGTCATGTGTGAGTAAATGTTTTGGTTTTGTACGATTCATAGAAGCATCATATGAGATCTATGTAACCAATGGTGACTGAAGATTAGTGAAAATGTTTTGTGACAAACGGTAACGTCAATCTCAATGTATTACACTTTCTTTAACTGGAATAGCAAAAATGAATCTCAGAATAGTTTATATGATAGAAAGCGTTAACATGTGAGCTCGTTTAATTCAGGTTAGAATCATAAAAGTAAAATAACCCTCAAAACATCATTTAAGAGATTGTAGAAATAATCCGTTAAATACGGACCGTGATTTCACTGAAACTAAATAATTAGAACAAGTTTACTCATATTTTATATAACTCGATCTTTTGACCTAAATATATTTGTGAATGATGATCATTCGTGATATTTTACCCTTGAGCTTCTCGGCTTTACCAATTTTGTCGAAATGTAACTCAACTTAAACAGAAACTGAAATATTCGTCCACATAGTTCGTGCTGATTTCCAGTGTAAACGATGCCTCCAAAGAAAATGAATAAATTGGTGATAGACTGATATTGCCTCACGGATTTCCGTCTCCGGCGGTAAGGCCCTTTGAAGAACGGAGCTAACACATTAAAAGCCTTCCACGCTCCCAGGTCGTTAAGACCAACACTAATCCGATTTCCTTTCCAGGTTCCTCAAGAAATACCCTTCCACAGTGTGAGCAGCCGGGAAGTGATATCAGCCCTCATACCCGTAACAGTACACGAGACCAAGTTGGTCACATTCAAATCCTTCCTACACCTCCTAATACCTCTCTTATCTCCACGACTAACCCTCCTCACGTCTCTTTGTCACCTCGCACCGCTAGGGCAAACGATTCGAATACGTGGAACGCCATTCCTGGTCTCCTGAAACCACGCTCTTAACTACACGTAGGAGCTTTTAACGTCCGAACACTGTGCCAAATAGGACAGCAGGCTTCCTTATCTAGGACTTTAGAAACCCGCGCCATCGATGTGTGCTGCGTCTCCGAAACGCGCATACAGGATCCGAGTAGCGTCATTCACTTGACCTCACCATGCCAAAATAAAGAACCAACTCGATTCACACTTCGTGTGTCTGGAAGCCCCGATTCTGCTTCCCGTGGCCTCGCCGGCGTAGGTATAGCATTAAGTCCTAGGGCAGAACTATCTCTCTTACACTGGATCCCAGTAGACAGTCGTTTGTGCGCTGTCCGACTGAACGGAACAGTAAGAATCCGAAAAGATAGGGACACGCGTCGTTGCCTCTTCGTCGTTTCTGCCTATTCTTCCACTGACTGCAGCGCAGATGATGTAAAAGATGAGTTTTACAGAAAGGTCTCCGACCTCCTCCTAAAAGCTAGGCGCTCGGATGTTGTAATAGTGGCAGGTGACTTTAATGCTCAAGTAGGTAAACTAAGCGATAAGGAAAGACACCTAGGTGGATCTTATAGTGTCGTGGCTCAAAGAACAGATAATGACGACCGTCTGTTGCAGCTATGCCCAGATAACCGCCTTTTTCTTGCAAATACTAACTTTAAGCATAAGCAAAAACATCTTTTAACATGGCGACCCATGAATTCGTCCCAACGTTGGACCCAAATAGATCACATTGCTATCAGCCACCGATAGAGGGGCTCGATAGAAGACTGTCGCTCATTCTGGGGCACATGCTTAGATTCAGATCATGCTCTAGTACGAGCGCGTATCTGTCTGCGTCTTACTGGACGTAGGAAAGACGCTGCAAGTAAAGCTCTTAGGGCCCTACTTAATGATAATCAAGCTGATAGTATATTTCAGGAACAACTATGAAAACAGTTAGACAGCCATGTATGTGATGCCCACCCCGAGGCAGCATGGAATGATATCCGAAAAGCTGTGGAAACAGCAGTGATATCTGCCAGTAAGGTAATCCACAAGGTTAGGGAGAAACACTGGATCTCAGCAGCATCTATCGCACTGATAGATGCTGGGAAACTCATTCCGCCTGTCTCTAAACATAATGAAGAGCGGAGTCAGCTTAAGCGCAAGCTGACAAGAAGTTTACGCAATGATCGTGAACAGTGGTGGGTGGCGAAAGCAAGAGAGATGGAAAAGGCAGCGGCAATAGGTAATAGCAGACAATTGTTCAGACTTATTAAGGAAACCGGCATTAGGAAGCCGACTGTTAGCGAAACAATCTCAGAGAAAGGTGGACATATTATTCATTCTCAATCCAGGAGATTGGATCGATGGGCAGAACACTTGAGGGATCAGTTCAACTGGCCTTCAGCCACACTTCGGTTTCCCACGATCTCCAGTCAACCTGAATGGCAAGTTAATGTAGGTCCTCCGTCTCTTTACGAAGTTGAAAAAGCCATAGGAAATCTGAAGCGAGGGAGAGCAGCAGGCCCTGACAGGTTTACTCCTGAGATTTTTAAGGATGGTGGTCCAGTATTAACAGAGAGATCAACTGAGGTCTTAAGTAGAATCTGGGAACTCGACGTAATCCCATCAATAACACTTCGGCTCCTAGTCAAAGCTCGTGAAGAACAGACTAGAGAAGATCAGGCTGGTTTTCGACCTGGACGTGGTTGTATAGACCAGATATTCACACTACGTCAGGTCCTGGAACATAGACACACGTTCAGACGCCCCACAATCGTAGTATTTCTCGACCTCGAGGCGGCATTCGACTCTGTTGATCGTGAGGTTCTATGGCAGTGTTTGTCATTGAAAGGAGTACCAAAGAAGTACATTAATCTTGTAAAGGCTCTCTACTCGAACACAACTGGTAGAGTGAGAGCTTATGGCGAACTGTCATCAGAATTGATTACCTCAAGTGGTGTTCGTCAGGGCTGTCCACTCTCTCCATTCTTGTTCAACTTTGTCGTCGATGTACTTTTAGAGATAACACTTTCCTCATCTGAATTTCCAGGGGTTGAACTTCTACCAGGAGGTTCACTTGTTGACTTAGAATATGCTGATGACATAGTTTTATTTGGTGAAGACGCTGACAAAATGCAGTCTTCTGACCACTCTAAGCAACAATGCAATCATGTTCCGGATGCGATTCTCCCCCTCGAAATGCAAAATGTTGCTTCAGGATTGGGTTGCATAGACACCCGAACTAATGATAGGGAGTGAAGTAGTTGAGCGTGTCGACCGCTTCACATATCTTGGAAGTCTCATCAGCCCTTGTGGTCTGGTGTGTGACGAAATCTCAGCACGGATAGAGAAGGCTCGACTAGTTTTGCCAACTTGCGTCATTTATGGTGTAGGCGAGATATCCGTCTGTCAACCAAAGGACGTGTTTTACTGCGCAGCAGTTCGTTCTGTCCTACTTTATGGCAGTGAAACATGACCGGTAAGAGTAGAGGATATCCGTAGGTTACTGGTATTCGATCATAGGTGTCTTCGAAATATTGCTTGTATATCCTGGGACCATCGAGTAAGTAATGCAGTTGTTAGGAAACGGGTACTAGGTAAGGATGGCAAATCAATTGATGAAGTAGTGAAACTTCATCAGTTGGGATGGCTGGGACGTGTTACGTATGCCCAACCACCGACTGCCTCGATGTGCGATGTTTTGTTGTATAGCAGTAGATTGGAAGAAAGCTAGGGGTGGCCAGACCGAAACATGGCACAATTCCATGAAGTCACTGACAAGTGGACTGAGTCATGTTGGTAGGTGTAGACTACCTGGTTGGGGACCGCAGGATGATAGCAACCGATGGTTAGAGACCCTGAATGACATGGCTCAAAATGGTTTGCAATGGCGCAGGTGCATCCACTCTTTGTGTTCTCCCAAATTCTAATCTCCTGAATTCTTCATGTCCCGTTCTTTTTTCTCCTTTTAAATTTATTTCACTGGATTATACTTTTTAAATAACATCTTCAAACTCTAATTTTTCTGATTACAGCTTATAATTTTACTACATCTAACACTACGGGATTTGAATCAACCACTGCATCTCTGTGCTAATGTGGTTTGGCAACTCGAAGTGATGTACGTATGTACGAAGTTCTACGTTGTTACTGACTGACTGACTGAAAAATTGTACTAATTAGTCAGAATAGCTACACATTTCAAAAACGTGCTTATCAGTTAACAATTACGCCTAATACGGATTTTTAATTCTACACATTAATTTTGTGAACTGGATTATAGGCATAGTTTGCTTGCTCCGTTAATTGTAATGATAAGTCGTAACAGATTCTGAGGAATGAATATTATTTTGTTTAGAAATAATACTCTCTGTTAAAGTATACAAATATCTGTCAGAATCCAGGTAATCATATAATCATATAACAGTCATCATTTCAATTCAAATTGCTTTTCGAAAGTGACAATTTAAAAAACAGTACTATTTGATGCTAAGTTTTGAAATTGTTTTTTTCAGAACATGTTACGTCTGTTAATAATAGTTTTACCTTGTTTTTTTCCTTTACGACACGATACGTTGTTCATTCAGCGGTGCAGATTTGAAGGCTTGCAATGCGGATGGATTAATTCCCTATGATATATGTGATGATGAAAAAACGTCAGATTTTCTTCAAAGTCAAATGCATAAGTTTGGTAAGTATATGTTCATGTCAAAAACTGGCTTACATAGTAATTATTTGAGTTATAGAACTGTCATTAAAATCTGAAAAAATTATCAGGAGCTAATTGTTTATATATATTTATGCATACATTGTGCTATTCTGAAGTTGAAATTCACCTCTTCTCGGTTTTATAGTTAATTAGGTTCCGTTAATCTTCGAATGAGCTGTTTAGTGAATATTCGATTTAATTTGAGTCTCCTCTTCCATATGGGGTCTTTTCCAAGTTTTCTACATCTGGACTTAAAATTAATGGTACAGTCAGTCCCAAGAATCTGAAGTGAAAATCGTTTCTGAACGGATTCCAGCCTTAATTTGTCCTTCGTACGAACAATATTAAGAATAAACATTCAACCCAATATACTTTGAGACATGGAGGTCTGTTTCAAGATCTGTTCTAAGAAGGACAGATTGTAAGAATACATGATTTCTAAGTCCACTACTATATGTAGGTTGGTTAACACCTTGCCATTTATGGCAAGATCTAGGTTGAGTGAAGGATTATCAAAGCATGTTCACCGACATTGAGTCGTGTTAAGCTACAACATTCATTTTGAGTATCCTTGGGCTACTTTGTTGTTTTCCTTACTGATGCAAGTTTTCTCATTGTTCAGATAATAAGGAGAAAATGAATACACTACTTTAAGATCGTCTGCATATAGAAAGGGCTTACCCATACCGAAAAAAGTTGCAAATAACATTTTTATAAACAAAGAAGGCAAAGGATTTAAGACACAACCTTGTATTACATCACTTTTGACCGGGACAACATTCAACAGGGAGTTATTTTAACTTTTCGGTGTTAGTAACTAAGGAAAGAATTAAACCAGGCAAGGAAAAGGTTTCTGACTTCGTAATATGAGAGTTTGCCTATAAGGAGCTGGTGACTAATCATGTCGAAAGCTTCAGAAATGTTAAAGTATAGGACTAAGACAACATTTCATCAGTTACGTTAAGCAAAAACTAAATTGAAGAAATCAGAGCGACAAGTCATGCAAGATCGATTCCGAATGAAGTCAAGTTGAGAATAACTGATAAGGTTTTCAGTGAGTGGATATTTTGAGAGTTCGTCACTAACAATTTTTTTCCTTAATCCTAGTGTTAACTGGAGTAATATTTAGTGGCCGATAAATATTCATATCAGTCTTATCTCTAGATTTGAAAAGTGATATGACATATGTGGTTTTCCAACAGAACAGGTAACTACCTGTCTCCAGAAAGAGAGATTGAGTAAACAGCTTTATATGAAATAGAGGGTCATCAGATCCACCATATTTGTAGGGAAAAGAAGAAATCCTTTCTACTCAACGAGTGGTTGAGACCTTAAGTGAGTTTATAGCTTTACCAATTTTTAGATAAGTGAAATAAATTTTATTGAGTTACTAGTTCCATACACTACTTCTGAACCAATGACAATTAGTAACTCATTATTATGTGCAAAAATACCACTAAAAACGTTTCTAACGGTTTTAGAGTCGTTTATGAATGTGTCATTATGCAGGATGCATGGTATATCTACATTTCGAGTTACTCTAACGCGTTTATTGAACTGGAAAACTAAGTTTTGTACTTTCGAGCTATTATTAAGTGCTAAAAACTCCTTATTGGTGGTTTTAACCTATGCTTTTCTTTAACTTAGTTAAAGGTTATAGTTATTTGTATAACTGCCGTGAAACCACTTTACAGATAAGGAAAGCACCAGATGGTATTGCATGGCTACTGATATTAAACTCATTGTAAACTTGTATAGATAATGGGGTGAATATTTGAATATTAGAATATTAGATCAAGTATATTATCATGCCTTGTTGGTGGATGAACCTACTATGGCTAGAAGCGGATGTTAATTATTTCTAATAATTCATTATTACATGACTGATCGCCACCAGCATTCCAGTTTATTCCAGTATAACTAAAGTTTTCTATTATGAACTTTTCATTAGCATTTAGAGTAGGTGCATGTATGATTGCATTATTAATAAAATTATCCATATTATCCGAACTATCAGAAGCTCTGTATATACATCCCACAAGGATGTTATGATCCAGAGTGTCTACTGATATCCAAACGGATTCAGACAAACTACTTAGGACACCGTCTACAAGTTTATTAGTTGTTAAGGAACCCAAAGCATATATAAAACGTCCACCACCACGTTTGGTATATCAGTTACAACTATAGAGCCGGTAGTTCTGAATATTTAATTCCGAATCAGACACTGTACGAGAACACCATGTCTCAATTACAAGTATAAAAAAAGGTTTGCTTAGTAAGGCTACAGTTCTTGAGGTAGACGTTTTATTTAGGCGTGAACGTGCATTGATAAGCAATTAGTTTAAAAAAGGAATTATGGAGTGTAAAACGTCTATATTGATTTTATATTATTTTAGAGGTTACTGGAAAGTGTTTTGGTTTGGGTGTCCGATCGTATGGGTTATGGTTTGAGAAATTTGTAGTACAAGAGGGAGTAGGGGTTTACAAAAGCCAAAAAAACCACTACTTTGGTAAGATGAACTTACTTGCTGAAATCGACTTGAAGGACAGTTGAGAAAGGCACCTGCTTGTTGGGGTTGAGTTAATGGTGCGTAACCTAATAGTCCATCTTGTCCATCGGGAATGAGATAAGAAAAGCTATATCTTGCAGACTCAGTATATACAATTTTTGGGTGCAGCCATGGGGTACGTTGTTTTCTTGCAGTCTGTTTAATATTAGGTCTGGTTGCATTAAAGTTGTGATGGCCATTTATAACGTCAGTATCTTCCGTAGATTTAGAAAGTGGGGTTTCGACAAGTCACTTATTGTTTGTAGGTTTGACTGAGATAACGCAATGGTGAACCGACTAGTCTTAGTCTGTATGCCCATATATTCACCTCCACTGTATGTGAGACCAAACACATTGTCAGGGAGTATATTTTTGTTTGGTTTAGCCTTTATAATTTTTCTGGTATTGGTTTTGGAGCCAGGTATTTATGTATTTACTTTCTCATACGTTTAGACTCTTTAATCTTAACAGTGTTTCAAAGAGCTTTAACATCAAGACAAGACGTTTGGGTATATGCTCTAACCGTTATATTGGGAGATATCCGATCAGAAGGCACAAGATCTATTTTTACATTGGGTATACATTCTTTATCTGGGGTTGCTACGGACTTAAGTAGCAGCCTAGCATTCTGCATTGATAAACCAGAGTATTGACTGAAAGGCAATGTTATTCGCACGAATGGGTCCAGCTGATGAGACAACGGAATTCGCTGTAGTTTCTACGTTATTATTTTCGTTTGAGGTACACTTTTAAGTAGACCTTTGATTGATGGCTATATCCGTGACTTTATTGGAATTCCTGGACTTTCTAAGTTCACAGGTTAAACGTTCGAATTCCTTCAGATGACAAACCGCTAATTGTGAATCGAATCTAGGAAAGATAGTGCACGAGAACTTTTGGTGCTTTTCATTAAAGCGAATACATTAGCATGGACTATAATGAAGGTTAGCTTCCCTCATTATCAAATATCTCACTTATTTAAGAGCGATTTTATCAGATATGTTGTGGATAATCACGTTGTTTCTAGAAATTATTCACTTCGCAACTGATGATAGATGCTGCTTTGATAATGTCTTCAATATCATCAGTAACCACGTACTTCGAAAATAGAAGCTTAAAAACAACCCATTTTAATATTACTGTTAATCGTAATGCTATATATGCGTTATATTACCAGGATTAAATAATAACTATACTTTTTATCAGAGAGCGTATTATTGTACCTCAAAGATCAAACATATCGCGAGTTTTTTTTAAAAAACTAACTACTTCCACAGTTTCACTTACAGTTGTTTAAAAGATAATTCCTAAGTTACCTCACGATGAATTAAAGCTCACTTAAGCGAAAATGATAATATTAGTTAAAAATAAACCATAAATCTCACTATTATTACTATTCTTGTTATATTTATGCTGATTGTGATCATAACAAACGTAATTGTGCACGAAATACATAGTTTAAAGTACATAAATTTACAGTTATATTTTCCCAATGTTGTGTGTTATTTGATAAAAATCTTCCAGAATAGATGGTTGAAATTTATTGTTTTCCTTCAAATGTTCTTCAATTTTGAGGCTTTACATATCTTTAATGTATAAATATATATTACTTATTAAAGAAAAATATCTTTTGATGGTGGTCAACTACTTGAAGGACACAGATTTATGTTGGTACTAAGAGATCATTTTATTATTTGGTCAAGATAAATCAACATTCACAAACATTTCACAAGATTCTTTTCATATTTCTTATTCATACATTACGATAAATTAAGCATTTTACTCTGTGCTTCACTTTGAAAAACGTTTATTCATTAAACAATTCACTTTTTGCTTAAGGCATTAGTTATGAACAATGAAGTTTTTTTTATTCTTTAGATCTAGGTTTCAACTTGACCGGAACCTAATGAAATCTTTCATTATCTTGGGAAAACATAACTATGCCCTAAGATAAATGGATACCACTGAACTAATATAAAGTTAACGTATTTGAAGTTATCTCTTTTTATTCTAATTACGATAGTCAAGTATCTAGGACAGTCATCAGAAGTTAGAATTATGTTAATGAAGATAGATGGCATAACTGTATGGATTTTCCTTAAAAAAGAAGTGATTAGTTATCTTAAGATTTATATAAATAAATCACATCATTGCAAAAAAGTCAATATACTGAGATCATATTTAACAACAAACCCAGATTTTTTCAGTCTCCGACCAGTAGTAGGATAACACGTATTACAAACACTAGTTCATTAATTGTTAATTCGTTTACATCATAGCATATAGATGTAATGACTAACTGGATTATGGAAATGCTTGTGTAACAATTGAAAAATATGCAAGCGATAATCATTGAAACTTAAGTATTTCTGCCCTTAAATTTAAACTGGCTTTACTTGATAAATCTTACAGCTGTTCAACATAAAAATAAATATATCGTTAAGAATTTTTTTCTTGTTTTTGGGATTTTTAGAAATTGTATCATGAATTAAATAGTATCATTTCGTCACAGTGTCATGATGGCCCCGATTTTGATGGATTTAGTATTTTTGTGTTCAAATCCAACATTTTTGCATACTGATAATAAGTTGTCTATTAAAGTAAGAAGTGATTGACTGCTGATTATAATGATTTAAATAAAGTCGGTTCATAAACTGTACAACCGATAGAATTATATTTTTCTTCAATTTATATTTTGTTAAAATGAAAACCACCCATCAAAACCCTATAGGTAGACAACTGTCCTTATGGATAAATGCAAATATAATAAAAATAATGTGTAGGAGTAGGTTGGAAGAAAGCTAGGGGTGGCCAGACCAAAACATGGCACAAGTCCATGAAGTCACTGACAAGTGAACTAAGCCATGTTGGTAAGTGTAGACTACCTGGTTGGGGACCGCGAGATGGTAGCAACCGATGGTTAGAGACCCTGAATGACATGGCTCAAAATCGTTTGCAGTGACGCAAGTGGATTCTTCATATCCCTTATTTTCTTTCCAAATTTATTTAACTGTATTATACTCCTTAAATAACATCTTCAAACCCTAATGTTTCCGATCACTGCTTATACTCTTACTACTTCTACCATTACGGAATTTGAATCGACCACTGCATCTCTGTGCTAATGTGGTGTGGCAACTCGAACTGATGTACGTACGTACGAAGTTCTACGTTGTTACTGACTGACTGACTGATTTACACTCATTACATTTTCTTGTATTAAAAATTTAGCATTTAATTGTATGTGTAGTGATTCTAATCACAATTACAAAAGTTGCTCGATTTTAGCTAACTCTAAAGAAATTTATTTGGCACATTTTTTCCAAAATAAAATAATATTGATGGGGAAAGTATATTTGTGAAATCTGAACAATTTAATTTTAAATAAACCAGACGTCTTTACTGGTAATCTGATCCAAGCTTTCCCAAGGAAATATAATCATATGTTAGAATAATCGAATATAAATAAGTACATGATTCTCTGGTTAGCTGTATATTGAGCAGGTCATACAATCATATCAATAGTGTTGAAGATAAGAATTCGCTGTAGTACGTATGAGATTTTACAAATTTATTTTTCCTTTTTAACTCAGAGCCCAACTACTGTGAAGCTACTTATTCAAACCTAAATTAAAGTTCTTATATAAACAAATAAAAGTATTTGTTGTTGTGTTGACCAAGCTGATTGTTCATCATATATTTAGATAAACCAACTGATTAGAACAGTTGAAATTAATCGTTTTCTTTCGGATAATAGGTGGTAAAACTTAATAAAGAGTTCATGTTTACTTATTAATTATTACTTGTCATGGGACAACTGATTGTACTCCATCTCTCCTATTGATACTGTTCATACTTTTTCATATGTGTAGGGCTTTATCTATTAGTCTGCTTTCGTAGGAACTAAACCCTTTTTGAAGGATTTTTATGCCATTAAAACTAATTGTATAGCCCGACTCCGTTGAATGCAATGATACCGTTGGCTCATTTTCCAAGATTTTCAAGTCATCTGAAAATTAAGGAATGTGCTTCAAGCGAAGTTTGTGTTCCTTCATCATGACCTTCAGTTGTCATGATGTCTTACTTGCATATATAGCATTATAATCACTACATTTGACTTAAACTATTTTTAAATGTGGCCTGATTAAGGATAAAAATGCAGTTTAAAACTTGCAATGTAGCACTAGCAGATAAGTCAGATTGTTCTATAACGTATAAAGATGGTCTATATGCAATTGATCATATAGCCTGTTTTAATTAACTGAGTTAGATAAGAGTTTATAGAAGATATAAAATATTTCGACACTCCTCATACAATAGCCATTGAAAATATTACCAACTAAACGTTCTTTTGAAATATCTATTGCAAACTTTATCATTCGTTCATTCCTGTTGTTACTTTGACTGCATTCAATTTCCTTCTCTCTCTTCATTATTTTCTTTTTTGTCAGTAAGAATTCTACTTCTCATGCCTCAAATATACTCAAAACATTAGTAGTAGTTCTAGGTCTCAGATTTTAGGCGGGATCATCTATTTTACTTTTATTTGAGACCATTAGTTCAACTCATTGTGAAAAACAGAAAGAAGCAGGTTTTAAATGGGATAAATAATAAATTTCTGTTGCAGTCAGTTTTCTAGTACCTTGTAACCGATCATTAATAATTTTACTGATGGAATATTTGTTCATACATTATTTTTTTCTGATCATTTAATAGTTCAGGTCATCATTGACTAAAAGTATTAAAACAGATTTAGTTGTGTATTTTTGCATGTTGTTTAATAGGTATAATTTTATCCTGGTCAACGCTTTCCACATGAAATGCTTATTTTGTCCATCCTTACATTAAATTCCTTTGTATAAAGAAAGTAGCTCTTTGAATTAAGCTAAGTAAACTAACATAAAGGAAATGAAAATACTATATCTTACTTAGGTTATCAGCATTCCACACAAAATGTTCGTCATCAATATTAAAATCACGTATTCCAAATAATATAATAAATTCATGAACGAATCGAAAGCATGATTCACATTTAGTAAGAAAGATACTGTATATTTTCCCTTTTTCAATGGATACTTACGTGAACATTAGTCACAAGGTATTTAAAAAACACTTATAATTTTATCCTATATAATAAGAGTTTGGAAATTAGGACTAAGTTTGTTGATATTTATGTGTACTCTGGATATTGATTTGATGTTTCGATTTATCCACAAGTTTGTTTAGATTAGATGGATCTTGACTGGCGGTGGAATCCTGTACCCGCATTTCGTTCTGTTGAGGACTCGTCATCTGGACGTACTAACATCCAAGTGCTGATATTGTAAAATATCGTAACTATCTGGGCTCAATGAATAACGCCTTGGTTTTTGGAGCGACAAGTACTAGGTCCGAGCCTCAATCAGAACTCTACAAGGGGATTGATATATATTTAGCCGACCGATCCAAAACAGAACAAACACAGGCCCTTGCTTCCACTGCCAACCACAAGAGATCTATTCTCAAAAAAGTGTAGTATTAGTTCGAATGAATTTGTAAAATGATATATTACAGTCATGATTCATAATTAGTATCAGGATCGGGGTTTTAATTTATTTTGTTCTCTTTCAACGTTAGGTCAAATAAAACAACAAGCAATTCGAGTAGTTAAAATAAACGTCAGTATATTCAAAATAAATTTGTTCAATCAAATTGATCCTAGTTAGCAATAAACTTCAAGAAGCTGTTAATTATGTACTAGTTTCATTAAATAACACACATTTGGTTAATAGTTATTTTAATTAAAAAGCCAAAGTAAGCGTTTTTTAAAATAAATGTAAAAGTGATTTAAAGTTCATAGTCCAGGAAAAATTTAGATAAAAATAATTAACATTAAACATAAAAAACGTAAATGAATCAATTTGACTGATTGTAAACTTGAGTAAATTTTGATGCCGAAAATTCTTTAAAGAGGAAGATAGTTGAGGTAGAAGGAAAATATCAACAGATCATTTTCGAAATTTAACTGTTGATCTTGATCCTTCTATGGTAAGTTCTATGCTAAGCTGTCCAGTTTCCAAAGTTGTATTAATTGTATGAGTAGTCAATAAACATTGGTCGACATGGAGATCTGTGAGCCTTTCTTTTAGTATGCAACAGACCATCTTCCGGCCGTATTGATCGTTGAGATCAGTTTATCTTTCATAATTATTGGTTTCACGTAAATACCTAAAGGATTTATCAAACTCTGGCGAGACGTTTTGATAGATACAGTTACGAAAGTAGTTGATGAGTGAGGAGACGTTGACACTGCCTAAATAATTCGGCTTTTTATACTAGTAAGAAGAGTGCCACGTGTGTAAAATAAATTTGCTAGGTTTAGACAACTTTACGACTTGAATTTCACTTTGACGTCACTCATCATCTTCACCACTGCATACAAGTACATAAATTACAATGCAGCCACTGATTATTAGAATTTTAAGAAAAACATGGTAACAAATTAATGAGAAGTAATCTGGTAGATAGGGCTCACTAACTAATGGAAAAACAGTTAAATTATAATTCTTTTTTATTTATTGTATCTGATTATTGACCAGGCACTCCATGAATGATATACTCCTTAAGCTTAATTAGGAAACGATGATGAAGACGGACGTAGAGATCGAGGCTAAATATATATCTATTCCTTAGTTGATTTCTTTGTGATCGAATGTTCAAATATTAATTTGCGTTTCAACCTTCATATACTTTTTTGAATTTAGTGAAATAACAAAATCTTATGAAAATTAGTTTAACGTGTTTTAACTAAAATAAACCAGATAAATTAAGAAGCCCGTAAACTTAACTTTGTTTAAACAAGATGATCAAAATTCTCCCAAGTTAGTGTAACGTTTATGAAATCACCTTCAAGAGAATTGATTATTTCAAATCGTTAGAATTCCTAAAACAGAGAAACATGATTCAAAATTCTGTAAAAATATTAATAAAGAACGAAAAATAATTACAAGAGTAACTGATTAATAAAGTAAAAAGTGTCCTTTAATACGGCTTTGGGGTAGTAATATTAATGTTCAGAAATCCAAATGAACACTCAATGATGAAATCATATTAATACTTAGTGATCTTCTATCTTTCTGAACAAAATTTTAATTTGCTACAAAACTTCCTGAATAAAGTATTTTGAGAAACCGCTGGAAACTAAGAAACAGTGGATACATGTTTTTGTACACTGATGATCATCCTCAACTTTTTAAGAGAATCGAATCTAATATATTCCAGGTCTATAGAAACTACGATACAATTAAGCAATAGAATCACAAACTAATGGTTCACTTTTCTTGGCCTTAATCATTTTGCGATATATAAAGGTATTTGTGTTTTACCATTCTGACATTAAGCTAAATAATTATTGATGCTCAACGATTATAGCTTACAGAATAATTCTTTTTAAGGAAACATGTTTACTCAGTTCACTGGGAAGATACACATGAAATATCTCAGTTATAAAGTACTTTGTGAACATAAAAGCCAAGTTTTTATTTTCAGGGTTAAAATACTTTATTTAACAATTTCATCACACAGTCAGTACATATAATCAATAATAGCCTGTTTTATATATATATATATATATATATATACAAAAAGTTGTTCACGTTGTCTGAATATACTACGAAGAACTCTAAATTCCTGAACATGTCTGACTTAAAATCGAAACATTATGACTAATAATTTTGTTTAGATCCATTCTTGAAAAAGACCACTTTTTGTTTGATACAAGTGAACATCCTATATAGATTGACAAATAACTGAAATGATCATTTGAAGCAGTTACTTTTTGGTATGCAAAGCAATCACTGAATTACTAGTGCATAATAGTTTATATTCAGTCTTTTATCAAGAATATATCTTATTCAATAAAACTTTTTGTTATATAAACTACTAAATTAAGACTAGAAATCAGTAAAATGAAATTGAGAAAATTGTTTATCCTTAGTTAACCTTAAAATAATTTGATGAACTGTAGAAAGATCAGGTTAAACTGCATTTGGGCATAATTCTTAATCCATATCAATATTTATCATACACTATGGAGTAATCAGTGTAGACTTGAGTTAGAAAAAATGTTATTATTATTATTAAATGTTTTTGTTTTAAAGATAATTTGAGAAAGGCTAGAAATATTTTAATTTGTAAGCGTCATAAAGTAGAATAAAGCAAAATCATATGACTTGCATTCCTGAAAATTATTCATTGAAAAAAAAGAAACACAACTGAAGATTCATAATAAAAATGTTAGAATTTTGGCTATCAATAAATGGATTTGTTTTCACACTCTATTCTGTAAGTATCCTATGTGTTCTAGAGTTGTATTATTATTTTTCAAATTGGTAAGACATTATTGCGTTTTAATGAAGAGTGTACTATTTAATTTGTTGAAGAAAAAAAACACAAGAAAAGTTTACAAATATTTTTTTCTAGTGATTGGATCTTTTAAAAAAAAGGAGAAAAATAAGTGTTTAAAATATTACAGTTAATTTGGATAATAAATACCTTACTTTAAACTTGTAACAGTAATCATTAGTTTACTGTTCTATGTAAGCACTCTCAACTCTCATTGTCTATTTTTAAAATATAATCTAACTTAATCACTTCTGGAAGATCATCTCCGTATCTAAGTTTTATTTATACGCATTACAATAGTACACAAATTAATATTAAGTGAAACAAATCTCTGTAAGATCTTTTAATTGTACATACTACAATGATAATGAGTTTCATAAAAATTCATACTATTGACAAGAAAATAGCTCTTAATTAACAACTGATTTCTCTTAGATGGGTTCACGTTGAGCAAACCTCTGCTCTTAACAACAAATGTTGCCACAGTATGTCCATTGACTTCATCAATGAACATAAGTTCATGAAACAGCCAGACTATATATAACGGTACCGTATCTTCAACTTAATCGTTAAAATGTCAGGTTACTGCCGAAAGTTCTTACGTACCCTAAACATTTACTGAAAGGATGTACAGTGAGTTGACTGCACGTCTAGTTTTATTTAATTTTAAATGTTATTGTGTAAGCAGTTACTTACCGAATTTTTCTTATCAGAAGCGGTACATTTAACTTGTCAATCAGTTTTTATCAACAATAATCAGGTGTTTTAGATTATGCTCATAATCAATTTTTGTTTCTAAACTGTTTTTGACATGCGTCACCTTAAGTACATATATATATACATATATATATATATATATATATATATATATATATATATATATATATATATATATACTACGGTTCATGATGATCAACGGATATAATTTTATCCATTTCTATTGCGCTATATTTAAGTCAATCAAATACAAATAAGTCTTTCAACTTAAAAAAAAATTAATATATCTTCGATACCATTGTTCTATTAAAATAAATCAAACCATCCTGTAGAGTTCAAACACGATTGAAATTACAATAAAGTTTTCATTTCTCGGAACAATTTTATTGAAATTTTTGCCAACCACACTTTATATGAAATGAAATACCCGACATTATTAACGACTGAATACTCATTTTAAGCAAATAATCAAATTAGAACTGTAAGTTTAATAAACGCACTTTTTTCACGAAGAAAAGAAGATTCGTTAGTCTCCAATCTAGAAATTTTCGATAGTTTATTGAAAATAAAGGCAAATCTAAATAAGATTGAGTTACACATGTTTGCATATGTCAGAAATGTTTGTTCAAGTTATTTGCCTGGGTACACGACGATTATCGGTTATTTTATCGTTTTCTTGATTTGTTCTTCTAAAATCGAGTTCAATGGTTCAAATCTCTCATCCTTTTAGCTAAAAGATTAAAATTCCGTCAACGTAAACTGAATTGACGACTATGAGTGACATTTTAGCCAGTCACGAAGCAGTATTTAGTTATGAAGCAAAGAAATAAAAATTACTGTGTAATAATAGCTTTTATATTGCAGTGGAACATGGTATCAACGTTGCAACAATTGTCAGCTAGAGTGAAAAGTTTCAGTTCATCGAAAACACAGCATCGACAGAACACTTAGAGGTTACTTGAGAAAACAGTTCAGATTGTAAAACATACAAGAAGATGCAAATGGATCATTGAAGACTACTTATACGCATCAAGTAAATACTTTGTAACTTCTCGCAATAAATATACCTACATCTTGCCTATTGTCGTGTTTTTCAATATGATTAGTTAACTTTTACACGTTGAAATATTAATAATGGTAATGGAAAATGATCAGCTTTTCACAATAAGTGTTGGGCTAGTATGATGCATTAGGGTTACTACCGCATAGGGTTTCCATCACCAACTGACATCAGTTGTAGTGCAGTTGGGCTTTGAACTCTGTCGTTTATATAATAAAGAAGTTTAAAAATGAGTTCCAGAGTTAGGAGATAGAGCAGGAAAACATTATCTAACTACGCAAACACTCTTGACTATGAATTGAATCACGTCAAATACTTTTAGAAAAAAGTAGGTACTTGTAAATTATCTCAAGGACCATGGTATAACCACTTTAGTTACGTGATACATAATTTTATATATCTCAGACATCATGATGTCGTTCAGAAGAACGATAAAAGCTCCACGACTAAACCATCCAGCTCAGAGAACAAAACTCCATCAAAATCATCCATTTGAGCTACAAATCTTCCCCACTATCTCATAAATTTCAGACATTTTAAGAACCAAATGTATTCAATTTTAACCTAGTTCACAAAACAATACCAGCCGTATTTCACTATGGTTTTTTTATTTTGCTCGAAAATCCATGATGCGCTGTTTTGATTCTCACTTGTTTACTCTAGAACGTCAGTGTAGTATACTTTTAACGTAAATTCCTTGAATTGACTGACTTGATTCAGTCAGTTTTTTTCGTTATCAAATGTTCATTTATGTAAGTCACTTGACATTTATTTCATATACTGTTTCTTTTGATGATTTAAATCTTCAAAAAGACGACATATTTACTAACATACATTATCAATAAATCATAATCATTAGCCTGTTGGGGCGTTAAAAATATACTAGTACTAAATTCATAAAAGAACATTACTATTTCAGTGAATAGGCAAAATAAAAAACCATGTATGGGGATATTGAGAAAAAGCGCAATTTTATTTTATTAACATAGGACAGGTGTAAAACATAATTTGTTCTGATAGTTATAAATTCAGGTAAAATCACATGTCTCCTATCATTCAGGTAGATAATTTTCCACATAATGTTCCTATTGACCTTACAAAATTTGAAATATCTTTTAGCTCTTTACTGAAAAATGTACTATACAGCAAACTAAAAGCTTTTTATTTCGTTATCTTAATGAGGTCTAATTTGAACACAGTGATATTTTAACTTACGTAGGAATATATCGAGTATTAAGTTTTTGCCGGTTTTTTAAAGACCTTCTGAATGAGGCGATATCATGATTCAAAAAATAAACGTTTCAAAGTCTATTATCAATCAAACGTTTTAAAATGATTCGGAATTCACTTTATACAGTAATGCATTCGTACCGAGATTTCTTGAATAATTTTAGTCAAAGATGAAATATTTTGCTAAAAACTTACAATAGAATAAAGAAATACGAGATAAACATTTGTTTTTACAGTGCAAATTACAAAGCATGTTATGACGTCTTGATGATACTAACTAATAAATTTTGCTTTGAAAACACTGAAGTATGTGTTTTCAGTGTAATGAAGTTAAAATAGGTAAAGTTGACGAATACGCTTAGACACTGGACTCTAATGAAATTATTTTTATTTGCATCATTTCTTTTGTTAAATAATGGATTATTACTGCATCTTGTTGTTATGAAAACTGACTGATCCTGAAATATATCTCCAATGTAGAATAATTTATCTTGACATTAAGCCTGTGAATTCATGCGCAGAAATATATAAAGTTTATTAACCAAGAAGTAGTCAAA
This sequence comes from Schistosoma haematobium, assembly GCF_000699445.3. Classification (NCBI taxonomy): domain Eukaryota; kingdom Metazoa; phylum Platyhelminthes; class Trematoda; order Strigeidida; family Schistosomatidae; genus Schistosoma; species Schistosoma haematobium. The sequence goes on from NC_067195.1 coordinate 40,438,714, forward strand.
CAAAAACTAATATCAAGACTTAATAATAGTTTTATAGACAAGTAACATGTAATTCCTGGCATAATAAAGGATCATAATGATCCATAGTAACTGCATTTGATCTTATATATGTTTATCATTATAAAACGGTACTTTCATAGTTGCTTTCAGGCGTTTTTAAAAATTTGTAATATTTGTTACGGACGAAATAACTGGTTTTTATCATTTAATGATATTAAAATAGTTTTAGTACTTGGATAGTACTCATAGGAACTTATCAGAGTTCCATTCTCAATATTAATTCACGTCATTATGGTGAATTCCTTTACATTGATGATTATCATTTTACAATTCCCCTTTTCTTACAATGAAATTTCAGTTTTATAAACATTTTGTTCATACATAAGCATCAGAATGTGTTACATATAATGTATAGTAATTTCTAATTCAATAACTTTGATTTATTCAATACTTGTAGCTAGTTTTTCTGTGCTACTCATTCTGATTGATGAAAAAGTAAGACTTGATTTATGTCTATTTTATTCTTCTCTGTTTAGTTTGATTTGCTTATCAATGAACAACATGTATTGTCTTTAGATACATATCCTTTCAGATAACTCAGTAAACTTTGCGAACCAAACGTTATTTCATGTCCATTTCTTATTAGTTTCAGAACTGAAGCATCAAACTTCCTGTTAAACGTGTTTCAAAGCTCCGTATAAACTTCTCTTCTTGCAATTCGATAGATCTGATAGAAGTTCAACATACCTTTTTGTCATTCTTCATTATGACATTTATTTCATTCCCATTCAAATTCAATTACTTCTTTAATTAAACTACTTTAATCTCCTTAAAATGTGGAAACTCTTCAGCATTTGGAAACTGTTTCAACATCACGTGTTTTCCAGCCGACAAAACTATTATATAATCATAATTATATGTATGTTCTTACCCTATAATTAAATAAAATTGGTTTCCAAATAGATAAAAATTGATCCCTCTATTAAATTTACCAGTGACACTATAGTTCAGGTGGTTCAACTCTGAAAAGTTTCATTTTATTCTACCACTCTGTAAATTGTTACAAAGACTTCTGAAGAGCTCTTTAAATAGCTGAATTTATTAGATAAATAAATGGATAGTCATGACATATGATGAGTAACTTTGTCTACAAATGCAAACTCAAAGTGATATAACTGACGACAAATGGTTTTATAAGTTTGGTTATTTAAAACACCGTATTTTTCACATTTTATGAAAGTATAGGAGCTTCTTCTACCAACCACTTTAATCTTGTATTAGTGTGATTTACAAGCTAATTCAAATTTATACAAATGGGTCAAGATTACATTGGGAGTGTAAGTTCTAATATGTAAGACATCTGAAATTAATAATGCAAAACTACACTTTATAACTTATAGATTAACTCCCCTGACTTTCCACATTTACGACAATCAGTTAAGGGGAAAAATGGGCTTTACGTAACTTGATGAACTACAAATATTTGAATCCAGCTAATAGTAAAGTCAGATTACGATGGTGGAAAAACTCTCAAATCATAATGATTCGGAATTTAAGACTGTCCTGAGCAACTTTGGTTAGGTTTAAACATTCTTACTGCCTAAATTTAAAATATTTGAGGTATTCGAGACAATCTCATATGATTCTCATATTGAGGCTGAGAAAAATCATCACTGCAGTATCATCTTAAAAAAATACTTAAAAAAATAAAGACCTCATGTCTCTTATATACAGTTTACGTTTGTAAATTAATGCTTTATTAATTCTGTCGTTCTGTTTCGTTGGTGCAGGTTTGCTAAAAGAAACCTCTGTATAAAAGTCATTGTTTAATTTGTAATGCAGAAAACTATACATTATCATTCAACTTGAAACTTACATTCTTTCATTTCTATGAAGATATCCAAAGAAATATCCAGTGTTTTATTTTTAAAAATAGAGTTTTGTGTGAAGTTGTCCTTGTCAATAAAAACAACAATTAAAAACGTTTTAATTAGCTGAATAGCTACTAGTTGGTAATCATCTGGATAATCTATACTTAAATCTGTTATTTTTGAAATCTATTAAGTTTGTTTCTAATTTAGAATGAATGAATCAGCAATTAGACTGCTAATTGTTTATTATTTATATTATGACTTTAAGTTGGGTCGTTTTTTTACCCTGTGCTAATTGTTGTGTCCTTGACTGGAAAATTAGAGAGCAGCGTACTTACCGATCGATTACAGTGACACGTAAATACGTACGGACGGCCTAGAGTCTCGATTGGTTTGCGCTTCCCTGTCTAGCCCAGTCAGTTGAGTCCAGAACACAAGCCACAGCCTCGGAGATATGAATCATTATATTTCAAACATACACTGTTTATATACCAATCAAGCACACCACATCGTACCATAAAATAGAAAACAACATTTTGTATAATATTCAACAAGTGAACAGATATCGACCAATAGGAAATGTCCATTTAAAGTCCAAGGACACCATTGGACTTAACATGATAATTATTGGTCTATTCCTCCGCAACCAAAACACCTCCCCTTTTTTGAAGATCCGGAGTTGATATCCGGATTTTGAAATTTTCTGGGTTCATCCTCCCCCACGAAATAATGTTGGGTCCTCATATTCCCAAGTTAAAATTAATTTGTCTTTATTTAAAACATTATTGTCACATTGAACAGAGAAGTCACTGAAAGTGATTAAATAGTGGGGATCAATGTCGCTTGATATGAGGTCATCAACGTTTGATTCTTCTGGAACATTGTCATCGGATTTGTTGAAAATCTCATTTGTAAACAGTTGATCACTGAGATAATCAACATCTATCAAAATTGTATTAGATTTCTGATCATCATTTGATGCATCTAACACATTTTCTGGTACAAGAGGATCTAGATAATAAGATTCATCAGAATCTTCTGTTGTTGACTGATGAGGACCGTTTGGAGCAGCTAGACTCAGTATACTGCACGATTCGTTTCCTGTTTCCTTGTGAGAGGGTACTGTAATTAATTTATGAGCATTTAATAAGAGATCTTCCTGTGAGCTGGGTACATCACTGTCTGTACACGTTTCAGGAACAGTGGGATTTGAACCCACGACAGGGAATGTTTCGGAATTTGACATTTCTGGACAACTGGGCGGATCATGAATAACTGTCTCGTTTACATCACTGGTCGTCCGGGATTCACAGAGGCTTTTATAAACAGCTTCATATGTCCTGCAGTTGTTTTCCAGCTCAGTCTGCAGATGAGAAATGAACTTACCAACTTCTGTTGCACCTCCGAAACATGGAAAATTTACCAACAGTGTGCGTAAATTTTCTTAAAAATTTAACTGGCTATTCTTGAAGCACTGCTGTTGTTGCTCAAGTAGAAGCTGTAATTGATCGGAAAAGGTAGTCATTTTTTAGCACCTGCAATGAAAATTAATTGTAGGAATGATGACCAATGTTGCTCAAGGACGCTGATGACAATCTGGATGCTGATTGGTCGAAACAATTAGCCTGAATCTGGTCCAACTACAAGGTTCAAAATTTTCCTCCACCCCGTCGCCAATTGTTATGACTTTAGGTTGCTGTCGATTTTTACCCTGTGCTAATTGTTGTGTCCTTGACTGGAAAATTAGAGAGCAGCGTACTTACCGATCGATTACAGTGACACGTAAATACGTACGGACGGCCTAGAGTCTCGATTGGTTTGCGCTTCCCTGTCTAGCCCAGTCAGTTGAGTCCAGAACACAAGCCACAGCCTCGGAGATATGAATCATTATATTTCAAACATACACTGTTTATATACCAATCAAGCACACCACATCGTACCATAAAATAGAAAACAACATTTTGTATAATATTCAACAAGTGAACAGATATCGACCAATAGGAAATGTCCATTTAAAGTCCAAGGACACCATTGGACTTAACATGATAATTATTGGTCTATTCCTCCGCAACCAAAACACCTCCCTTTTTTGAAGATCCGGAGTTGATATCCGGATTTTGAAATTTTCTGGGTTCATCCTCCCCACGAAATAATGTTGGGTCCTCATATTCCCAAGTTAAAATTAATTTGTCTTTATTTAAAACATTATTGTCACATTGAACAGAGAAGTCACTGAAAGTGATTAAATAGTGGGGATCAATGTCGCTTGATATGAGGTCATCAACGTTTGATTCTTCTGGAACATTGTCATCGGATTTGTTGAAAATCTCATTTGTAAACAGTTGATCACTGAGATAATCAACATCTATCAAAATTGTATTAGATTTCTGATCATCATTTGATGCATCTAACACATTTTCTGGTACAAGAGGATCTAGATAATAAGATTCATCAGAATCTTCTGTTGTTGACTGATGAGGACCGTTTGGAGCAGCTAGACTCAGTATACTGCACGATTCGTTTCCTGTTTCCTTGTGAGAGGGTACTGTAATTAATTTATGAGCATTTAATAAGAGATCTTCCTGTGAGCTGGGTACATCACTGTCTGTACACGTTTCAGGAACAGTGGGATTTGAACCCACGACAGGGAATGTTTCGGAATTTGACATTTCTGGACAACTGGGCGGATCATGAATAACTGTCTCGTTTACATCACTGGTCGTCCGGGATTCACAGAGGCTTTTATAAACAGCTTCATATGTCCTGCAGTTGTTTTCCAGCTCAGTCTGCAGATGAGAAATGAACTTACCAACTTCTGTTGCACCTCCGAAACATGGAAAATTTACCAACAGTGTGCGTAAATTTTCTTAAAAATTTAACTGGCTATTCTTGAAGCACTGCTGTTGTTGCTCAAGTAGAAGCTGTAATTGATCGGAAAAGGTAGTCATTTTTTAGCACCTGCAATGAAAATTAATTGTAGGAATGATGACCAATGTTGCTCAAGGACGCTGATGACAATCTGGATGCTGATTGGTCGAAACAATTAGCCTGAATCTGGTCCAACTACAAGGTTCAAAATTTTCCTCCACCCCGTCGCCAATTGTTATGACTTTAGGTTGCTGTCGATTTTTACCCTGTGCTAATTGTTGTGTCCTTGACTGGAAAATTAGAGAGCAGCGTACTTACCGATCGATTACAGTGACACGTAAATACGTACGGACGGCCTAGAGTCTCGATTGGTTTGCGCTTCCCTGTCTAGCCCAGTCAGTTGAGTCCAGAACACAAGCCACAGCCTCGGAGATATGAATCATTATATTTCAAACATACACTGTTTATATACCAATCAAGCACACCACATCGTACCATAAAATAGAAAACAACATTTTGTATAATATTCAACAAGTGAACAGATATCGACCAATAGGAAATGTCCATTTAAAGTCCAAGGACACCATTGGACTTAACATGATAATTATTGGTCTATTCCTCCGCAACCAAAACACCTCCCCTTTTTTGAAGATCCGGAGTTGATATCCGGATTTTGAAATTTTCTGGGTTCATCCTCCCCACGAAATAATGTTGGGTCCTCATATTCCCAAGTTAAAATTAATTTGTCTTTATTTAAAACATTATTGTCACATTGAACAGAGAAGTCACTGAAAGTGATTAAATAGTGGGGATCAATGTCGCTTGATATGAGGTCATCAACGTTTGATTCTTCTGGAACATTGTCATCGGATTTGTTGAAAATCTCATTTGTAAACAGTTGATCACTGAGATAATCAACATCTATCAAAATTGTATTAGATTTCTGATCATCATTTGATGCATCTAACACATTTTCTGGTACAAGAGGATCTAGATAATAAGATTCATCAGAATCTTCTGTTGTTGACTGATGAGGACCGTTTGGAGCAGCTAGACTCAGTATACTGCACGATTCGTTTCCTGTTTCCTTGTGAGAGGGTACTGTAATTAATTTATGAGCATTTAATAAGAGATCTTCCTGTGAGCTGGGTACATCACTGTCTGTACACGTTTCAGGAACAGTGGGATTTGAACCCACGACAGGGAATGTTTCGGAATTTGACATTTCTGGACAACTGGGCGGATCATGAATAACTGTCTCGTTTACATCACTGGTCGTCCGGGATTCACAGAGGCTTTTATAAACAGCTTCATATGTCCTGCAGTTGTTTTCCAGCTCAGTCTGCAGATGAGAAATGAACTTACCAACTTCTGTTGCACCTCCGAAACATGGAAAATTTACCAACAGTGTGCGTAAATTTTCTTAAAAATTTAACTGGCTATTCTTGAAGCACTGCTGTTGTTGCTCAAGTAGAAGCTGTAATTGATCGGAAAAGGTAGTCATTTTTTAGCACCTGCAATGAAAATTAATTGTAGGAATGATGACCAATGTTGCTCAAGGACGCTGATGACAATCTGGATGCTGATTGGTCGAAACAATTAGCCTGAATCTGGTCCAACTACAAGGTTCAAAATTTTCCTCCACCCCGTCGCCAATTGTTATGACTTTAGGTTGCTGTCGATTTTTACCCTGTGCTAATTGTTGTGTCCTTGACTGGAAAATTAGAGAGCAGCGTACTTACCGATCGATTACAGTGACACGTAAATACGTACGGACGGCCTAGAGTCTCGATTGGTTTGCGCTTCCCTGTCTAGCCCAGTCAGTTGAGTCCAGAACACAAGCCACAGCCTCGGAGATATGAATCATTATATTTCAAACATACACTGTTTATATACCAATCAAGCACACCACATCGTACCATAAAATAGAAAACAACATTTTGTATAATATTCAACAAGTGAACAGATATCGACCAATAGGAAATGTCCATTTAAAGTCCAAGGACACCATTGGACTTAACATGATAATTATTGGTCTATTCCTCCGCATCCACAACAATCTAACTTTATTCTATTACAATATTGAGAAACACCTGAAAATTTTAGTGATTTAGATCTAAGTGACATTCTAGTTATGTTATCATTTATTCTATGGCTTTATGAATAACAAGTATTTAGCATAAAAATATGAAACAGGCATTCCACGTCAAGTTGATTTTTTATTAATGTTTAATATCATTTTACATGTTCGATGCTTCTCCATTACTGAACATCCTGACTGTCAAGTAACTATTTGTTTCTTAACAGGATTAAAGCTAATATAACAGATGTAATATGGTCAATATCCGTTATGTTCTGTTAGTTGAATCTTAAATCATTAACGTCAAAATAAACAACTTTTATACCTGACACAATGTGAATGCAAAGAATTCCATGTGTTAGCTTAATTATTCAAACAGTTAGTTATTCATTGATGTGTCAGAGAATATGATTCATTATAGATGTTATAACCTTATGAGGCTAGTGATAATATTAACACTCATGGATCGACATCATTTGAATAGACTTTAAAAACGAACAACAACTGAACACATCATTCGTTACAGAATGGGATTCGTCTATTGTGCGTATTCACTACCATACATACGGTTGACAATTTCACTTTTAATATAGCAATCCAGTAGTCCACATGTCCAAGTTTCGTCAATTTTCAGTAGAAAGCAAATGTTATAATAACAATAATAATCTATATTTACGCGACAAGCTTTATTGATTTGAATGTAATTAGAAATCGTTTAATGTAACACAGATGGCCTGATAATATTTTATTAAATGTCAAATTAGGAGCAATATTTTCATTTTTCCGGTTTAAATAGTAAATAAATTTCTATGTGTTTATCGGAAAATAAAAATGAAATTCATGTGGGAATTAAGATACCTTTATGTATCAAAAAAAAATCAACTAGGTCGTGTTATAGTGCCTCATTAGGCATGTGATTAACTATTTATAAATTTCAATAAAAACGAAAGATATTATAAAACAAATAAAAACATTAGACAGCATCAAGGGTAATGTGACTATGGCTGATATTCTGAAAGAATATATTTTAACTTAAAAGTGTCCGAAGTACATCATGGCCAAAAATACTTAGAATGAAATTCTTGTATATGAATGAAAGAATTCACACTCGGTAGATGTGTACTAATCACTTGACTTTCCAACCTGAAGATATGTACCGCAGACAAGTGAAAAAGAAACGACTCACAATCCCCTGATTAGCACTTAATAAAGGGCTATAGGAATTATCAAGATAGAACTTATCTTCATCTTCAACTGTATCAACAAAAACATACTTACCTTCGCAGATCTTTTAAATTAATGATATGCAGGTCTAAATGATAATTGTGGTGTTTGCTTGTAAATAATAAAGAGCGAATGTACAAATTAATTAAATTAAAGCCTGATATCTAAAAAGAATTGTTGTCTACCTGTCTTAGTGTATTTATTTACAGTATAAAATGTATCTTACTAAAATAAACTATTCTGATTATTATGAGAGAACTGAATGGTTCGAATATTTGCGCCTTACTTGCTTCACCTTTCCTATAAGTGTGGAATAAATACATTTATTCATACTACTGATGACTTCCAACATTTATGTAGACAACTGACGGATTGAATTCATTTACTAACAGTCATATTTTTAATTTTAACATAGGCGATGCTCAACTTGAATCTTCTTAAGAATTAGTGGGCAATAATTTGATGGGATTTGCTGAATATATTTGACATGAAGTAGAACGTTACTTGTTTGAATCAATAACACAGTCATCAAAGCTAAAAATTACGTGAATCAATATCTTTTGCTGGCCACACCTGAGACGTTCAGTAACTGATGTTGGTACTTCTAAGATAGAAAAAAAAATGAAACGATGATGAATTATAATAAATGTACTTTTTGTTATATCCCAATGAGTAGAAAGTTGAATTTCTGAAGTTTCGTGAAATTTTCTACACATTGAGATATACGAAAAAATATTTGTTATTAACTTTATACCCAATGCTCATTTTGTTTGAAACTATCAAGTCCAACCTTGGCATTCATGACAACTTATGTTAACAACCATTTTTAGATCAGTTTTTTGAGTATGTTTCTGGTAAGGGGAAGCAAAAGATAAACAGTTCGAAAGGTCTGTTTTGATTAATATTGTTTTATTGAGAATCTAAATATTTCTGAAAGGTATGCAGGTAAACTTTTATTCGAGAAAGACTGTAATTACTGTTGTTTTATCAGTCTTATTGGTCACTTGAATAAAATGGACTATTTGAAAACAATCATTGCAGAAAAAGGAGATCTGTAAAGAACTAATCTGATGCACTTGGTTGAGTAGTGGATATGAACAACTGATGCGTTGTATATCAAGACGAAATGGTCATCTGATTCACTCTGGCTATCATTAGTTACCTAACCGAAGTCATTACGTGCATACAACCTTTATTGGTTTTTACAACTGTAAATAATAGTGGCAAGAAATTTTTGTTTTCGTATTGATTTATAACTTATTAAAACTTTTAGCTCTCGGTTGACATTTCAGAGGTTATAATTCCTGCACAGTCGTTCATTTATAAGTATATCATTTGCACTTGTTTTGTCCACAATTGGTTGAAAATATCTAACGTGATTTAAAATATCTTATGCTTATACATATATTCTGGATTCATTTATCTAGGTATATCACCTGAAGATATCGAAGAAGCTCGTTCTGCACCAGAAATGAAAATGCTCTCAGATCTCAAAGCAGCGCGTTTAAAAAGATACAATTTAAACATACTAGACGCACAAGGTGCTGCTCCAGTAAGTGTCCTATTATTAACCATAGTTTGTTCTACTCATACACTTATTGATGATGTCTGTCCGAACAATATCATTTCATTTAGTTTTACAGTGAACTGTATGAGTAATCAAGAACAGTAACTTATCTAATGTAACATCCATAAGCAACACTGCACGGTCGTCAATCAATGTACGATACCTATATCTCTTACTAATGTAATACATCTCCAACGCACGTAAATTAATTTGATTCTTTTAGATGGCCTTTCTGAATTTATTTATATGATAGTGATTGAATCGAAAATGTTTTTATCTACACCGCATAATGTTCTCCTGAGATATTTGGTGTTTGCAAATGATCTCTAACAATTTAGTAAAGTCTTAGAACTCAGAATAAAATATAAAATGTTTCTTGCCTAGTCGTTCATTTTCACCATGTAGAAGTCATAGAATCATGATCTCCAATATAGCTGCAAATATTTACTTAGAGATTTCACTTTGAACAATAATCATCAAAAAAATTGTATACTAAGTATTGTTTATGTCACTCATATTCTGTGTTCTTTTTGTCATATATTAAAATAATAGATTTTAGTTACAAACTGTTTAACCACTAAAAAACAAACACCTAAATATTTAATTTATTGATACAAGAGGTACAATAAATGATTTCTATAGTTGAAGTTTAATGGATTAATTTAACTCAACAAAGGAGAAGCAACAATACAATTATCACTGATTAATTCATGACATTCAGGCTGGAGCTTGCTCCTTTGTTTGATAGTTTTATTTTATTCGCTTAGTTTCACAAAGCTAGTATCAGTTGATTTTATATTCAGCTAGTATAGATTACCGGTTAACACATTGTATAGTACATTACCACCCCATGTTTAATTGATCACAAAGAAAATGAATAGAGATTCAAAGTTGCAAGCTATTTGCTTTATTCTATCAGCGATCGAACTTTTCATTACACAAAAAAAATAAAATATTTCACTTATTGTGGGCTACTTATGTATATAAAGCTGAATAAATTTCGTTTACTTGCTGATTATTATCTATCTTAAACGAAGTGCAAATAAACTCAATTTATTTAAGCCTCATAGGAATAGACGAATTTAAACTGTAACTTGTATGATCCACTTAGTAGTATCATATGCTCAAAAATTAACTTATACATCAAGTTTGTATACAGGTTAACTATGACCAAAACCAACAACTTCATTTTATTTTACTTAACACGTTTTTCTGAAATGTATCGAATGATTACAAGCAATTCATAAATTATAATTTTAATCAAGACGAAAATCACATAAAATCACAAAACTGTCTATTTTTGTGAAAAGTTAAACAATAAAAATTATAATTCAAAAGAATGGAATGAAATCAAAGACTGAGATGCATGGAGTGAAAACAAAGAAAATGCATAAAGATAAAGCATAAGTAAGTCATGACACTCAACGTCTACAAACATAATCTATGGCTTTTATGCGGCACCCAACCAAGTAGTTCACGTGTGCTGCTTATGTCGAATTTTTATGACATATCTTGCTTTGGCTGCACTTAGATTTCTTTCTACCTGTTTTCTCCCAGCACCAAATCCCATCTGTTAGTAATAAGCCAAGAAGATTTGGAGAAATTCTTTAAGTCACTTAGATAAAATAAATATTTGCTTCTAAGTTTACCGTACAAAAATAAGTTACAGTTGCACATTTATTTGAATGGGTTAATTCTGTGTACATAAGGCAGTTTGACTACTTAAGACATACGAATTCTGAATTTAAGCATATCGGGTTTAAATTGAAGGTTTGAAATTTATAACCTAAATTTTTGTGCACGTTTAATTCGAATTAATATTAGTCCAACAGTATCAGAGAAATCATAAAATATGTACAGCTATTTAAACAATATGTCAAAAACTTGACTGAAGGCAAGATATTAAAATAAAATTAACTAGTTCATCTTTCTCTTAAAAAACTGATGAAAGTTCTACAATGAAACCAACCAGCTCAAATGACAAAACTCTACCAAAATCTGATAAATATATATAACTAGAATGTTAGATGAAATTTTAGTGTTAATTTATATAATTTATTTGAATAAATCGGAGTTTCTTTGTTGATAACAGTTCAACTATTGGTTACTAGTTTTAACTCACGAGAAATAAACTTTATGTAGCTCTTAAAAACTTTTAGTCTTCTTTTGGATTTCTTCTGTATGATAGAACTTATGGTCGAAACCTTCTAAGCGCTTATTATTTTCCACAATTTCACTAAATTAGGAATAGTAAACCGCTAACATCTTATTAAATAAAAGTAATATAATAATTGGTTAAAAGGTTAGACCTTAAATAAATAGACCACATTTAAAATTTATCATTCATATGGATTCTTTTAACTTCATCTATTTGTAGTTAAATATGTCTCCCATTGTCTGGTTACTGTAATATCGATAATCCTTTTGGATCATTATTTTTACTTCATCTCACTAGGCAATATTATAAAATATTTTTAGTTTCTTTCTGATGATGGATTGCTAAGAAATTTACTATAGCTTAAAATTTAATGAATTAAGCGCCAAACATCTTTTCAAACAGTCATCTTTCCGCTTAACTAATCTGAAGTACTCAAAATCTGAAAACAACTAAGTAATTCGAAAGCAGTGTTCGTAAACCTTTTCACGCTTATAAAAAAGAAAACAATTTATTTTTCCGGTAAACAAATCTAGTTTGGCTGTCGATATTGATGTAAACTTGCCTTATGTTAATGTGTCTTTATTTTTACTGCGTATGTTAACAAATAATAAACTAGTTTTCTAGAAGAAAATAAGCTTGACAATTAGTTATGATTTTCCACCCATTCAAGCAGAAATATGAAACAGTACCAGTGAACAGAATATCTGAATTTATATTTATGTCCACTGCCAGCTGTTCATAGCACCCTCTATAAATAAATATTCAACCTTAACGTTTATGTACCAACTTACTCCTCTAAACTATCGTGGAGCAGAGGCCACCGACCAAAATCCTCCAACCAACTCCGTCCCTGTCTCTCCATTCCAGGTGTTACCAACCGCTACACATTCTTTTGATGTCTGTCTCTGATTCTCGACACAATATGGTTTTCGGTCTGTCTATTTTTCGTGTGCCCTGAGAATTCCAAGTTAGACCTTGCTCTGTGGTGCAGTTCGATGATTTCCTCAATGCAATTCAACTTCGGTGTCTCTTCCGAATTTTTTATTCATCTAGAAGCTGGATTACTTGACCTTAACGTTAGACTTAAATTTGCAAACCGTATCTACTCAGAGGAAAAGAATTTACATTTTAATCTGTAACTTATCTGACTTAATACATTAATCGTGTGTTCCTGATCAAACAAAAATATGAGTAGTTCCATAAAAATTACCGAAACAGTGTTAATTTAAGAAACGTTCTGTATATTTTTAGATTCATGTTGCTGCAGCTTGTGGATATTGTGAGGTCGGCCTCTTTTTACTCCAGTCTGGTGTAGATCCTAACAGTTTAGACGCAGATGGATGGACACCTTCTCATGTTGCTGCTTGCTGGGGTGAAGTAAGTTATCTTTTCTGACAAACGTTTTCTGGAAATGTTCCATTCCAAGTCATCATAGTTTTATTATACTTGTGCCTCTAGGATAGAAATTTTGAAGTCATTTTAAGCAATACTTTCAGTGTAGCTTCATAAAATAATCAACTTAAAAATGATGGCTAAAAGAAAGGTTAGATATAAGTACGTTGAAAAAGAACTTTTGCAGCGCACCTTATAATAAAATAACATTTTCTATGGTATTCTTTCACAACTTACAACTCAGTTCTTCTTTTAAACCATTGAATTTAATTTTTTTTCTGTTACAATTCATTACCGGTAATATATTAGGAGTTGGTTTTCGAAAGATTATCAGTATGTTTCAAATATCAAGTGACTATATAACACCTCTGTGACACAAATTATTGTCTGGATAATTATAAGGCAAATACTAAATCCATAAATTATGTTTAAATTACGTCATAAGCGTGATAACCTAACGTTGGAGTTAAAAATCCCTCCATGAAGTATTTTTAAGCTTTGTCCAGATCCTGCTAACTACTTATTCTGAAAAACAATCAAGTCACATGTTTTGCTTAGCTGAACTGTAATAATAATAACGTATAATAAACAAACCGTTCCAGTTCCACTTCCAGTATTTCTTTTGAAATTAGGTTTTTAAGAAAAACTAAGAAATAAACATTATGGGTGACGTGAAATTTCAATGTCGAGACTCTCTATAAAAATATGAAATAGGTGTTCTTAATTAACTCTATACAATTTTCCCCCAAAATTCTACGTAACCTTTCCATTGAAATGTAATATCTACACCGATGTCAGTCATAGCTTATTTTGCCATTTATAAGCTAAAAACTTTGAGTATGAATGTGTTGGCACAATGCTTGGGGAATTGACCAGTTTTGTGGAGCATTTTCATACCACGTGAGTCATTACCTACTGAATTGTTTGTTGAAAGAATATTTTATTGTGACAAAACACAGAAGCAGTTGTAAAAATTCCATAACCGAAAAGAATCTGATGCGTTTTGTGACTTCTTATTGGGATTAATCACACAATATATATATATATATATATATATATATATATATATATATATATATATATATATATATATATATATATATATATATATATATATATATTACTAGCGATTCCCAGTGTCTTAGATAAGCCTTATCTTACTTCATCATTTATTCACGAAGTTATTTCACTTGGCTCAATTTTGGTATTCCGACTATAAGTGTTTCATTTAGTGCATCAAATACATCTGAGTTGCCCAAAATACTATTAACTTATACACCGTCAGTTCACTAACAAGTACTGATTACCATTTATGTCTGAGTGCTAAGAAGAAGACTTTGATGTCATTACTGTTTACTTAAAGGAAAAGGTTGAAGAGGTTTTTTATCTGCAATGCCTCATCTAATGACCTGGATTTTCATTTCTGTTATTTTGGATCTGATGCTTTACTTTTCCGGGCAAATAACTATGCAAATGGTTAAGTTAGTTTCTTTTACAGAGGTACTAAGTCCACCAATAAAAAACTGAATGAAATTTTTCACACTTTCTTGTGCCAATTAGTAAAATAAGTTTGAGTGATTTTCATTGGTTAACCTTACTAGATCACGTGCTCAGAGGCAGAGGCTTTTCACCCTTGAACACAACTGGGGCTTTATGTAATGTAGGAGAGTATTACATTCAGATATAAAATCCTATGTCTGAAATATTCTAAAGCAATCAAACACTATCTTACAGATTTGACCAGCTTACCTATATTTCAAAATCATGCATAATTTTGTTTGTTACTTACTTTGTTGAGCTTAGAAAAATCATATTTTGTATTGTTAGAAATTTATGAAGCGAAGTTTATAAGTTTGGTTGCTTTTTAGCTTACTTCTAATTATCTGTAGAAGGCTTAGGGATTCGTCATCGAGCTAAAATCTGAAATGATCTCAGATTTTGTAGAGGTCACCAAAAATCATTTACTCTATCCTCAGGATGATGACACCAGTCCATTCTACGTTTCTAGGCAGTTTTCGTCTGTTTAGGGACTGAATCATAAAATCTTAGACTATGGAAAAGTGTGGACGCCAACCATAAACGGAAACAAAGCTTCTTGAAATGTGATTTACAAAAAAGAAATGTTGACAAAATTGCAAATTCAATAAACTTGATATATCGGTATTATAAGTGCTTTAAGTGGTATATACACCTCATGGTAAACTGAACTAAAGTTAACTGTAGTGGTGGAGCTTTTAATATCACGCTATTTTCTGATTGATAGTACTCTGAAGAACTTCACATAAGAGTTTCAATGTTATTCGAAAACAGAACAATACTCGTTATTTCAACTGGCCTCTGATGAACAGTGTAAGGCAAACAAATATATATTTGGTAGAATGCTGTCTCCTTTCAGTTAAAAATAAATTCTTTATAGTGGATTTTACCAACGTTTGAACGAGTTATTCTATTTGGTGCAAAATCAACTGCCGGGTCGATCTATCAAACTCCAAATTTCATGATTTGATTTTTTCAGTTTCTTAACATTTCTGTAAGCACGGAATCAAAAAATATATTTCTATTGTTCAGTGATGCATACACAACAGACAGTGTGAGATAATTTTTATAAGTGTTGCGAGGAATGTTCCAAGGAATAAAATAGTTTGATGGAAGTAAAATATGGATGTTAAACGGAAATACAAGATTTAAAAAATTATAAAACAGTTGTAGAAATTGTAAAATGTTCACTGATTTAAACAAATTAAATATATCTGTGTCAAGTTCGCATAGGGAACATATTTAGGAATTGTTTTGTTTTTATTTTTTGTCAGACATACTTAGTTCAGTTTACTTATATTTGTAGCTGGAAATGATCAGGTTACTTGTGTCCCATGGAGGTGATCTTACTATACCAACGCCAGATGGTAGGACAGCATTCAGTGAGTTTACTAATTGTTTCTACTTATTAAAGACTGATTTTTCTAATATACTAACTAAGCGGATGGATTTTATATCTTGAGAATAAAATAAAGACTCTGAACCTAATCTTATTTACATAAACACCAATCAGTAATTAATCAGGAAAACTAGAAACTGATTTTCGAGAATCATTTGTGATAGCTGGAATGATGGCAAAATTTTAAGGCTTACCATATCATTAATTCATTGAAACTGTGGAAAAAGTTTTTGCAGATAAATTGTGAGTGATACATGTCAAGTAATTGTTGGGAATTATTCGAGTTAACCAGTGATGGTCTTACTTAATTGCTTTATATAGCTTTTACTGTTTTTCGGAAATAACTATTGGGGCTCCGGTTGCAATATGTTAGCATTACGCTGATAGTAACAATTTATTTTAGTAGAAATGAAACCATTTTATTTATAGACCTGTTTTCAAGTCATTTTCTAAGGGGTACAGCCCCTCATATCCTTTTAATCTACTATTTGCGAAGTCCTAATCTTAACTGAGTTAGACATGAAGATTCAATAGTAGTTATCTTCTAGTTTATTGAGAATAACATTACATGACCCACTTTACTGACCACAGTGATTCCCCAAAATGACGGTTGTGTGTAAGGATGCAGTAAATGGTGACTGTGAAGCAGATAAAGCCTGAAACTATGAGGAAGTTTGTGAAATTTAATTTCTAAGGATTTCCATTAATATTTTGTTTGTGAAGAGTGAGGTCGGATAAGAACGCTGTCGCAAATACGGAATGGAATTACTTTTCTGTGCCCTACAATATTTCAGCTCAGTTCGCGTGTTTATTGACGCAGACTACATAAATACCATATGTATTTAACAGTACAAAGTTAGTGCATTTCATACGATATGTACCTACCAACATTTTCTCTTCATCAAAACTTCGAGATCCACATACTTTTTTATTAAAAATGTTTATGATATGCAAAGATCTAGTGAAAATTCAAAGGATTGTGAGAAAAACCCATGTAGTGATTATTTAAGGGTTATAATTAAAAGAAAAGGAAATTATCTGTTTAAAGAAAAGTCTCACAAAAGTACACAATAAAACTAAGAATGGAAAAATAAATAGTGAATGTTATGTAAGAAAATTTTAATGGGAAATGAATACATTCTGTTTAACTTAACGAGTTGAGAAAATTGCAGTAGCACGGCATAATTCTTAATATAATAACTAGAACTCTGCAAAGTTATAGACTGTCTTTAGATCAAATTCTAACTTAGATTAGTTTGACTGAAGTTAACTAAATAAAATGAACTAAGACGGTATTTTGTACTAATCACTTTGAAAGTCATGAAGGTGACACTTGTAATTATTTACACATTCAACTAGCTCTTGACATTTCAGTAAATTCAGTAAGATAATAAAGACTCTAAAAAATATTTCTGCTAACCCGTTTTTAAGTGTATCAGAAAATCAAACTGTGCTGTACAAGGAATGAATGACCCTAACTCTGGTCATGCTTTGATTGTACACTCCTTCATATATAATCAATCTATTTTGTAAATTTTCTTTTGTAAAGCCATTCTGCTGAAAAAAGTTCGTTCACTAACATGAAGATTTTCGGCTCATCATGATGATGTATTTCTTATTTGACAAATTTGGATATCTGTTTCCCATTAATTTTTTCAGAGATAATTTACATGCTGACAAGACCATCGATTCAATTCATTCACTATTACCATTTAGTGAAAGAATCCTATTGTTATATTAGTAGTGCAGACCCAAGTGCTTATATTTTAGAAAGTTTTCTTCATTGTTTCTACTGGAGAGATATAGAATGTTGAACGGGTTGTCATATTTACATTTTATTATGAAATTAGTGTTGTGGAATCACAGAAAATATTGGTAACAATGTAGCTAATTTAAATTGTTACTACTATTTTCACGGAGTGCTTGATAAACTGCTCTTTGTTCGATTTCTGCAGTGAAATGCATTACGGTTTTATTAGCAGTACAGTAACTGATACCTTACAATCCCTTATTACAACGAAATAGACTTCACAAGTGATTTCTTTTTATGGATAAACTACCTTTTGTAAACTTTGGAAATTTAACTGTGTAAATTAGAAATATCAATTAATTTAGATGGCGTTAGTTTTTCCAACCTCTGTTCATGCCACATAAACGCCATGATTTTAAATCAAAAATTTATAAACACGTTATTAAAGAAGAGAGTCATATCCTTGGAAGCATATGGCTGTTATTATAATATCATCTAATTACTCTTCATAAAACTTAACAGATTATACTCATTAATAATCGTCATTGGAACAAAGGACTTCTTAGTCATGATATCGGATCACTCCGATTTTTGTTTATTATTATTCTAGCAATATGCGATAATGACGAAACTCATGATGAAGTCTGCACAATTTGGAATATGAGAGAAAAACTTAGATCATGTGCCAAATTAATGGATTCAAATGCTTCTGTCAAACCTTTTCGACGCAGAAGAAGGTATTTACTTTTTTACTGAAGTCTTTTAATTAACCATATTGATAGTCTTACAGTTTCATCAATAGGCTGATTGTACCCTAACACTTGAAGGAAACCAAAACTTTAAGCTGAAATAGTTTTTAAGACTTCAGTCAGCCTTTCTTATTACTCGCGTCACATAAATTAACCACAATACAACTTAAGTTTTCCTTCGAAGTAACTACAGGCCAATTAGATCTTCATTAAACTTCAAACACGTAGTTTTCTTTATCAGTTCGAAGAGATCAAGGACAAAAATTTGAGCAGAATAGCATGAATTTATTTTATTTCGTTTAGTTCTCGTCAGTTGTTTACAACCTGTCTTATCTAGTGATCACAATTATAAAATAGGTTTAAATTGCTATCATGAAAGAATTCAGTTAGAAGTTACTTAGAAGACACATCAATATAGTATAGCAAAGGTGTAAATAAATTTAATTGACTGAATAAAATATTGACAAATGTAAGGAATCTAAAGAAAACAAGACGAGTGTGACTCCAGTAACTTAAAAAGCAATATCTATAAATCTCAACTGCAAAGGTGAGTTCGCATACATAACCAGCTGGAGGCTCAACACTTCACTAGCCAGAAGTTACGCGTATGAAACCCGTAGTTCATTGAATCACTCCGTATACATGAATAACCATAAACTTCTCTGGAACTAACTGCTTGGTAATATATATTGACTTTGGTAGACGTCTTAATATTTTTCTTTGTCATAAATGATGCAGGTTGATGAATCGCAAATTATTTTCAGTCTTCTAAAGGTTTTGCTGACCCTGGTTAATCCAGGCTTATATAACTATGAATAATTAAATTGACCAATGACCTTAATCACTCTACATCATTTTCTTTAAGTTTGGCTGATAAACCAATTCTGGGACACTATTGTACTTTTAAACAGTACAAAGTGTAAATAATCATTAAAGGTATTCAAATCATAACTAAGAAAAACATTAGATCTCCATATCTTAAGTTAGTCAAAAAACAAAGGAGATCAGCCTTTGCATATCAAAAGATGATCGTATCCGTATTTGTTCATAACATAATGGCTGTGTGAAAATCATGGCAGTAAACATCCCTAAACAGACACTGTCATTTGTGACAGTTCAAAGATGGTATTCTTTTGCATTAGGTTTAAAGTAGGTCCCATAGCTGTTGGTCTCTTTGGTTTTTCTCTTGGTTAAAAATGATGTATATTATGGAATGCTCATTTTTGATCTATTTTAGTTAAGATATATCATGTTGCATAATCAGTCAATAATATTCAGATTGCAATTTCTTTAAGTAGATTGCCACATAAAAGCTTCGAAATGAAAAGATTTATCAATATATTGATGGTACATTTTGGAATTCAGAATCTTAATAAGTTAATTAACTGAGCTACTCAAATGAAGTATTCACTAACTTTTTTCTTCAACTTCATTTCTTTGTAATTCATCAGATTCTCTACTAAATTGAAGTTCTTGTGTTTCTTCTTAGTGGATCTTTAATTCATCGGAGCTCACTCAGAGATAAGTCAAATTTATCAAGACGTGAAGCGAAAGAAGAAGCTCAGTTCGCTCACTCATCTTCAATATGCTTAACTGATGTACCATCTGGTTACGAAAAAGATGACCGAACCCGACATGAAAATTTCGACATTATTACGGGCGATAGAAATATTTTGCACACTTCTGCCTTTTTCAAAAACAGTAATCTAACTGGTTCACCGAAACCAAGAAAACAAAAGTCACTAACATCTAATCAAATTGATGACAGAAAACGTGATTCACGTTTTTCTGTTCCATTGAATTCAGATGATTATGAATGCACATCAGAAGAATACACACATTCTGTTGATAATACTATGGTAAGTTTGTCAATGGACATTCATAACTATTTACTCAGTTTATAAGAAAATACTAAAAATTAAAGTATCTCTAGTACATTAAATGCAAGATAATGAAAACTATAGACTAGAATTCTAGTCATGAATGAATCTGAGAAAAAGTCGCTTGTCGGTTTCTGCGGTCTATATTCCATTAACTGGTTTAAAAAATTTTTTTTCATCATCACTTTGGCACTTGTATTTTAAGTAGAAATCTAAAATGTGAAAAACTGGCTTTAAAATCCCAAGACATTAAAATTAGTAGTACACATTGTACGCTTAGTAATAGATATAGAACTTTTAGTCAGTTAGTATTTTAAGTTTAAGTTTGAAATTATTTGCTTGGAAAATCAAAATAAAAGATGCTGATTATTTTTTTATATACTTCCTAGTACAACTAAAATTAGTGTCCCAAATTCAAAGACACATTTTGAGCTAAAAATTGACAAATGGTAAACTACCAGAAGGGGTTTTGTGGAGATTTTTTAATAATTTCAGTAGTTGAAATCATGAGTCAATTGAAGCTAGACCACCATGAAAAACCTGGAAGCACTGGACGGCCGTTTCGTCCTAGCGTGGGACTCCTCAGCAGTGCCCATCCACTATCCCACCCCCCGCGAGATTTGGACCCAGGACCTATCAGTCTCGTACACGATCACTTAACCATTAGACCACTGAGCCAGCATCCAACGATGTTAATGTCTGACTCCAACCAATCCACGAAATCGCTCCACCGTACATCACTGTCTTCAGTGAGCTGATATCTCACAACAGACCTGGTTGAACTCCACTGGTCACGGTTTCTCATTAGAACTCCAGGAAATGCCTCTTGAATTCAGTCACTAGTGAGCGGATGATTATTATCAGAAGGGGTTTTGTGATTTTTTAAATAATTTCCTCAGCACTTCCGAGAAATCCCATACTAGAATGAAACCATTTTTTCCTATATTTTGCTTGAAATCTATACAGATGCTATGCACTTCTTTAATGTAACTATATCCAATTTGAATTTTAGCTCATAGAACAATACACATGACAAAATATATTGTATTTTTTGTCAAATTACATAGTCGCAGCTCGAGTTTCAGTAAATTCACACATATTATTCTGCATCAAGATTTGTTCTGGCTTTATTTAAATTTATATTCACACACAGTCCAACCAATGTATTTGAGAAGCAATACGATTTAGAATTGATTAGTCTAATATCATTTATCGTTAATTAATCTGGTTTATACAGCAGAAATTTAACATATTATGTTTCGATTTGGCAAGTGTTACAATAGTGCCGACGCGTTTTTAGATATCTTTATGAGTTGAAACGTTACACAGACTTCTGTGAGATTAGGCAGATTCTACGTGACAGTTGTCTTGCAAATAAAGGAAAATATGCAAAGATATAAGCAAGTAGGAAGATTCCCTAAAGTTATGACATGAAGTATTCGCTATACCATTGAAACCCCAAAACTAGATGATGATGACGATGGGCATAAATAAGTGACATGACTTATATTCTCTATTTCGGTATGTTCAAAACTGTGTACGTGAGCGCACTGTTTTATCCGGGTAACTAAAACTGAATTGAATTTGAAGTGTATATAATCAGCTGCTAACTTTTATTTAATCACACATGATATGTTCAATGGGGAAACAAGTGCTTTTTATTATCACGCTCTTTCAAAACCCAGCTGGAAACTTTAGAAACAGGATTGCAAGTGAACTTCAAGCACTCATTAAGTGTCGAAGTATTTATTCTGATAAAGTGTTTTAATTGTTAATTAATTAATTGATCAGACTGATTGTGTGTGTGTGTGTGGACATATGCAAAACTGTCACAAGATTATCACTTTTAATCAATATTTTGCATCTCTAATTCAAATTTAGCGTAATTCTCAGATAAAGGAATTGAAAGTTCGAAATGATTTCCCCAATCAACGGGAGATTACAATTTTATCGACTCCTGACACTGATTTAAAGAGTAAATATACTAATGGTCAAACAACAACCATGGAAAAACGTGGTCATATTGAATCAATGTGCTCTTCTAATGATTCTAACTCAATCATTCAGTCAAATAGTTTGAAATATCTGACAGACAGAGAAGTTCATATTAATAGTACGAATTATCCATACAAGAACACTTTCTCTAGCGAACTGTCATTACCGCAATATATTGATCAAGATAGAATAACTGACAATTCTCAGCATTCCTTCATTCGTCAAGAATGTTGTCGAAGATGTACAATACTATAGTTTAATAGTTCCCTTTTATTATTATATGAAACAAATGTAAATGTTTATTTACGTTGCCTTCTTTTCTGTAATATTTGTTCTTCCTAAATCTCCTTTATAATTCTGTAAGTTTTTGAGAAAATAAGCATTCTTCATATTTTTAATTGTAATCTAAATGGATATAAATGATAGTGGAGAGTTAGATGAAAATCGTTTCAAATCGTATAACAATTCTACTAGTTTCGATTTAATTGATTCCCTGTCTGATAGATTATAGTACATAATTCTTCCTACATTCAACTGCAATCACTTGATTATCATTCGTTTAAAATTTTCCTTAAACAAATTACTAATTTTCTACTAAGAATTTTTTCGGTTACAATAATTAATATTTGAAAAATAAATAAAAATATTTCACTCCCTTATTTTGCTAAAACACCGTAAACTAGTTTCTTAACTGAATTGATCTTGCTGTTTCAAATGCACTTTACTTTTCTTGAGCTTATACTTGAAGATGGTGATGATTACTCTCATTTGCTATTGGATGAGAACTATAAGGAAGAAAAAAATCTATGAGAAACTAACTTTTGAACATTAAACGTAAAAACCACAGTTTGAAAAACTCTGAAACTATCGGACTTGTTCTGTTTATTTCCATAACTAAATGATGTTATGTAACGATTAGACTAATGAAGCAAACACAATTCTTTTTTTAAAAACACAATGTAATATTTGTTTTTCATTTCTGTAACTTTTTTTGAGCTCCAAATCGTCTTCATCATTATTGTCTGCTGCAGCAGTATCACCATGAACATGGCAAGTTTTTTCATACTTTCACGAAAAATACATTTGGCATTATTGTTAGATATCATGTGTTTCATATTTCTCTTTTGATTATACATATTTACGTATGGTGATGTTTGACGCGGTTCACATTTTTACCTGAAATCAATAGAAGTAAATTTCATCTTACGTAAATGGGAAAACATGAAATGTGTTGATTTATAAGATAACAAAATATCGTCTATAAAATACAATATAATAAATTTCAGTTTAATCATCTTTATTCCTATTATTTTTTAAATGTAATTCGCTAATGACTCATGAACATGCATCTTGAATGAGACGACACTAATTGATAAAAACAAAACAATTATGATACTTGGCCAAAAATCTAATTATTTGGATTTAATTTTCATTGAGTTTGAATAAGAAATTTCATAATGCTTTTTTTTACTATGAAATGATAGTACGTAGTGTCCAGGTGGACTGATGGTTTTAGATGGTGAAATCAGGAAATATTGTGAATGGCGGTTTTTTAGTAAACAGAAGTGGATGAATTTCACGATGAGGTTCTACTGTATTATATTTTGTGATTACACTATCTTTTTATTGAACAAGAGAATCGATCATTACAGAAAATCACTTAAAATATTTCAAATAAACAGGAGAATTTTTTTTACCGAATCATCCAGTTTTGTAAATACATTTTAAAATCTCGATAACAAGACTAATGCACTGTTTAATTTTCACATTTTTGAAAACTCCATTCCAGTGAATGATGTGCACACATTTCCTGTGATTCTATCACCACTAAAAAAGTACCATACGTAAGTGGAATGATCAGCTGTTGCTTTTGAAATTCCTTTTTCGATGTCAGAATAAGTTGGTAGAAAAAAGAAACTACAAAGAACAACACCTATCTTCAAAGAAATGGATGACGTTTCCTTATTCGTTGTTAATCTGCTTTAATTTAAGGAATGTTTCAAATACAAGAGAATTATAAATTTCGATAAATCAATCAGAAGATGGAGTTGACCTAAAAAAAAATGTGATATGTTTGCGCAATACATTTCGAACAATCTAGTCACACATATACTTGTTACAGCATTTTATATAAAAATTAATAAAGGTCAATTAAATGAAATCTCGAGTAAAAATGGTAACAGAGGGAAGAGAACAATTTTTAAATCGTATAGAAAGGATAAGAATTTGTTGCATAAAATGACTTGAGGATTACCAGGGTAAATTCAAGGTTACGACAAATTGTTTTTGTACACAAAAGGGGGGTTCAAGTTTACGAATAGCCAAGCCTTCAATAAACCTGAGAATTCGTTTTTGCCAAAAGAATTAGAAATATTTTTACAAGTTGTTCTTAATCGAAAAGCATCAAAAATACAAATTAGTCAGAATGTTTGCAAAAATATTATAAATGCATGAATATTATAAAGTAGAAAGTAATTCATGAAATAAATATCGAGTTCAAAATGACCACAGTAGAACAGAACAATATAAGCTAAATTCCCCAAGAGTAACATAGATGAAATTAGATTACTGAAGCTTGATAGTATGAAGAACAAAAGTCAGTACGGTATTCAGTACGTTCTTTCGATCTCTAAACTCTAGTATTAAGTGGATTTTATTTCCCGAATATGGCGAAGACTTGCTCTAACGAAAATACATAAAAACCTAACAACTAATCTCAGTAATAAAATACTGAAAGATCTATCAAAACTTATGATAGTTTCTCAGATAATGAATAAAAAGTGGGGTGAATAACCAACACAATTACTGTACTGTTAAATATTTTATATTACGTTTAAACATACCATAATAATGCAGCACAATTTCATACTACGTACTTAGAATTTCACTTCTTGATTATGTCTTGTCAAAGTGCTATACTTATCGGGATTAATACTATTTCGTCATATTATTTCAAATTCACATCTGATGTCGCAACACAAATAGATCCAAGTAACTTGGAGAAATCGCCCATCAACGTCTCACCCCGAGAAGTGTAAAAAAGCATAGTTCAACAAATTAGTTCGTGTTTCCAATCAGACTATTACACTTTTCATGGCACACTTTCAGACACCAGCTTCTAAGCGCAAATTCAGTGAACAGCTGTGTATCCAACTTCGCGACTACCTGATTGCTGTTGTGAACAATTCTAAACCAAATAAGCAGTTTATACAAATCCCTTTGAGATGGTGGTGAAGATTTGTAGCTCAGGTAATTGGTTTTGGTGAAGTTTTGTTCTCTGAGCTGGATAGTTTTAGTCGTGGGGCTTTCATCGTTCTTCTGAACGACATCATCACAAACTTCAGGTAGGAGCGAGTGTTCGAATTTCTTTATATATGACTCATAGCTTGTCCTGTAGACCTCGATCTTGATTGGTTAATACTGACCAATTCCCTTCTTCACTTTTCAGATAACCAAAGACTTCTGTTTTACTTACGAAGATGTCAATTATAATCCACTTAATGCCGTTATGAAACAACATGAAGTTTTATTGTCGAATTTGAATAAATGTACCGTACTGCAAAAACCTCAGACTTCTAACAAGAACAGTTACGATTCATTCAGACAAGTAAATAATTCAAAAAGCACTTTTAATTTTTTTCGTGTAGTCTATCCTGTATTTCATATAGTAAGCCCCGTCTTCATATGTCAGGTCAATTTTGTTATGCACGTTGCCGTAAGTGTAAAATGGTTGGCTCCAAGTTGTTTACTACTAAAACGATAGTTGTTCAAGACCAGTTGATTTGAACAAAAAGTTGGATTCGTTGTCTCTCACTACTGCCTGCATTGATACTTCACATTTAATGCAAAAATTAATTGGAATCCCAGGCATGTCCCATTCATGGAGTCAATTATTTCTCTGACAGAGTTATTGCTTTTTCAATAATTGTATCTTTTTAAAACCTGCAAGTGGTGCAATTACTCTCATCATTGACCCCCAGTTATCTACTGTTGGTACAGTTAATACTTCACTGAAGAAAGTGAGTAGTTTTGTCAGTATTTCTTTCCTAGTTAGTTAGTATTGCTTATGTGTGCTTGGGTGAAATGCCTAAGGTTTCTGTCTCGTCTTAGATCTCATCTTAAATGCTCGAAGGCCGTGGAAGTTATGAAAATTCACCTTGTACACTTAGAAATAAAGGGAGAGCCCATCTTCCCGAAGAGTAGACTAATTCAACATGGTTTAAGAGAAGATGTGAAGGATAAGCTAGGTAAATTGGTTTGAAAATTTCAGTTGAGCCGTCCGTTTTGGGTCAATCCCATTGTGACTCCACTGAAGGCCAATCGAGAAACGCCTGGAGTTTCTGGTGATTGCCGTTTGACAATTAATGCTCCGCCGTCGCAACAGTCGTACCACTGAAGAAACTGAGGATATTCTATATAAATTACAAGGGTCAATGTAATTTTTTAAAATGGACCTGAAAGATGCTTATTTGCGAATTCCATTGGATGCAACCTCTAATAAACTAAATGCTATTAATACACCGTTCGGACTGTTCAGATACAATTCCCTACCATCCAGATTAAATATTTTCTCCGAGATATTCCCGAAGGTTACGAATCAGATTATCGCCGATCACGGTGGTGCTGGATCGTATCAGGATGGTATTGTAGTTCTCGCAGAGGATATTAGGTTGGATAAAGAAAGGCTTTTAAAGTTATTTCTACCTTTTTGTGGCAGAATTATGACCATAAGTCCATAGTAGTATCAGTTTCAACTTAATTCTATCAACTGCCAAGGTGATACTGTAGATACTAAGGTTTTTACAACTGATATGAATTGCCGAACTACATAGATTCAAGCACTGCCACCTACTGTAGGGCCAGTGAAATGTCACTAAGCCCTAGCCAAATCATGCGGCAGTTGGGTGACTGAATATCGAACCGATCATCGATCCCTGTTAAGGTCAATAGCGAACAAAGCGCATCAGTTAATTGTACACAGTGGAATGGTCCACGCGGTGGTGGTCTTACTTTTGCTTGTACCTACTTTAACTAGTATATTTCTGTAATAATGTATTTTGCGTCGTACAGTCTTCAAAGCATCTGTAGTACATTAATACGTCAACGGGGCAATCCACGTAAGGTGCTGACTGTGAGGTGTGACTTCGACGTTAGCTGGTTCTTTACATCATTCCCGTCTAGCTCGAGTAGGCCTCCAATCATTCGACATAGATCATCAACGCTGGTGATTTACATTACGAATATCTCAGGACCCAGATCATGGACTAGTGTTGTGCAGTTTTATTCTTAAGAGCCTGTATGGAAACAACGACATGGGGATATACTTGTGAACCCTTTACGGTTTTTAAATAGTCAGATTTTCATCAGACCGTCTACGCCTAGTGAAAAATCTATCCTTACTACAGATGCACCTACACTAGGGTTAGGCACGGTTCTAGAGCAGAGTAGTGAAACTGTCATTTTTATTTTGAAATGATTCAGCAAGAGTGGAGGATGCTTTGGCTATGGTATATGCAGTAGAAAAGCTTTGCAAATACTTGTTTGGTTTAAAATTCCATAATGTAACTGATTACCGGGCATTAAAGTTTATTTACCATCCGACTACGTCACTTCATTGGTTATCCGCTGCCTTGATCTAAAGATGGAATTTAAGTCTGAGTGCCTATGATTTCATGATTGAGTACCATGTAGTCAAAAGCATATCATATGCAGATTTTCCATCACGCTATTGATATTTTGAAAGGCCACCTAACGAAAATGATTGTGTGTCAATTCAACCGGTACCTGTTTATATAACAGAACTCGTGAAGGATGCCCGTTAATTGAACTGTAATCGGTACAGCATAAAGAGGTTGGAATATTTGGTGCAAGCGTAGGTTTTTTGGGTTTTACAAAAAGAGAGGGAGGACATAACATTGTATTGTGAGTGATTTTTGTGCTTTGATTGTTGAGTAATAATTTTCCCTACACTCAGATATGCAGTATTAAACGACCTTCATACTGCCCATCTGGGAGCATAGAAACTGTTTGTCAAACTTGTCAGTGACCTGAGACTGTAGCTGATATAATTCGAATATCGAAAACATGTCCTGATTGTTTACACAAGCTACCGTATAATAGACGCACTTGGAATCCCTAGTCTGTATCTTAAGAATTGTGATAACGTACGTGGGCCGATTACTGTGGTCCATCTCAAACCCATGTTGCGCTTTAGTCGTCACTGATTCATATTAAGAATGACCAGAAGTTGTACTCACGAAAAGTTCTAGAGAAAAATTTAATCAAAGCGCGATGTGAAAGATATTAAGTAGTGAATGAATTCTCAGTGTATTAGTAGCGGATGATGGAACTCACTACACGCAGAAATTTTAACAGCTAGCTTACTGGTATTCGATGTCATCATCTCTTTACAGCTCCACAACATCCTCAGTCAGACAGTCTAGCAGAAAACCCAGACTACTTAATAAATACATAGGTAGAAAATCAACATGTGGCGTGCGTAGTGAATGACCAATACAGTTATCGTACAGTTAAATATTCGATAATATGTTTATACATATCATAATAATGCAGCACAATTTCATACTACGTACTTAGAATTTCACTTCTTGATTATGTCTTGTCAAAGTGCTATACTTATGGGGATTAATACTATTTCGTTACATTATTTCAAATTAACACTTCCTATTAATTTACTTGCCTTTGAGAATGAAAACTTACGTGCATGAGCTTCACAGGATGCATACACGCTATCACTAACCGGTTAATAACATGTACTTTAATATAATCCAATAAGAACTACAGTAAGCATAACAAAACTTATTATACATACGACACAACCTTTAAATATACCTTGTCTCTCTGCTTAGATACCATTACATGTTTTAAAATCTTTCTCTTCTCTTAAGGTAGTTTTTGAACTTCGATTTCATTAGCATTTTGCTCTCTAATTCTAACCTTACGTATTCTGTTTATTAATCATATCTAACTTTCACTGCATTCTTCTACTAATTAATTTATCATGTGCTCGCTAATGACTGGACTCAAGATGGTGTCCCTGAATTTCTGGTGAGAAGCCGTGACCAGCAGAGTTCAATCCGTGTCGTATGAGACACTTACCCACCTCAGACAGTGGATGAAACGTTGTGCAAGATCATGAATAGATTGAAGCTAGGCATTAACACCGTTAGATGTCGGCTCAGTGGTCCAAAAGTAATAATATTATAAAGTCTAGATATGGGATAGTAAATAGAGGGATATGTAAAGGGTTACAATTTATCTTACGTAGAAATTCTCTTTGAGTCATATTTGCACCTGGAGCGAAGCTGGTGATCATTTGATCTTTGAAGATTTCAATAAGCTACACGTCGTTCACTTGGATGCTGCTACCTTAAATTGATGTGCCAGTGCTAACTCTCTGTAAATTAATTATCGTTTCCGTGTAGAGTGTATCATACGACCAGACAAGGTATGTTTCGACGCTTCATGTCCTTTAGCAACAACCCTAATCACTTGATCTCGCAACACTTAAACTTCAGTAATGCGTAGTCATGAACAAGTGCTAAGTGTCGATTGTTAAAACGCGTACTGATTGCGTACGGCAGCAACTGAAAGCCATGTTTGCCCTTAATCTGTGCTTTTTATATAACAAAAGGAAAACAAGACGATGTAGTAGAATCACATCAATACAGTCATTTAAGAACAGAGATACATTGGGTGTATCAGAATAGAAACAAGTTGAAAGTATATCAAGTTCCTTCATTAGGATCTAAGCACAGAATACTATTGGTAACACAACCCATAATCGAACTTATTAGATATCAGGCACGATACGAAAAAAATAGCAGAGGAACCCATTTTCATGTTGGTTAGCAGCATAATACCTGCTAAAACACCAAGTCTTGATGGTTGACAACTACGACGACCTTTCATTCTCATTCGCATGGAAATTGATACATTAGAAGTAATAATCCATAATAATGTGCTAAATCATGTAGAAATGCATTATCTGCCGACTTCGATGTAACACGATCTTCAGAATAAATGTCCCTCATCGACCAACCTACTAGAGGCAAGAGATAAAAGAGCGGCCCAACATAGCGGCTAACTTTATGACGAAATATTTATAGGTTTCACATGGCCATTTTGTAGTGTCTTAGAGTTAATGAGGAGTTTTTCTTTATATCTTAACAACACTATTCAAGTCCTCCATACTCTTCATCACAAATGTCAATATCTGAACAATAATAAGTAGTGAGGCTGATCATCGCGACATGCATGCTGGTTAAGATGTTGTATTTTGATGGTCCAAAAATTTGAACCTAAACGCCGATTCGAATAACAGTGTTATTACGCTGTAGCGGTAAATAAATCCCCAAAATAAATAGCACTGTAAGTTTTCGACATTGGATGCTGACCATATGTCTTAGTGGACTCATCTAGCTGAAAGCGCTCGGTCATGCATCCGTACCAGATCACATGCGGTAACGCTGTGCTCAACATCTACCGCAATCGCTAGCCAGATTAGATCAGACAATTCCGATATATTGGTAATCGCCAAATACACTCTTCCGATCTCCTCGACTCTGTCTTTTGGTTTCTCTTGGTGGGTACGGGTTATATTAGAAGGTGTTGCTGGTAAAAGCATTGTCAAACACCGAATACCTGTGCCATCTTCAACGCAATTAAAATATGGTAACAGACACCAATGTATAACGGATGGAACACCACTTCCTTAAATACAGAAACGGAATTATCTTGAACTGTAATTCCTATCTCAAAAATAACTTCCTATGTCAATTGATCCGTTCCCAAAGTCAACATGTATTTCGGTCGCCATTTAGAGATCTTAAATTCTTTTGCTTAGATATGTTTTGCATATTGAGGACGAACAGTATGTGACCACACCTGGAATCTTGCGTCAGAAAAATAAGTCGATAACTTACTAAAGATCCCGGAAAAATAAGCGTATTTAATGTGCGAGGACAATGTTTTGGACGTGTTTTATAAACTTCCGTACACTCAAACCTTCACTTATTTTAATCTTAGGAAAAGAGCTGAGTTCACACTGTTACTTAGTATTTCAGAAAATTACGTGTGTCACCACATCTTGTCTTTTGGATTTCTTTAACGACAGTGAACTCTGTGGTCATTAAAAACAGCTTAAGAAGCGTTAGTTGAATAAAAATTCACTGAGATATCTTACCGTCGAGTGATCACCAACAGGACCTTTCAACCAGAGATGTGTTATCATGTTCATCAGTGAATCATTTCAATCCGAATCTAGATCTCCAATGGAGACTAGATACCAAAATACATAAGAAAAACGACTGAACTGGCCTCCTTATTACTAGATACTGAAAAAATATCCTTACTGCTTGTCCAAGTAGAACAGCTAGTTCGTCTGCACAAAAAAATAACAGCCATCAACCCATATTAATACATGAAAACATGTATTCATACTTAATTCGACTTCTCGGACCCAAAAACGGACAAAAATGAGAGTTCACATATTGCAAATTGCCTAGACTCAACTTGTTTGCTCACATTATCTAAAGATCTCTCCTCAAGGTTACTTATGTTGCGGCTTCGACTAACTCATTATTCGCGTTGCTCATACTTCACGAGTTCTTTCAGTTATATTAGCAAAGAACTGTTCCATCCTGATCATTTGCACGTAAAAGCGATAACAAATCTACTTATTGGTGTTCATGATAATCTAGGATTGCCATGGGGACTGACAATTGCAACCACTGCCATCCTAGTACGAACAGTTGTAGCCGTTCCATTGTATATCTACGCTGAGAGGAACCAAGCTAAAGTTTCACATATTGCCATTGAATGTCAACAAAACCGACAGATGATGCAAGCGAAACTTAGTAATTCTAAGTGTTATCGTAATTTGAGTAATAAGAGAAAATTAGTGCTTGAAAATCAACTGGTAGGGTTCTTTGAATAAATACATACTTCAAGTTCAGACGTGTCTTCATTGAAACATGCGAAAAAAATGGATGTCACCCATTGAAATCGTCAGTTACAGGAATAATCCAAATCCCATTGTGGCTCACATTCACATTCTCTATCAGATACTTGAGTGGATTCCAACTGTATCCGCAATCCGACTCCAATAATCGTAAGTCTCGTGACTTATTGGTCTTTAACAGTTTGTCACTTGTGTACTCGAAAACACTCTCATCTTAGAATATGTGGGAGCACAATGTGCTATTCCCAGTAGGTCTCACGCGCTAGATGTGTTTTATAAATCAATATTATTTTACGAAGAACGTTCGTCAACCACAAATTTTTGTTTGATTTAAACCTTTCTCAGAGCCATTCCTTCTAGGATACTATAAAAGCAAGGATTCCTCTACGCACTAAAAGTTCCTTAAGTAAATATTACTAATTTTCACAGCATGTTAGATTGTATAAGGAAGTAATATTTCAGCAAACACAATACATGCAAACTTCGGGAGTTATTAGCAATCGTATCTCAAAGATTAGGCATAACGAGTCCTCAGCATCGCATAATTACTTGGTTTACAATCATTGTTGGTAAAAGTACGGACCAGCATTTAATAACATGCTGTGTTCTCGAAAAAAATTGAAGATATGTATCAGTGCTTCAATTCCTAGTCCCAAGTTACATATGAATGTTTATCACCATATGTTTGTGGTTCAGTGAAGTAAGAATCATAAGTTTACCTATAAAGCCATCTACTTGTGAGCTAGTTTCAAAAAGGCTCGTCAGTTTACTGTCACATGGTCCCTGTTACACAGAGCAATGCCCAGTGTAACTGTACGATCTCACCAGGTAGTAATTAAAATTTCGATGATATTGACAACGATTTTAATTTGCAACAGGCCACTGTTCTCGCTTCTGTCAGTTATTAATAGTTGTATTCTTAAGGTTGCTCGTGATTCAATTCTCCATCGTTGGTAAAAAGACAAACCAATATAGCAGCGCAGGTTTACATCTCCAAAAATAAGATCACTCGTAAAAGTGAGACAAAACATCCGGACTACAAAATCAAGTGAATAAGTTTTGTTGCGACTGATTTCTTAATGGTGTTTTTTATTTCACTTAATAGTGATTGCCGATCCGTCTCTCAACGTTCCGTGCTCAAGTTTCCTGCTTCCCTCCATATGTACGTTAGCCGGATTGGCAAATGTAGAACTGGCGTGTTTAAGACGACCTCTGTTCTTCAATCCGAAATCTAATTCTGTAATACCAGATCCTTTACCTTATAATGCTGTGCGGTTTGTTGGTTGGGTTGGAAATCTCGCTCTTTTCGCGTGTTGCAGCTTTTTTCCAAAAGTAGGTTGGTTACATTATGTGTTAATATCCTAGGCATTTGTGATTTATTGGTGTACATCTTCAATTCACCAACTATGTATACATCTTTTGATAATGCACCCTTGTTTACGAAGACTGCTTGGTTTATGGACCATACCCCATGAAGGACATTATCCGTATAAAGTTCTACTTAACTCGATGTATCATCGCTATAACATATCAAAATGGTTGCGAAATAAAAAGTCATAAGTAATGATTAGTTGCAATTTTTTATTATTTGTGTCGCAAGTAGCTGGCTATACACTTCTGACTAACTTATTTTTATGTATTATTCATTAGTACTCCTAAAAGTGGTACCAGGAATCACAAGATAAATAAAACATACGTATAGGAAATAATTTTGTTGAAATCTTCATCTCCAAACTAAAGAAAACTTAACATGCTAATAATGCTGAGATAGTTGTAAAAGTTAAACGTAATAAAAGGATTGTCATAAAACTTGTTGGTCTGATTGTAAACTTCGTATAACATCACATAATCCAAATTGAAGTGGCATCTAGTTATATCTACCAGATGTCTATTAGTCGGTGACGAATTGAATCATCAAGATAAAAGAATAAAATAACCTAGAAAACCAGGTTAGAAATGTTGAATCAAAATTAGTGCTACAGCCAGTGAATACGCTGGCGTCTTCAATGAACCACTGCGATAAGTTTACGGAATAACTTAGTTGTAAAAGCTTTATTCTCATAACAATGAAGTGTGAGGAAACCAATTTTAATGAACATGGGTAGTAATACCATAAAAGATACAATGTTAAGTGATGCGGCACATGCTACTGAGAAAATTTCGGAGAAATAGACAAAAACCTATTGTATGTACATTTCTCTCAAAACGAATCGAAGAACCTATTAAAGCACGACGAGATTTGTTCGAAAACTGCCTCAGTTCCTTCATGAGATTAAGGTTAGCAGAATTACTAAGAATATGTAGATCAGGAACTACTGTCTAATAAAGTGGGGATCTCCGTCTGATGAGTGGAAGGTAGTTGAATTCAGACTAATTTAAACGTCACCTCAAATCAGACTTGCTGTCGTACTGCTTACAAATTATTTATAGCATGGTGTGATCAAAGTTATCATCTGCAGCGATCCGTTTATCTACGTCACTGTTTAATTAGTTTATGGACAGCTTAAAACTATAAACCGAAACGTTAAATGTCTGTCTATTACCTATTTCCAACTTTGAAATAATTAAAAACTACCGTCAGTTATTTCAATACTGGTATATTGTTGAAAAACACTTAAAAATAAAACTGTACATTTCTCCTTCCATTTTACAATCCAGATGTGTTAAATTAATTCTCCACACCGAGAAATAATAACGGGTTCTTTGACCTTACCAGATTTCGATCCAACGGACTACAAAACCATTTAAAAATTTATTTAGTACAATATGGAAATCGAACATGTTATACAGTAACTTTTTAAAAAGACGTGTTACCAAGCAATTGAATCGCATGCAGAAATGGAGACCATTTCCAAATAAATTACAGGAAACATCCGCAGTAAGGTACAGTGAGAACTGATAAATACCCTTTTTGTTGATACAGTAAAACTATTCTATACACCATAAATCTGACGTAGTAGATATATGGTAGTCTAACATTGAGCGGCTAGTAATTAAAAAAGAAATGTATCAACGGCAAATGCAACTGACATTTTTGGGAATATTTTAAGCGTATTAGTGCATTTGAATCTCTTACTTCATCCAAACGGTGCCTAAAACTCATTACCAACATTAAATAAATCATGTCAATAATTGTTAAGGAGATAAGAACTAACCTCCATCTTTTTTACGACATTTTGTCCATCCACTACTCGACCAAAAACAACATGTTTGCCATCAAGCCTATAAAAAGACGTTTAAATAATTTAATAAGTGTCTGAGACCGTTTGTACATTTATAAACAGAAAATTTTGAGTCACTAAAAATAGGTTTTGTTGTTGAGGTTTTATGAATATCCATTTAATTGTAGTGAAGTTCAAAATCAAGAGAATACTAAGATCGTTTTGAAATGTTGATAATTTGGGGTCCTATTACTCTGGATAACATCCTTCAACTTGAGGTTCGTGAGAAGAAAGATATTAAATGTCTACTTTAGGTAAATAAAATTTCGTAGCATGAAGCAATAAAGTTATTTGGTGTATGAAAACCATATCAATAATTCTGTGGCTGCACGTTGGATGTAGCAAAATCGTTCTAAAACGTCAGCCCCAGGTTTTCCTGTATGCTTTATGAATGACCTCCTTGCGATCCCTTTACTGAGGAATCCTAACGCCATGATAGAATGAAAGTTAGTTTACGACTTGGAATATCCTTGGTTAGCATCTCTTTGCACAGGACTAATAACAGTATCTTAAAATCTACAAACCCAAATGCTTTGAGATGTAGTTTCAAGTGCATTTTCTGTTTGTGTTTCAAATGACTAGTAACATTTAAGTTATATCACTCGATATATAACAAACGTCACTTCACAGTGCTGTTTTTTCGCTTTGGCAATAGGGCATGTCAGTCAGTCAGCTACAACGTAGGACCAGGCACATTTATGCATCGGTCCAAGTTGCCATACCTCATTAACACAACAAGATGGACACCGGATTCATAAAAGTAGTTAATTCAGAGGTGGTAATATATAAAAGAAAGATTGCATATAAGGATATAGTACAGGAAGAAAGAATTAGTTCGTAGAAAGAAAGATATGAAGCGAATTTTGATCTCTTAGTTTAAGGGAAGACAGAGAGTGTATACACCGACGCCATTGTGATCGATTCTGAACCATGTCACCAAGAGTCTCCAACCATTGGTTACGATAGTCACGCGGACACCAACCAAGTAGTCTGCATCTACCAACATGGCTCAGACTGGAAGTTAGTGACTTCAAGCACTGATGCCACGTTTTGGTTTGGCCGCCCCTAAATTTCTTCCAACCATCTCCAACACCGGTTAGCACTGCACGTCGTGGTAATCGGTGTTCGAGCATACGTAACACGTGGCGCAACCATCTCAGTCGATGAAGATTCACAACCTCATCGACTGATTTACCATCCTTCCCTAATAGCCTGCGTCTAACCTCACTATTACTTACCCGGTGATCCCAGCAGACGCCAGCAATATTTCTAAGGCATCTGTGGTCAAATACTAGTAGCTTACGAGTGTCTTCTACTCTTCATGGCCATGTTTCGCTGCCGTAAATTAAAACAAAACGGACTGCCGCGCAGTATACTCGTCCTTTTATTGATAGACGGACATCTCGCCTTCGCCATAGGTGACGTAAGTTGGCAAAAGCCAGACGAGATTTTCGAATCCGTGCAGAGATTTCGTCAGACACCAACCCATTAGGGCTGATCAGACTTCCAAAATAAGTGAAGTTGTCAACGCGTTCGACTACTTCACTCCCCATACTTAGTTCAGGTGTTGACGCAGACCAGTCCTGAAGCAGCAGCTTGCGTTTAGAGGGAGAGAAGTGCATTCCAAACATTCTGGTATTGTTGCTTAGTGCTACCAAAAGACTGCATTTTATCAGCGTCTTCTTTAAACAGGACTATATCATTGCGTATTCTAAGTCGATAAACGGACCTCCTGGTAGGAGATCAATTCCCGAAAATTCAGTCAACGAGAACATTGTTTCCATCAGTTGGTCTATGATGAAATTGAACAAAAATGGAGATAGTGAACAGTCTTGACGAACACCACTTGAGGTTGCAAAAGTAGATGACAGCTCGCCATAAGCTCTGACTCGACTAATAGTGTTCTAGTAAAGAACCTTCACGAGGTTTATGTACTTCTGAGGTACGCCTTTCAATGACAGACACTGCCACAGAATCTCGCGGTCTACGGAATTAGATGCTACTTTTAAGTCAAGAAAGACCACAATTGTCGGACGCCGGTAAGTATGCCTGTGTTCTAGAATCTGACGAATGGTGAATATGTGGTCGATGCAGCCACGACCAGGTCTGAAGCCAGCTTGATTCTCTCGTGTCTGCAGTTCACGAGTCTTAGTTAAGCGTCTGATAATTATCGAGGCTAGTATCTTAGATACTATATTAGTTAAACTAATCCCTGTATGGTTGTCACAGGATGATTTTGACCCTTTCTTATATATTGGGACGATAAGTGATTGTGACCAGTTAGATGGGATAACGTCTAGCTCCCAGGTCTTAGCTAAAATATTAGTCAACGTAATCGCTAAAATTGGACCACCATCCTTAAAGACCTCTGGAGCCAATCCATCTGGACCAACTGCTCTTCCTCGTTTCAGATTAGCTATAGCCTCTTGAACTTCAGCTAGAGTTGGGGGACCTACTTTAATGTTCCATTCACACTGTCTGGGAATGGAGGGTAGTTGTAGAGTAGTTGAAGGCTAGCTGAACTGTTCTCTGAAATGTTCCGCCCATCGTTCTAAACGTCTGGACTGGGAGCAGATGAGGGTGTCGTCTTTTTCCGAAATAGTCTCACTTACACTTGACTTATTAATTCCAGTTTCTTTTATTAGTCTGTAGAGCTGTCTTGTGTTCCCTATAGCCGCCGCTTTTTCTATCTCTTTTGCTTTCGTTGCCCACCACTGCTCACGGTCGTTCCTTAGACTTTTGCTTAACCTAGATCTGAATTGTTGCCGTTGTTCATCGTGTTCAGAGCCTGATGGGATGAGTTTACGAGAATCCATCAGTGCAATAGACCTAGAGGAAATCCATTGGTTCTTTGTAACCCTGTGGTTTAAATCACTGATAGATGTCACTGCTGTTTCCACAGCTGTTTGTATAGCTTTCCAAACAACATCAGGGTCAGCCTCGTTTTCAGAACTACCTAAGTGTGACCTCAGTTGTTCCTGGAACCTACTTTTGGTTTACTCGCTGCTCAGTTCAGTTCTAATGGGTCTTTTTACTGTGGCTTTTTCGCGTCCAGTGAGGTGCAAGCGGATGCGTGACCGTACTAGGGCGTGGTCGGAGTCCAGGCAGGTACTCCAGAATGAGCGACAATCTTCTACCGACCCTCTCCAACGATGACTGATGGCAACATGGTCTATGTGAGTCCATCGTTGGTATGTACATATTTCTGGTACTTCTTAGATTATCACATACCACTTACGAGTCATACTTAATACAAATATATGATAGAAAAAATCTTTTTAATTATCCCCAATGGAATCATTTTTAACAAACAACACAAGCTAAGAAGCGACATCAGAAAAACGATGTCACTCCAGCTGATTATGGAGAATGGGGACATAAATGAGGCTCGTCGATATATATAAAAGCTTACCAATCGCATTTTGTTGTGCAAATGAAGAACTGAGATCCATTTGTATTTGGTCCAGAATTCGCCATGGAAAGAACACCTAAGAGAAATAATGCAACTGATGTGAGACAAGCAATAAAGCCCACCTAAAATGACCACATAAGCACAGAGATACAACCAGGTAGTCTACACCTACCAACATGGCTCAGCCCACTTGTCAGTGACTTCATGGGTTTGTGCCATGTTTTGTCTGGCTGCCCCTAGCTTTCTCCCAACCTACTCCTATGCCATTGAATATCGCACGTCGGGGCAGTCGGTGGTTGGGCATACGTAACACGTCTCAGCCATCCCAACTGATGAAGTCTCACTACTTCATCAATTGATTTGCCACCCTTACCCAGTGCCCGTTTCCTAACAACTGCGTTACTTACTCGATGGTCCCAGGATATACGAGCGATGTTTCGAAGACATCTATGATCAAATACTAGTAACCTACGGATATCCTCTACTCTTACCGACCATGTTTCACTGCCATAAAGTAGGACGGAACGAACTGCTACGCAGTAGGCTAGTCGAGTCTTTTGTATCCGTGCTGAGATTTCGTCACACACCAGACCACAAGGGCTGATGAGACTTCCAAGATAAGTGAAGCGATCGACACGCTCAATTGCTTCACTCCCTATCATTAGTTCGGGTGTCGATGCAATTTAGATGAGGAAAGTGTTATCACTAAAAGCATGTCTACGATAAAGTTAAACAAGAATGGGGAGAATGAACAGTCCTGACGAACACCACTTGAGGTGATCAATTCTGATGACAGTTCACCATAAGCTCTCACTCGACCAGTTGTGTTCGAATAGAGAGCCTTTACAAGGTTAATGTACTTCTCTGGTACTCTTTTCAGTGACAAACACTGCCATAGAACCTCACGATCAACGGAGTCAAATGCCGCCTTAAGGTCGAGAAATACTACGATTGTGGGGCGTCTGAATGTGTGTCTATGTTCTAGGACCTGACGTAGTGTGAATATCTGGTCTATACAACCACCTACAGGTCGAAAACCAGCTTGATTTTCTCTAGTCTGTTCTTCACGACCTTTGGTTAGGCGTCGAAGTATTATTGAAGCTAATATTTTAGACACTATATTTGTCAAACTGATTCCTCTGTGATTGTCACAAGAGGACTTTTGTCCTTTCTTATAGACTGGCACAATCAGTGATTGAAACTAGTCAGATGGGATTACGTCCAATTCTCAAATTCTACCTAAGACCTCAGTCAATGTCACTGCTAATACTGGACAACCGTCCTTAAAAATCTCAGGGGTAAACTTGTCAGGACCTGCTGCTCTCCCTCGCTTCAGATTTCCTATAGCTTTTTCAGCTTCGTAAAGAGTCGAAGGACCTACATTAACTTGCCACTCAGGTAGACTGGAGATCGTGGGAAACCGAAGTGTGGCTGAAGGCCAGTTGAACTGATCCCTCAAGTGTTCTGCCCATCGATCCAATCTCCTGCATTGAGAATGTATAATATGTCCGAGAGATGGTGCAACACAGTGGTTAGAGACGTTATCAGATATGGCTCAAAATAGAAGCCAGTGGCGATCCTGCTGTAAACTTCTTTTACTTTCTTCATAAAAAGTGGTTGTAACTTCCTTAACTGAAAGAATTCTTTCTGGTGGTACCTTTCCGTTTCCTCCATTATTATCATTGTTATTTCACTTCTATACGCTAACCTGTGGTCGTTATTGTTCTCTCTATGTTTTTCTTATACGCACCTTACATTCTTTTTCGCTTCCCATTTTCATTGTTTTGTGTGGCGCATATATATCTGGTGCCCCCTTGTACCAATATTTATGTGTTCAAATAAAAAGGCAAACCAAGATATGGTATCAATACACAAAGTACATGCCAGGTAATATTATTTAATATATGTAAATAAACTGGGCTGGTAGGCTCTTTGAAGAAATGCTAGGCAGATGATTATTAGACTCGTATTTCATTATGAACAACATACAAACCAAAAACAGATGATTTAGTTGATGTCAAAACCTCATACGAGTTAGATTAGAGAAGCGTTTATCAACAGTTCTACATTTTTTATATTGAACATTTTAAAAAAGGTAGGAACACATTAATAGGACCAAAGGATAAACACACTCACCGAACCCTTCATGTCGGAGTTGGAAGTTTTCATCATCGAATTTACGTCCATATATTGATTTGCCACCGGTCCCATCCCCTTTTACAAAATCGCCTCCTTGACACATCTGATAAGACACGCATTATCAAGGATATAGTATAAAATCTGAAATATTTCATTCATTTGGAGGTGAATAAATTAAAACAAAACAATCAACTAATGGGTTTTGATGTTGATGAGTAACGATGTTGAAAAGCAACTTTAATATGGGCTTGCGTTGAAAACAAAGGCTACCTCCCGTACTACGATCTAAAGTCTGAGGCATTTGAACTAAGAGACTTTACTGTCAACTAAGAATTAGTTTTCCCCAAGTTTTTTAACTTTACACATTAATGTCGGTAATATGCAAGATGTCTGGATTTATCTCACATCAACAGCTGTTCGGCTAAGTCTCCAGCCTGATTGTTTTACATAAATATCTGTCAATTTCCTTTAAGAATGCGAAAATTACGCAAAGGCATTTAAATACATTAGGTCATGGATACGAATTGTGGTATAACTCGATGGAAACAACAATTGTGATAACCGAATCCACGTTCTCCTGTACACAAGGCACGGAAGTTCTCAGCAGTTCTCGGGACAATATCTGACCGAAGCTCCATCACTATACGACCAGCATCTCCGTTTCCAATTCGAATATCGAAGAATACCCGAGGAAGATTTCGTTTTTGTTTTTTGGTTCGCATTTCTTCGTCACTCTGTGAAAATTGAGTACATAAGTAAAGGTAAAATTGGTATGCACGTTAAACTGTAATGATATGCAGAAATACTTGTAGTAGTATCATAATAGTTCTAAAATATAACAGTGCTTGAATTAATTAGAAACAAACACTAAGTAGGAAAAAGGACTGAAACTTAGATAACTATCAACCTTTTATGCAGACAGAATGGCGATTTTCTCCAAGTCATCTGAAATGTATGAAGCTACATGCGTGGAAAGAATCAGTATGATATAATAGCACGTATTTTAAGTTCTTTTTCTAGTAATCGTACCACCTAATGAAAACTGACTTTAGAACTGTATTCGATAATTTCGATGTTTGATTATAATTTCTTGAAAAAGCTTGGACCAGATTGCCAGGTGAAACGTTGGATTTACTCCAAACCCATTCACTGAGATTTTACAAATACATTCTTCCTCTTTAATGTCTCACATCAACTCGGCGCCCAAATATTGTGAAACTATTTGATCAAATCTATACAAAAGTTCTTATAAAAAACCAAGAACGGTTTGGAAAATTGTCTTAGTTACTGAAATAATCCGACACTTTTACTGAAGATCATTTTCGAGAAAATCGAAAAGATCGTCAAGCGTTATACTGATGTGATAAATTACCAATGAATCATATTGGTTAACAGTACATATTCATCGTTGCACTTGTGTTATTAAGCACAGCAATCCATACGAAAAGCCTTTAAAAAAAATAATAATACTTTATTGATCAGCTTACTCTGTAAGAAAAAACCTAAAGTTCGGAAACCAAACATGTTAATTACATACAATATTACAAGTAATAATATCCTAATCAACATGGTTGGAGTGAACATTTTCAATTCCTACTTGTGTTTATCAAGTAAAATTACTCAGTAAACAGAGTAGAGTGGAAAATTTTGAATATAATTCGTGGATACTTAACACCACGTATTGGTAAAATCAAACTTATTAGAAGGCTTCACGAACTCCGATCATACTTAGAAACCGTTCAATAAACTTAAAAAGCATTAAGATATATTCGTTATATATATATATATATTACTGGATTTCAATTGCTTTGTGAGTGACGGATGAAGAATATAGTTAGTATGACATAGCGCGTTTGTGCTGTTGCGAAGTGTAGCATTTCGAACTAATGATATGTCTATGAGATTTTCCATGCGTAGATTACATCATAAACAATTTAATTAAATTTTTTTAAAACTTACCAAGTCTTCAACATTTTCTGCAGAATCTGATGGGTTGACGATATCAGGTTCATCCAGTTTTCGTCCTTCTAATGGAGCACTGCCATATTTCTTTAACCAATTCTCGTCCGACCAGACTTAAAATGTGAATTTCAATATAGAAATATGTAGGGAACATTTTATTGAAATCATAATCCATGGGGATATTTATATATAAATTTTACTAAACGTTGGAGAGTCAGCTCTCCCTCTCGAAATGTCCTCACATGGCCACGCGTATACAGCCACTGCCAGGGAAGTTCTACTGACTAATTATGTGTAGTTTACGAAATAAAGAGAACGAAAAACGAATGTCCGGTGCTTTAACTGGGTTGATGGGTACGGAGATCCACTCAGAAGATATGGCAAACCCTGATTCCAAACCAGTGGTGCACATGGGCTCCAGGATCCTGAGGCAACAAATGGCGTATCAGCCTATTGTTCGTCACCGACCACCATGGGACTGCATCTCCTAACGTCGCCCCACTACCTAGTGGATTAGACCTTCAAGTCGAATGCGGCCCCCTAAGAAGATCATCTGCTTCCGTTTGGGCACCAAGGTAGTATCACAGCCCTCACACAAATCAATGGTAACTACACCTGGAAAGTTTCCTCTTGCTTCGACGCTCAGACAACTCTTAACATTCATATAATAACATACGATTTTATTTCTTTCATATCACACACTAATGCAGATCGGACAACACATAGGATTGGTTAAGTTTTTAGAGAGTATTAATTTCGATATCTGTTACCTATCACAGACCCGTATTCAATACTCTAGTGAGGTACCACAAACCCATTCTCCATCTGTCGTTTCGAAAAGCTTGTTTCTCATATGTTTGCCCGGGGATCCTGTGGCATTTTCGTCTGGTCTTGCTGGTGTCTGTGTCGCACTAAGCGCTAGGGCTGAAGCAGCACTAATCAATTGGATCCCCATTAACAGTTGGTCATGTGCTGTTACACTACAAAGTTTCATCAAAGTGCGAAGAAATTGGTGTGAGAAACGATATCTTTTCGTTATCTCCGCCTACGCTCCGACAGATTGCAACCTGGATGCAATCAAGGATGAATTCCACCACCAGTTAACTGTTCTTCTCCAGAAAGTGCATTCGACAGATATTGTAGCGCTAGTCAGAGACTTGAATGCTCAGGTCGGGCGTCTAGGCACAGAAGAGAGTCGTTTAGGTGGCCGATGGGGAATTGTTGGTCGCAGGACAGATGACGGGGACCGTCTACTGCAACTGTGCACAGACCACAACCTGTTTCTGGCTCGCACTAACTTCCGGCACAGTCATCGCCGATGTGCCACCTGGCGTGGTTGTGTACAAGACTGCTGCTCCTTTTGGAGTATCTATTTGGACTCCGATCATGCCCTGGTCTGCGCCAATCTCACCTTACTTTTCAGTGGACAACGAAGTGACCGCCACCAACGGATTGATGTCAGCAAGTTGGTTGCGGCTTATGTTGCAACTATATATCAAACCGAGCTAGGTCCAAGGTTAGCTACCATACCATCAGAAAGTATAGATGAGCACTGGTTGCAATCGCATGACGCCATGAAAATGGCGATTTAAGTCGCTTGTGAATTCGCGAAACTTCACCCTTATAAGCACTGGGTTTCTTCAGGCTCCTTACAACTCACTGAAA
Organism: Schistosoma haematobium; assembly: GCF_000699445.3. Lineage (NCBI taxonomy): Eukaryota > Metazoa > Platyhelminthes > Trematoda > Strigeidida > Schistosomatidae > Schistosoma > Schistosoma haematobium. The sequence goes on from NC_067195.1 coordinate 40,483,564, forward strand.
CCCGACGGTATACTCCGAGTGACCGTGAAATTGACCATGAACGAAGACTGTTACGCAATTAAATTAGGCAAAGCTTGCGTAAGGACCGAGAAGCCTGGTGGTCGGAGCGTGACAATTAGTTGGGAGCAGCAGCTGCATCTGGTAACTACCGGAAGCTCCTCCAACACATCCGAGCCACTGGCAGCAAAAAGTCTGGTGTGAGCGAAACAATCTGTGAAGATGACGGGATGCCAATCACTAGCGTCCACCGACGTCCTGGACGATGGGCAGAGTTTTTCGAGAGACAGTTCAGCTGATCTGTTGCTGCGACAAAATCGATCAAACTGCCCTGCTCTCCATACCCTGTGACGACTGATCCACCTAACAAGGCCGGAGTCCTCAAAGAACCCCAAATCTTGAAGCGCTACAAATCACCAGGTTCAGATGACTAACCTCCTGCCCCATTTTAAAGATGATAGTGACTTTCTGGTTAAGGAACTGCAACGTTGTTTAGAAAGGTCTGGGAGCTAGAGAGTGTACCAACGTCATGGAACGAGTCGATAGTTATTTCTATCTTTAAGCAGGGTTCTGCAACAACTATCGGGGATAATTCTACCTCCGATCGCATCCGAACTGTTGGCTTCTACCATACTTCGTAGGTTGTTCAAAAACCGAGAACGATTAGCTCGCAGGGAGCAGGCTGGTTTTCGTTCCGGTCGAGGATGTATTGATCATATCTTCACCCTCCGCCAAATGTTAGAACACCGTCATACTTATCACAGGCCAACAATCATAATGTTTCTTGACATTAGGGCTGCCTTCTATTCGTTGGACAGGACTGTTCTCTGGGATTGTCTATTGAAGAAGGGTGTGCCTGAGAAGTTTATCAACATCCTAATGGCCCTATATGCAAACACCTCAGGCAGATTAAGGGCATACAACCACCTTTCTCCATTGTTCCACTCAAGCAGTGGGGTTAGGCAGAGTTGCTTAATCTCACCATCCCTCCTCAACATTGCTATGGATCACGTTCTAGAAACAGCTCTGATGGATGTAAGTAATGGCGGTGTGGATCTGTTTACTGGAGAAAGACTTCTCGACCTTGAGTATGTGGATGATATTGTCTTACTGTGCGATAATGCCAAAGCCATGCAATCCGCACTTAATCAGTTAGCAATCAGTGTCCGTAGGTATGGTATGTGCTTTGCACCTTCGAAATGCAAAGTACTTCTAGAAGACTGGCAGGATTCTCATCCTGTACTCACCCTGGATGGTGAGTAGATAGAAGTAGTCGAGAAGTTCGTGTATCTAGGTAGCAGCATAAGAGCACGTATAGTGAAAGCCAGAGCGGCTTATGTCAATCTGGGCCATCTTTGGCGCCTTCGTGATGTTAGTCTGGCTGTAAAAGGTCGGACCTACAACGCGTTGGTGAGAGCAGTTCTGCTCGATGCCTATGAAGCCTAGCGTCTCCGAATTGAAGATGTTAGACAACTCTGTGTTCGATCATCGTTGTCTCCGAAGTATTACTGATATCCAGTGGCAACACCATGTTAGTAATGCAGAGGTTCGGCATCGTGTGTTCGGGCGTAGCGACGGTAATTCAATTGATGTCATCATCCTGAAACAGCGACTTCGATGGCTGGAACAAGTCTTACGAATGTCGTCCAGGAGAATTCCATATCGTGCATTACTTGCCGACACCTGGACCGGTTGGAAAAGCGGAAAGGTGGTCAGTGTATGATACAGTGTCCCGGTATGAAAGAAAGCTGTACAGGATCGACTCCTACTGATTATTCATGACTCCCTGATTGAGGTCCAGAGATGGTACAACACAGTGGCATGGGATGTTATCAGACATGGCTCAGAATCGAAGCCAGTGGCGATCCTGCTGTAACCTTCTTTTACTTTTTTCATAAAAGTAAACGTAACTTCTTTAAGTGAATGAGTTCTTCCCGGATATGTTTTTGCTAACTGAACTGTTTCTCCCATTGTTTTCATTATTTCACTCTCATACACTAATTTTTATTCGTTGTAGTTCTTTTATTATACGCACTTTGCATTCTCTATCTCTTCATAACCTCGTTGTTATTGTGTGGCACATATGTAATTGATGCCCCATTGGACCGATGTTTATGTGTTCAAATAAATAAATACACAGTATAGGCTTGAGACAGTGTGATCAACTTGCAGCAATTTTATCACACCAACAAACAGTAATGTCTGACGAGGTGAAATTATTTGAGGGTGACCGTTGCCATATGAATAAATAAGACTAATGACTGAAAACATTCAAGACTCTAACACTTTGAAGAAAGTTAGTTATAGACGTAGAAATCAACAAATGTTATGCCAGAATTTACCAACTGTTACACAAAAGGTTGGCAATTTAAACTAAGTCATTGGAGACGTAACAATATAAAGGTATAATACGAACAAGCTACACATAACTGGAAGTACACTATATGGCTGACTGATTGTCTAAATAAAATGTGATTTAAATTATCTTGAAATTGAATAGTCTCAAAAATTTCGCACCACGACAATAATAATTGAAAAAAAACATTACCAGGTCGACTCCAACCCTCCCGTATGCGTACTGGTCTTGCCACATTAACACGGATGGTACGCCCGAATATTTCACTTTCATTCTATAAGAAAGATTGAGAAGACATTATAATGGTTTCACCAAAGAGTAGTTTATCTCTTTGATAGGAAATCAAGTAAAAGTACAATAGCAATAAGCCAATCAAAATATTCAAAGACAAACGACTTTTATCTGATATCACAATCAACAGAAGTACCTTTGTGCAATGCACAAAATGATAACGAATATTGTTCCTCACTATAAATTAAATACGATAGCGTTAAACAAATTAAGTGCTCAATTCTTTCTATGTTGACTGCATTTAACAGGCGGATCAACACTCTTCTTAAATTGAAGTCCTTATCCTTAAATTCCGAATCGTAATTTTCTAACTCGAACAACAATTACCTGACCTCAAATTTCCAACTCTAACCCTTAACAGTGAAGGGCTCGTGAGAATCGATGTGTCCTTATAAGGGTTTGAGAAGATGAATAATCTATATCAGCAAAGATGGCTCTACGATGCTTTTTTAACTTACAAACAGAAAAACTAATAGGTTTACTAATCATACAAAAATTTGTTTGATTCGTGTAATATTGTTGTCAACTTCCCATAAACTCTGTTGTTTTTGGGTTGACTGACAACTGGTTATAATTCGTAACAGTTGTTCTGAGCTCATCACCAATATTATACTTATATCGAAAATTTATACTAAACCCATAGAGGGTTCAAAATATTGTGTTCGAATCCCATAAGAAAGAAGAAACGACTTCATTTCGTTGTTTAGCAACCTAAGCTGGACGGCTTCGCGAATGTCTTGTAAGATGGCACTACGACAAACAAAAGTGTCATCCGTTCTGTTTTTAAGGTGTTGGATACGGTCACTAAAAGTGATAAATATTTCCTTACACATGACCCCAAAGTACTTCTCTTGTAGCGAGAGAAAACGATGTGTTTAAATTATCTGATGAACCCCGGTCGACTGGAATGATCAAGGCTTTATACTTGAGTGAGGTGCTGATAGTTATTTGTTTGGACGGCATTAGTGCCAAGCACAAAATGTGTCCGAAACATCGCATCTCATATTTTTGAGAGACTTTATCACGCCCATAGATACATTGTGAAACCTCAGTATAGCACGAGTAGATATCTCTGGAGACCAATCAGTAGTTGAAAACAATATATTACTGCACTAGTTTCATGTATTGAGTGAATTACACATTTGGCAAATAAAAAAATCCTCCACAATAGTAATATGAGTCGACACAAAATTTACGTAATTTCAGTTGATATCATGTTAGCTAAATAAAGTATATCTCCTACGATAGTTCCCTTAAGTTGGTCGGACTAAATTTTCCACCTCACCAATATTATCTGCAGGTTAGAATTTAAGAAAGTCTAATAAAATCGGAAATTTAAATCTATATTTCGATTATTATACGTGTCTGCACCATAAGTGATGATAAACCACCATAAATAACAAGGCGAGACTTTGTCTTATCATTATTAAGTTTGGTTGATGAACATTAATAATAATAAAGTATACCTATGACTATGACATCCCGAACACACACGTTGAGTTGAGAACATGAAATTCAACGTAGAAGAACCAAAACACTTCAGACTGTACAACCAATACCCGCTTCATAACTGTTATCCATTAATCAGTAGAAGCTTCACAGTGCCCAGCTTAATACATAGTCCAAATTAAGCTACTGAATGTTAATTTAAGTCATTTTAATAAACGTGGATACAACTAGTAGAGTTTGTGAGGAGTGTTATAAACACTGGTAAATATGCACTCCTGTTTTGCCAAAACCCCATACCAAACTACACTGGTTTTACAACCCTGTCTCTCCGTCAAATGTTTGGTCATACTACTTTTGACTACCTTGAAGTATGCTATCTAGAGATTTCATTTTATTTGAACACAAATATTGGTAAAAGAGGGCACCAAATACATATGCGCCATACAAAACAATGAGAATACGAAGAGAAAAAACAACAATAACGAACAGATTACTGTAGGGTAGTGTAATGATAGTAATTAATAGTAATAATGAGGGAAACGGAAATGTACAACCAGGAAGAATTCTTTCAGTTAGAGAAGATACAACCACTTTTTATGAAGAAAGTAAAAGAAGGTTACAGCACGATCGCCACTGGCTTCTATTCTGAGCCATATATGATTACGTCTCTAGCCGTGTTGCACCATCTCTCAGACCACAGCCAGGGAGTCGAGAAGGACCAACAGAAACCAACCCTTTGCGGCTGTCTTTCATACCACAACACCATGTCATACACTGACCACCTTTCCGCTTTTCCAACCGGTCCAGGTGTCGGCAAGTAATGCACGATATGGAATTCTCCTGGACGACATTCGTAAGACTTGTTCCAGCCATCGAAGTCGCTGTTTCAGGATGATGACATCAATTGAATTACCGTCGCTACGCCCGAACACACGATGCCGAACCTCTGCATTACTAACATGGTGTTGCCACTGGATATCAGTAATACTTCGGAGACAACGATGATCGAACACAGAGTTGTCTAACATCTTCAATTCGGAGACGCTAGGCTTCATAGGCATCGAGCAGAACTGCTCTCACCAACGCGTTGTAGGTCCGACCTTTTACAGCCAGACTAACATCACGAAGGCGCCAAAGATGGCCCAGATTGACATAAGCCGCTCTGGCTTTCACTATACGTGCTCTTATGCTGCTACCTAGATACACGAACTTCTCGACTACTTCTATCTACTCACCATCCAGGGTGAGTACAGGATGAGAATCCTGCCAGTCTTCTAGAAGTACTTTGCATTTCGAAGGTGCAAAGCACATACCATACCTACGGACACTGATTGCTAACTGATTAAGTGCGGATTGCATGGCTTTGGCATTATCGCACAGTAAGACAATATCATCCACATACTCAAGGTCGAGAAGTCTTTCTCCAGTAAACAGATCCACACCGCCATTACTTACATCCATCAGAGCTGTTTCTAGAACGTGATCCATAGCAATGTTGAGGAGGGATGGTGAGATTAAGCAACTCTGCCTAACCCCACTGCTTGAGTGGAACAATGGAGAAAGGTGGTTGTATGCCCTTAATCTGCCTGAGGTGTTTGCATATAGGGCCATTAGGATGTTGATAAACTTCTCAGGCACACCCTTCTTCAATAGACAATCCCAGAGAACAGTCCTGTCCAACGAATAGAAGGCAGCCCTAATGTCAAGAAACATTATGATTGTTGGCCTGTGATAAGTATGACGGTGTTCTAACATTTGGCGGAGGGTGAAGATATGATCAATACATCCTCGACCGGAACGAAAACCAGCCTGCTCCCTGCGAGCTAATCGTTCTCGGTTTTTGAACAACCTACGAAGTATGGTAGAAGCCAACAGTTCGGATGCGATCGGAGGTAGAATTATCCCCGATAGTTGTTGCAGAACCCTGCTTAAAGATAGAAATAACTATCGACTCGTTCCATGACGTTGGTACACTCTCTAGCTCCCAGACCTTTCTAAACAACGTTGCAGTTCCTTAACCAGAAAGTCACTATCATCTTTAAAATGGGGCAGGAGGTTAGTCATCTGAACCTGGTGATTTGTAGCGCTTCAAGATTTGGGGTTCTTTGAGGACTCCGGCCTTGTTAGGTGGATCAGTCGTCACAGGGTATGGAGAGCAGGGCAGTTTGATCGATTTTGTCGCAGCAACAGATCAGCTGAACTGTCTCTCGAAAAACTCTGCCCATCGTCCAGGACGTCGGTGGACGCTAGTGATTGGCATCCCGTCATCTTCACAGATTGTTTCGCTCACACCAGACTTTTGCTGCCAGTGGCTCGGATGTGTTGGAGGAGCTTCCGGTAGTTACCAGATGCAGCTGCTGCTCCCAACTAATTGTCACGCTCCGACCACCAGGCTTCTCGGTCCTTACGCAAGCTTTGCCTAATTTAATTGCGTAACAGTCTTCGTTCATGGTCAATTTCACGGTCACTCGGAGTATACCGTCGGGTTTCAGTGAGTTGTAAGGAGCCTGAAGAAACCCAGTGCTTATAAGGGTGAAGTTTCGCGAATTCACAAGCGACTTAAATCGCCATTTTCATGGCGTCATGCGATTGCAACCAGTGCTCATCTATACTTTCTGATGGTATGGTAGCTAACCTTGGACCTAGCTCGGTTTGATATATAGTTGCAACATAAGCCGCAACCAACTTGCTGACATCAATCCGTTGGTGGCGGTCACTTCGTTGTCCACTGAAAAGTAAGGTGAGATTGGCGCAGACCAGGGCATGATCGGAGTCCAAATAGATACTCCAAAAGGAGCAGCAGTCTTGTACACAACCACGCCAGGTGGCACATCGGCGATGACTGTGCCGGAAGTTAGTGCGAGCCAGAAACAGGTTGTGGTCTGCGCACAGTTGCAGTAGACGGTCCCCGTTATCTGTCCTGCGACCAACAATTCCCCATCGGCCACCTAAACGACTCTCTTCTGTGCCTAGACGCCCGACCTGAGCATTCAAGTCTCTGACTAGCGCTACAATATCTGTCGAATGCACTTTCTGGAGAACAGTTAACTGGTGGTGGAATTCATCCTTGATTGCATCCAGGTTGCAATCTGTCGGAGCGTAGGCGGAGATAACGAAAAGATATCGTTTCTCACACCAATTTCTTCGCACTTTGATGAAACTTTGTAGTGTAACAGCACATGACCAACTGTTAATGGGGATCCAATTGATTAGTGCTGCTTCAGCCCTAGCGCTTAGTGCGACACAGACACCAGCAAGACCAGACGAAAATGCCACAGGATCCCCGGGCAAACATATGAGAAACAAGCTTTTCGAAACGACAGATGGAGAATGGGTTTGTGGTACCTCACTAGAGTATTGAATACGGGTCTGTGATAGGTAACAGATATCGAAATTAATACTCTCTAAAAACTTAACCAATCCTATGTGTTGTCCGACGTGCATAAGTATGCGAACGTTGGAGGCAGCCAGTTTGAATGCTGCGCGTGGTTTCAGAAAAACTGCTACAGTATTCCTATTTGGTGGTAGCATACAATTTTCAACCAGGCAGTGACTCGAAAACGTTTAAATAGAACCGAGTTTCCACTATAAGAGAGCTGCTGTATAAGTCGAAAAATGAGAATACACAAAGTGGTAATAAAAGAGAGTGAATAAGTGACGTAGTAAATAATAATAATAATAATAATATGAATTGTTTGACTGTAAATCGAAGCGAGAATAGAGTTTTTAGTAAATATCATCATTTTCATTATATTTGTGTGTGGGCTGTGGTACTGCCCGGGTGCCCAGACCGAAGCAGGTAAAGTACTGAGCCCAACGTGAAGAAAAAAATAGATTATTAAGGTGTAGTGATTAATCTTATCAACTGTTTGTTTAGTGGTGAGAACCATGAAAATTCTAGTACTTGTTACCGAATTTTACCAATCGACCAATAACTTATTGATTCCTGACCGCCCTAATAAGGTTGACACTTGAGTACGTAAATATATACTTGCTGAATAAGTTACGCTATAATATGTTCAAAACAACTCGTAGAACGTCTCTTATGAGATGCTTAGATGTAGTGTATTAAATATATCAACATTAAAATAAATGTTGAGAGCATGACAAGGACGATAAGCTTTATTACTTTTTAAAGCATCACATTCTTTAAATTAACGTGGTACAAGAAATTTACAACTATACTAATCTCGAATTTTAAACTGATTATATTCAAAATGCTACTCTGTGCTTTAAATTTCATTGGAGCGTATGAAAATATAACTTACCATATTATCAATGGCACTCATAGCATCCTCAACTTCTTCGAATTCAACAAAAGCGAAACCTCTGTGTTTTTCTAACAGGAAATGAAAACAGAATGACATTTACCAGTTTGATAGTCCATGGGCATATTAATACTAACTATGTCTCCAAAAGGGATAAACGCCGCACGAACAAGAGGTACATCAACTTGCTCTGATAGTCCCCCTATTAAAAATTAACAATATTACCTAAATAAATGAGAGCCTACCAACATATATAACACGCTTATTGACTGGATTGTATGAACCCGCAGGGAGCTGAAGGGGTGGTAATTCAGCCTAGAATAATGAAAAGTTATTTAAAGAAGTGAGTGAATCCGAGATTTAAAATCAAGAAGTCAAAGTACAACCAATTTTTATTTCAAAAAATCCGCATAATTTACAAGAAAATCACCAAGGAAGCTGCATAGGTTGTGGATTATGCATATAACATATTATAAGTGCGCTGATAGACAACCTGAAAATGCCACCTATTAGTAACGAAAAGGAACATAATTACATGAAGCCACTGATCAGCTGTTTTGTATCTTCCCCAGTTCTTGAGTTGGCATACGTTGTGAAAGCACAAACGACGGCCAACCAAGCAGCAAACTTCATCTACTAGCATAGACTTTTCATATTTTCAACTTACTTCAAACAACAGTCCACACATGCTTAAGACTATTCCGAAAAAATTAAGATAGTCTATAGTTTGGTCTAGTGGAGGGGCATCCTGTGATAATGGGACGAATCTTAATGGTTTATTAAATTATCATAAAGACATACCTTCGAAGTTTATTGGGTCTCCTAGGATCTGACGCGGCTAACATATCTGGATTTTAGAATAGAAGTACTTTTTACAAAGATATAAAATGTTGCAGTACAAAGAATAAACAGTTTCTTAAATGTAGTTATTTTATTTTAACACATAGATAATGGTACAAAGAGGCACCAAATACATATACGCCAAACAAATCTTATTCGATATGTGTGAGGGCTGTGATACTACCCGGGTACCCAAACCGAAGCAGGTGGTTTTCTTAGGGGGCCACTCCCCGAGCCTTCGACCAGAAGGTCTGATCCACAAGGCACTGGAGCATCGTCAGGAGATGCAGTCTTATGGAAACCGGTGACCAACAATTGGTTCATATGCCATTTGTTCCCGCAGGATACTGGAGCCCATGTGCACCATTGCTTTGGAATCCGGTTAAAGCGCCGGACATTCGCTTTTCGTCCTCTCATTTTCGTAAACAACACCCCCGCCACGAGAAGGCAGTGAGTAGGACTTCCCTGGCAGAGGCTATATACGCATGGCCTTGTGAGAGCATTTGGAGAGGGAGAGAGGACTCTCCTCTCTCTCGGCCGTACCAGGGCATTTGGGGGCTTTGAAATGTAGTACTATATAATAAAAAAACTGTAAATGTATCAAGCAGGTTAAAATGATGTTCTAGATGTATTATAAGTGGTAAATTAGAAGAAACTTTGTGGAGCCACAAAGGTAGAACGATTTGGAAAATATTAAGCTAAACTTCTACGTAATTACCATGATGCGATAGTCATTAAATGCTGTTTTTGAGTTGCCTATATTCTAAAATTGTTTTAAAGCGTTTCTCGTAAACCCTGAACCGAAGTCCGAACGATTTCATAGCTCGTCGTTATATACAGTTAAGAGTATTCCTATCTTCCTATAGTGCAGAAGTTTCATAATCCAACTGGGTCTGCATAAAAATGTCAAAAATAAATGAGTTTTACCGTCAAATTGTTCGAAAATGCACTTCGATGTTGTTAATTCAAGACTGGTTTTAACGGCACTTTCGTCATAGCATATCCAATATCGCTGCGACAAGTTAGTGTAAATCAACTGATTTCTGTGAGATCACTACTCGGTGTTAAGGTACGGTTTCCAGACCTTTGGTATCCCCTGATGTGTTCTAACCACATGGTTGCACTAACCGAAATGAATTCGATGATAATTTGGAGGTTGATGTCTCGAATCATTATGATTCATCATGCCCAACGTAAAACCTGGCATGATTCATTCGCCATATTACAATTCAGCGACAAAACTACTTCAAAAACACTTGAGTAGTAGAAGCAGGAGCAGTAATAATACTAGTAGAAAAGTTAGGTACAGAAAGATAAAAAAGTAGAATGAGATATTGGGATTCAAGTTTTAAAAGAAGACAAGGATTGAATGCACTACCATTGTGAACGATTGAGTCGTGTTACCCTCGAGTATAAATGAATGTGTTTGTCTCAGAGCAGTGAAGATGCTAGAACCAACAGCCATCACGTTACAAAGAGGCAAACTAGTTTCTTGTAATACGAAGGATTTCAAAACTAAAAAATAAAGGAGTAGAGGCGCCAAAGCAAACCAGTCAGCTGAACTAGTGATTAAGGTAAGTATAAAAATATGTGAACGGAGTATGAAAAGGGATGTAAAGAGGTCAAGTGGTATAGGGTGAGTACTAACAATAATAATCAGTAATAATAATTACGGATCAAGTGCAAAATATGGTACATGAACGCTAATGAGTGCGAAACATCCATCCTCATCTTACCAAACGTTGTTCCACGCGAAAGACGGCTAACCATTAGTATGTGCATATTTACAAAGTCTTCTCTCGAGATGCTTCACTGATGGCTGTTGTCATACCCTTTGGAAGAGAGTCCCATGTAGCGCCGACCGGTAATGAGAAGCGTGATCTTGTCTGGATGTTCACTCTTTCATGTGTTATTCGTCTCGGGTTCCTTTAGAAAGTACAAAGGTGTTTCAAGAGGGATATTTCTATTTGTGAGATCCAGAATGCTTCGTACGTTACACACTCACCAGGTCGCCTACCAGTATTTAACCTAGACAGCACAACCCCAGGTTGTGAAGTTGGTTCCAACTTTTTGTCACTTAAACTTACACATAACGCCGCTGCATGCCATCGTACTCACTTCAGCCGATTCATTTTCTCCATGATGAAAAAGGGTGCAACAATTCTGCGTGTTTCATGATGTGGGAGGATGTAGGCCATGAATGGAGCCCAAGAGAGCCCACGAGTCGGCACCTTTACCTGCCTTCAAATGAGGTGGAGAGTAACGAATGATTTGGTTGCATTGCGCTGACAGTTTCCGGCGTCCAGACTTTTTGTTAGCAACAGACTAAGGTCGCTCTCTACTAAGTTTCTAGAGACGATGACTTCAAAGGGAGTAACTAGCCTGTCTTTGAAACGGGCATCGTTTGGCATTTTTGAATGACTAAGAACATAACCATTCCTCGATTAACTAGGCTTCCAGAGGCTAATTATCCGAGTTATATGTGTAGTTTGCAAAACAGCAGCAATACATTACAATTTAGACCGACAGATAACGACAGATGTTGTAAAATGGTTAAAACAAATCCAAAAGTACAAATAATTAACAGCCAAGACCAAACACTGGTGATAATATTCTATGTAACGATAAGTTATAGACCTCACTCGTATATAACTTACTACAATCCGTGGACTACAATTGGAGATGCACAACTGTAACGCGAACTTTCAATAGTCCCCCCTACCCAAATGGTTCAAATTGTTGCGGATGGAATAGAAGAAGCTTTCGCTTAACGGGCTTCCGTGACTAGTAATAATGGATAATCAACACCTCCAGGCAGGAACCTAAGTATATTAACGATAAAAGAAGAAAAAGAAATTGGTAAATCATAGTAAGATATTATCCTTAGCCCTTAAGAATAGATCAAGATTCCTCTTAAAGGACTCCTGGGAATTCACTTGGAATAGCTCAGACTGCGGCGAATTCCAGCATTTTACAACTATTAAGGAGTAAAATTTGTGTCTACAGTCCGCTGTGCTATGTCGTGTCTCTAGTTTCTGGGTGCTAACCCATAGGTTCGTGTTGGAGCTAAACCTAAGAGGATATCCATGTGTTAAGGATGCAGTAAGCCAAAAGAAGGTCACCGAACTTATTTCGTGGCTCGCCGTTGGACATGTTCCAGAGTGAGGGAGGAAACACTGTTTCCGTACTCTAAATGAAGACGAATGAAACTGTTGAAGACTATGTGGAAATGTCTCCCGTCAAACTGGCCAAAAATGAGCTTCAATGTTACCAGTGCAAGGTTTTCTCGAAAGATATTTTTGTCACAGCGTAAAACTTCAAATTTTAAGGTACTAGCACTTCTAAATCTTTCGCAACTTGGGATACTTCTTGAGAGGAGTTTCCTAAGTTGTAACTGTAGTCTGCAACATGTCTCAGATGGACTACTTTACACTTCAAAGTGTTAAAGGTGAGTCCGTTGTCATCTGCCCAACTTTGAAGTCGAGTCAGATCCTCCTGAAGTAAGGGTTGCGTATCTCTCCAAATTTTTGCATGACTAGCAGAATGTAGTGAGTATGTCGATACCTGACGTGGAAGATCGTTTATATAAATCAAGAGATGAAAAGTCTCAGTACTGAACCCTCATTGACTCCACTAGGACATTCCATAGTCTGACAGAAATTGAAGCTAACCCTAACGATAAAATGTTGATTTTTTAGATTTGAAGCTAGCCAATCAATCAAATGTGACTTGATTCCTAGTCTTTTGAGCCTATTGATAAGACATATATGGTTGACCCTATCAAAAGCTTTTAAGAAGTCATGTCAAACGACGTCAAACTTTCCCTTGTGGTCAAATATGGTTGTCCATTTGCCCACTGTAGTCAATGGGCTGCTTACACAAGAATGACCCTTTCTGAAACCATGCTGTTGAGGTGAAAAGAAGTTTCAGAATAAGAAATTGTCGCTTATGCCGTCGCATATCGGGGACTGCATAATTTTTGAAGGTATAGCGAGAAGAGCCACCGGTTGGTAGCTGGTAGCTGAGTTGAGCTCCTTTGAAGATTGTTGTGATGTGAGCCATCCTCCAAATTTCCGGCAATGTGCCTCGGCTTAGCAAATGTGAGAACATCACGCTAAGAGGTGTTACCAGGATTGAAGCTGCTTCCCTCAGTATAGGAGGATGAACCACATCCAAACCACGAGAAGTGTCGTTTTTGTAGATTTTAAGGACCATTTGGAGAACAGACTGCTTTGTAGCACATAAGACCGTGTGCAGTAAGAAATCCTGATGAGCATCCACATCAAGTTGAGGGTGAATTTCCCAATCCACCTATTGCAAATTGTCCTGCAAAGCTGACACGTTCAACAACTTGAAAATCCAGCCCCTGTTCTTGGTGGGATGTCTTAGCTCAGTTTTGCTTATAAAACTAAAGGCTATGATGGCGTGATTTCTTCTCCCCAGGTGTATCAAGATTGAGTTGTTATTCGAGAATTATTCGCTTGTTAATACATAGTCTAAGCGTGGCGACGTCTGATTGTTTCTACAACGAGTTGCCAACCCCACATTTTTTAATGACCCCAGATTCTCAATGAGGTCGAAGAACCGAGATTCAGTAGAGTTTCCACGTCCAATATACGTATGTTCCGCAAAATTGTCTTTAGGAAGACTGAAGTCCCCTAGAATCAGGATATGAGTGAATCCGAGAAGAGTGGAGCGGGATAATCCTCCCAGCATACGATTATCGTACTCGATGTCAGCAGTGAGCTTCCTGTGTACGACTCCAACTGGATAACATCAGAACTTTCTGTGAACTCATAAAATGTGAGTATCTAACAGATTTCCAGTTACTTGTTTCAGCTACTCATATTGCCCACTCTCTCTTTTTATTTTGTAGGCAAAAGTTTAGCTGAGGACGCCGGAGAATACGAATTTACTCTTCGTTCATACGTACTTCATTCTTTTGTTCTGAATTAGGACCTTAGGGTGAACTTCATAGACCTTAAATCTTTCATAATTCCCTGATCTCGTGTTTAGTCTTCAGTGGTAAGGATAGAAAGTCTGTCGACCTATATTAATCCTTGCAATTCTTAACACTGTCAAGGTCTACTATAGCTTTAAATGTATCGACAGAAGGAGCTGATATTAGTACTCTGGTGGAACATTCTAGTAATTCACTTTTCAGTGATAGAATCGGAACTGCAGATGTAAACTGGTTGGTATCGTTTAGGTCATAATTTCTATTTTTATCAGGGAGTGACATACTTGAGGTGTTATATAATAGTTTAACAACGTACTAGATAACTAGTTTTGACAAGTGAATAGCCAAACTAGTTCGATTTTCTGCTTGAATTAATTTCGGGTTTTGTTTCCTAACGGCATTAAAGTGGATATTTGGCGTAACGCGTGTAACCAGCGTTTACCGAAGTTTAGGAGTGATTCAGAATAGCATCACACAAGTTGTAATCGGTGAACAGGTAGAATTATGGTCTACTACTGTATTAGTACTGCTCTAATAATAGATCCAATCCTAAAATCGTAGATTTTTCATAGTGTAACTACCTAATATATAAGATCTTACGTTGATATCACATGATTTTTACCCCGACTCTTTCGTATTGTAACAATCATCAGTATATGATGAACACGTCTGGACTTGAGATAAACAATATATTTAATATAGATGAAAGACTGTTGCATAAGTAGGATCACACTTGCAAAGCTGAGCCACGCCATTCGACCAACTCGAACTCAATCGATTCCTTCATCCCGCCTTCTCCATGGTTGGCTTTTTATCCGTGTGAAATGTTGAATATCTATTTTCCCAGTTGTCTCGTGTTCAGCTTTGAGGATTGTGTGGTTAGGGCGGAATGTCCCTACAAATAATCGAGAGTGAAGGATACGAAATGTCAGCAGAACAGTATAAAAAATTATTGAACTTGCGGGTTCTCGCGCACGTGCTGTGTGTTGTTGGGCATTTTTGTCGTCTTCTTCTCTTCCTTGGACAAAATTCTTACTGTCTTACGCCAATTTTTGCAATGTTTACGCTTTTTATAGGACTTTTGTATCAGTAAGTAATAGTATACATAGTTGTTCAGGATTTGAGTGAAAGCTATGTCAACTTTAATGTGTTTATTTGTATCATTATAAACTCGTGCGAGTGAAATGAATTGTTTGTCAAGTTGGAGATAAAATGTTTTCAGATTTTCAACGAAGATGGGCTTTTAAAGCCTTTTAAATATGACCTATCACCCTAAAGGATGTTGATGAACAAGGATGTCTGGTAGTTGTTTAGTAAATTCAGGCTAAGGCGATTCTGTGTTAATCTATTTCTAAACATTATACGAGTTCCCACCATACTACCATAAGCAATTACGATCGGAACAACTGCATCATTTTTTAATAGAACTGACGTTTTAATGTGTAACTTATCTGCGAAAGAAAAATAATGTGAGCGACAATTGTCACTAGTGACGTTTTCTGCCAGCTTTACGAACACATACAGCAAATATGTATAATAGCAGTAAGTTTCACAGTAATTAGTCACATATTCCACTTATGTAAAGTGTTTGAAACCATAACCAAAATATATTCAAGGATTTAATGTATATGGATGAAGGATATTTATATTGTGCATTCCAAATATTTCATATTGTTCATAAACTGTGAAGTAATGTCAGTATTATGAACGTCGTAACTGAATCTTTCTCAAATTTCATTGTAATACTTGAAGTCAGTATATTGGCTTACTTAGTACCTACAATTTTCGCAAGCACTAAATGGCTAGGTGAAATTCTTGGACGCTTGAAAAAAGGCATTATTTGTAGCAATTAAGACACTTGTAACTACATTTTATAAGTTACTATACCATTTACATACTGAATTCGATACGCGAAACGAAGGTTTACCATTTGTTTCATTATTGACTTGTTGTTTTCACAATTGCACTGGGAACAAAGCTCTTGTGTTATTACATGAGGTATTTGTGTCGTCTATCTTCCATTGAGTTCTTTTTTTTAGAATATAATTAACTGTGCGATTATACTTTCTAATTGATTGAATGCACTATTAGAGTTTTTCTTCATTAGAATGTCTGAAAAATGTGACGGAAATAATTCTGAACTGTCACAAATGTTCAATAGTTGCACTCACAAGTGCTTGTTTCTACTTCTAGAAGTCTTCGGCAGTAAACCATGAACATTCTTTCATTGTTTTCATATTCCACAGACAACCCAAATTCTTCAGAAACAGTTTAACTCTGTTCTGT
The DNA here is from genome assembly GCF_000699445.3 of Schistosoma haematobium. NCBI lineage: Eukaryota > Metazoa > Platyhelminthes > Trematoda > Strigeidida > Schistosomatidae > Schistosoma > Schistosoma haematobium. The sequence goes on from NC_067195.1 coordinate 40,500,011, forward strand.
GCAAAAGAAGTAGGTTGGTCAACAAGTGTAACTACTCGATTCAGCCTGCTTAGGCTATTATCCTATTTATATTCCACTGCTAGTCGTCCACATCAGAAACCAAATCAACAGGACTCGGCAGGTACTCTAAATGTTATTACTTGAATTCAGAACCGTAAAACGCCGATGGTATGTGGTGAATGTGAATTAATTAAGTACCAGGGCGTTTGTGTAAAACATGGATAAATACTGAAACTAAATTTGCCTTTAACTCATACCATAGTTTTAAAGTGTTTCCCAAACTCTGTTCAGATTTCACCCGATAAACCTTTACAAATTACATTTATTCGTAACTGTTTGGTTTACTTGAATGCAGCTTGTAACGGTGTTGGTTCCTAATCGCACGGTTCTCGAGGCCGAATATACGATTACTAAGGAGATTCCCACTAGACATTTAACACAGATATGGTGAACGCGGGAACACTTAATTGGTATGGCATAGCGGGTGTGCGAAATCCATACAGCTTCTTCCTTTTCATATCAAGTGTGTCACACTCATCCCAGCCCAAATATGCTTCCCAAAAGTATAAAACGGAATACTGCTAACTGTCAGTATAAACAATGATGTGACTTCGACATGTAATCACAACATGGCAAATCTACGATTTTTCGATTATTTCCATTATTTTAGTAGCAAAGGTAAATTCACTTAATGCCGGCTCAGGCCATTATCTTACATTGGTGGGAACAACCTAAGGAACACATCGTTTTATTAATCCCCAAATCCACCTCCACTTTATCAACTGATTCTTACTTACTCTGACTTACCATTTTATTAGTCTGTTGATAAACTCTCACACATATTGTCTTCTTGAAGTGTTGATTAGTATCTAGACTTAACTTACTAGCTCATCTGATAAAAGTAACTAATCATAACTGACTAAATAGTTTTTGGACAAGCATTAAATGGATGTAAGTGCTTCTGTTTAATATCCCTATTTAAATACTAACCACTCGTAAGTACAGCTGCAAGGAAACGCAAGAGCGCATCTTCCCGTAAAGCGCTGACTTAAGTTATGAAAGACTCGATCAGATAAGCACCATAAAGTCATCTTCATCCTTACTCGTTTTATCTCATTTTAATTGTTTTTGCTTTATTGGCACGAAATATAGGTTTCTAAAATATTTAGACGGTCTCAAGAAATTTCTACGGATCCCAACATAGTCTTAACGTTGTTTTTATTTATGCGCCAAACTGTCAAAGTAGAAATACTCGAACAAAACAACTGCGAGCATGTATAACACCAATGTCAGTTCGCTGTTATATCTCAGCATATATCCTAACCACTGTAATTGTTCAACTTCAACGACATACTTTTTGTTTTAATTTAAAGGAGCCCTAAACGTTGAGTGTAGCGATTAGTGATTAGCCATTTTCTCGTCACAACTCAATCGAACCACGTAAACCGTCAAAAAATGTTGATTAAGTGTGCTTGTAATGTGACCAAACGCAAAGATGTAGGTCGTTTCAAACATCTGAAGCAGTATTGACTGTTTTCGATGCACAAACAACTGACCAACAGTATATAAGCTAATTCACAGTAATTTTTAACACCTAAATCTATTGTTGTTGAGACTTAATAATCACATAATATGACTAATAAATTTGATGGAACGATTAACAAACTCGGTTTACAGATTGACTGTTGACTATCACTAATTAGTGTCGTTTTTCCATAGTTATTTTTAATTAACAAATATAATTTTGTTGTTTTTCCAACAGTTTCTTAGTAAACAGCCTGGAAACGTTTCGGTTCGATCGTAAGCCGAGATATACAACCATTTGCGTAATTCATCAGATCAAGCAACCGAATAAAGCTCCTGCAAACTGAAAATGTCATAGTCGAATTTACCCCAGAACTAACAAACGTTCATGTCATGATAGGGATTAGTTGGAAGCTGTACTCCTCTCGGTTACGACTTATTCTCTCCCCGATACTCATAAAGACAGTACTCACTGTTCTTCAATTTGTAAAGAATTATTTGGCAGAAAAAGAGTGAAAAATCTTGTCACCTACATTCTTTGAATATTGTTTTTACCGAATTCAACGACTTAAAATCATTCAGTTCCAAACAAGTTTATTTCTACGTTATGTCAAACTTGATAATTGCAACTGACCTGTTTGCACCAACAACTGATAAGTGTGAATATCAATAACCGATTCACTGCACACCAGAGTATTAAGTCCAAAGCATGTGTCTTAAATTTGAAATTATGTTTAAAGAATTACCGTCTGTCCAAAATTTACATGGTTATCAGTACTTTCACAGTAGTAGTAGTTCATACATATTTGTTGCGTTACAAAATCGTATCAGACTTAATAAAATCTTACCGTAACTAAATAAGCCTCATTAAACTCAACAATTTAACTAGAACAGTAGCTAAATATCAACCATGCAAACTACCTCTCACTCTGGATGAGTTCTCTTCGGAAATCCTCAAACGTCTGTTAACTAATTTTGCTAGTAATTTTTAAAACATTAAAATATGAATGTCGGTACTTTGTTAACGATAAATCATTCAGTGGTGAGATAATTGGCTGACGTAGGTCAACATATTGTAAAGAATAATTGCTCTTGAAACCTGCGAACACTAAGTCCAGGGTTGGGTCACAGGATTAAGACCCCATCATATAAATGTTGACCGGGGAAGACTGATAAAATCCGTCGGATTCTGATATGAAGAGTTTTGGTTCCACATATGAAAAAGTTATAATGTCTCACAATTAAATTCATGAATCTCTGGAACACACCAGCACAACATCTATCCTGACAGACAGGAAACTTGCAGACAATGTACGTGGGATATCTGAGCACTGTGAGAGACCGAAAGTGCTCTAGTAAGGAGCTGCAAAAATGAAAGGTACAACATGGCCTTGCTGAGAACTATGGGAACCTAATGAGATTATGTGAAGTCATTAACTTGACCATAGTCGTTATTGTTTTTCCCAGTATTCACTTACAATGATGAGTTTCGTCGGACCGGATTATGAACAACCATGCCGATAACACATGGATAAGCAAGAATTCAGAAAGTCTGTAATGATAGTGATACAACGCTGAATCCTAGTCAAATGATGATTCACGTTTATTCACCCTATATTAATTGAATTTTGCTGGGGGTTGATTGGTTAATGGGAATTAATGAAGGTTTATAAAAACGAGTGAGAGGACATCACCAGTGGCTCGCATGAATCTGACTAAATACTTTGTAAATTATGTAGTCGCATGATTGCGGGTTAACTTTGACAAACGATGTACACTAACATAGGAATGTTAATATGTCCACGAATGGACTTCATAGTCCCAGATCAAACAGATCTTTCAAATAGTGAGGACAGAGAGACGACTATATATTTTACGGTCATTATGTCTAGTCCATCTCAAAATTCTAGCTAAGTAATGTTGAATAGCAGGGAAGGCTTTAGTACAGCCTTCATTTAAGATAGCAATGAGCTTGATGAGCTCGAGATAGACATCAACGACAAGTTGTAAGTCTTAAAATATCCATCAAAGCATCAGTATGAACTTTTTGCAGAGCATTGTGTCTAAAGTATCCTGAGTAAGAAAGCTCACGAGATGTCCAATGAGGAAATGGAGAAACGCCAAAATAGAATTGTTGCTATATACAAAATGTGTCATCCCTGCCATTGATTATGATATTTTAGTTTAAACAATCACAAGAATAAGGATGTTCAAGTAAATACTCTCTAGATTCCGAGGACCTACACAATCATACATTACAACTTACTTTTTTGCCACTCAACCTTGTGGAACCGTCCTCCAGCAAGTCTTCGTTGAGTGCGAAGACCTGATTCTAGGGTCACTTTGATGACTTTCACTCCGAAATTGGTTTGTGACGTCTGTTTAATACCAAGGTGATTCTGAATGGTTTAGACAAACAACAGGACTAATTACTTCGTAAGGGGTTTGTGAATCAAGAGTATATGAATCTGCACAACCCCACCAATAACGAGTAGAACAGGCGAACCCGTCAGACGAATCAGGAACGGCAAAGCAGAAGAATAAAATATTGTCCCACTGAAAGCACTAAAGAAAGATACAAAGGTAACTGCAAACGCGTTACATATTTTTCCCAGAAGGACCAGAGGGAAAGGCCGTGTCCCAAGAGACGGTATGGTGGAACACTTATCAAGGTATTAAAGAAATATCTTATCCAGTGTGTGAATTATAGGCGGACCACATGGCTTTAAGTGCCAGTAAAAGTTCCAGACAGAGTGCAGTTGAAGCAAAAGAAAGACCCAGTAGACGCCAAAATTACGAGCCACCATCTGGATTTTTAAGGATCGTCCACGTCTAGTCCGAATTGCGGAACTTAGAGCTATTGTTGAGCAATCATTTCAGCTGGACTTACCACTATACAACAGATTCCTTGATTATAAGAAAATATTCGGCAGGATGGACAGCGAAACCCTTCGGAATATTTGTCAACATCATACAGCGCCGGGAAGGTCGTCGCGATTAAGCTGAATTGTCATGAGGATCTGCGCTGATAAGTCATCCAGGAAGGGCGGCTCATGGCTAGATCGTGGTTGAAGACTGATATCATACAAATCTCCATACGGCTGTCATTTACTTTCGGTCAGCTCTTTGCTGGGTTATGACGACAATGACATCTCGCGGAAAGGACTGAATAAGGTAAACGAAACGGACACCGGAGGATGACTTGGACTTTGCCGTTAATCCAGACTATCTACCGTATATACCGTGATAAATGCAAACGAAGATATCTTGCGGCTTCTGGAGAAGTTTGCCTCCAAATCCATGATGTAAAGCTGGATTCAGAAGTTCCACGAGTTGAGAACAAACTAAACTACACTTAATAACTAATCTATCTGGGTGTCGTGAGAGTCTTCAAATACTTGCACAGTATTTTTGATTGGCACAGAAGACATAATGTGGATGTGAAGGCACAGGTTGACAAAGCAAGGTCAGCATTCACACCTCTATGATGTCACTTATGAAGTTTTCTTCCTTTAAGCAGTCATTCAAAACACTCAGCAAATTTTATTGGTTCTGCGTACGTTATATCTGCTGAACTGATCGGATGTCGCTTTCCATTGAACCAAGTTAGGAGAGTTTGGAAAACCGATTATTCTACCATAAACAGCAAATATGAATTTAGTAGTTACGCTAGCCTAGCACGAAATCTGCAACTTGATGATGAACAACAGTCTCAACACCAATAATATCAGCGCTGCTACTCAATAGTCATGAACTCTATCACTACGTTTTACAAGACAGTTACATCATTTCTGACCACACTGGCCCACAACATAGTACTCCCAAAGCTCTGTGAAACTATTGCGGATTGACACACTAAATGAAGTTTGAATAATATCAATAGGTTAACTAGCGCCCACCCACCCAAGGAGTCACATTATTTCCTAGATAACGGTCTACATCAGTTTGTTTTTCTATTAACCTGTGTATAAAAGTGAAAAGAAACATAATATGGACAAACTGCGCAGACTGAAGTCACACTACCTGTTGTCAATCCTCATCAAACATATAAGCGATTATCACTATCCATCCATTACACAAAATATTGTCCACTGAAAGAGGATGTAATGATACAAACGTAGAGATTCTCTTACAACAACCCTTGTTGTTCTGGAATCTAACGAAACCTTTCAAAGATGACACAAGTATTTGTAGTTCGAAAACGCTTTAACCAGTAACACCTAATATGAATCGAACCCATCAAATGAAATCAAAAGACAGAAGCGAGGAGGTCCGAAGATATATTTGATACGCTATCAATATATCGAGGGTCGACTGATCTAGACTGGCTAGCGATTGCAGGGGTTGTTGAGAACGGCGTTCCCACTCGTGATCTGGTGAGGATGCATGGCCGAGCACCTTCAGCTAGGTGAGTCCATTAAAACTAATGTGGCCAGTATTCAATGTCGAGGACTTACAGAGCTATTCATTTTGGGGATTTATCTACCGTTACATGATTCACTCCTTATGATGATGCTTCTTGCAGTTCAGAACCTCCTGAAGCTTTGAAGTTAGTGCTTCTTTGATTCCTTCCTTATTTACTTACTTCCGCCTGACACACAATGGACCATAGGCTGCCGACCAGCCTTTTCCAACCCACTCTGTCCTGGGCATTCCTTTCCAGTTCTATCCAATTTTTGTTCATTTTCCTCATGTCTGTCTACATTTCTCGAATCAATGTGTTCTTTGGTCTTCCTCTTTTCCTTTGACCTTGAGGATTCCATATGAGGGCTTACGTTGTGACGTAGTTGGATGCTTTCCTCAATGTGTGTCCTATCCACTTCCAGCGCTTCTTCCTGATTTCTTATTCCTCTGGGATATGGTTTGTTCTCTCCCATAGTAGGTTGTTGATGATAATGTCTGGCAAACGGATTCGAAGTATTTTGCATAGTCAGCTCTTAATAAACACTTGTATCTTCTGGATGATGGTTTTCGTAGTTCTCCCGGTTTCCACCCCATACAGTAGAATTGTTTTGACATTTGTATTGAAAATTCCGACCTTGGTGTCGGTTGACAATTGTTTTGAGTTCCAGATGTTTTCACTTGTAAATATGCTGCTCTTGTCGCCGATCCGCATTTTCACATTTGCATCAGATCCACCGTGTTCATCAATGATGCTGCTCAGATATGTAAAAGCTTTTACATATTTCAGATCTTATCACTCAAGTGTGATTCGATTGCTGCATGTTGTGTTGTATCGGAGAATCTTACTTTCCTCTTTGTGCATGTTACGTCAAAGACCTACAGAGCTATTTATTTTGGGGATTTATTTACCGCTACAGTCTTAAGATTCAGCAGATATCATTGAATTTTGAAAACTTGCATCAGTTGTGGGGTGGGCGACATGACTATTTATGATGATTAGGGGTATTCGAATTATAGTACGAACTAAGAATCCCAGAAAGAACGTAATCGGATCAAGAAGTATTAGATAAGCACGAACGAATATACTGTATTTAGAATTCGAAATCAAACATTCAACAAGTACAAACGAATCATTAGTTCATTCAAACATCACATCCGCCACAGGTTAAATTAGAGTCTAAGTGCCCGTAACCGATTGTACGTCCTCTTCTTAAGTTCATCCTGTGTCTGTCCGACATTGTATTGGATAAAAACTCTGTATTATCTAGAATGTGCTCAATATTATTGGAATCAACAACCGAAATCGGAACACACTCACCTGCTTTCTGGGATTGTGTAATCAGCATGTCGGTTGAGTAGCGAAACCACTATCTAGAATTTAAAACACAGATTTCCCAACACTATCCTTTCCCACGAAATAATGTTGGATCTTTATATCCCCAATTTATGAATGATGTGGCTTCATTTAAAACATATTTCTCACATTGACTAGAGTAAACATTAGAAGTGAGTCCGTGATAAGGATAAACAGAAGTTGATATGAAATCATCTAAATTGTAATCAAACTCGAGCTCATTTAGTACTTGTGCTTCGCACAGAACACGTTTCTCACAAGAAACGAATGCATTATGAGGACAAATAATATTTGATAGAACATCAAGATTTGATTCTCCTGAAATAGTTTCCTCAAATTTATTAGAATGTCATTGCAGATTAAAGGATCATTAGAAAAATCAGCATCTATCAAAAATACATCAGGTTTTCGATCATAATTATGTTCACTCAACATATTTTCTTCAGATTTGTAAGAAATGTCATCAGAAATATATGAATCATTAGGAAAAGCCATATTTGGTACAATAACATGAGAAATCTGATAAATCGATTGGTTAGAAACTGTTGTTTTGCAACAATTCTGGATTTCATTTAACTCTGAACTACTTTGTGACTCTACATTGTCTATTGCAATCGTTGATAAAGATAAATCATCATTATAAATACTCGACTCAGTAGAATCAGAATTACAACTCTTAATATTAGTTGCAATAAGATGAACATTAGTATTACAGACTGACTGAATATGTTCAATATCAGCACATTTAAAGCACTTAGAATTACGAAATTTACATGAATTAAAAGAGTGGGACCTGACACAGGACAAACACTGACTAAACTTGTGCCCATCTTCGTGAAATGCATTGCAACTCCTCAATGAATTGTCTGCATAATCTTGAGTATGAACTAGGTTGGGATGACGTAATGTAGTGGAATTTTTGAAACCCTCATGAATCATTTTACGAAGTCTTCCTCCTTTACGACATTCGAAATTTGTATACTGAACATAGTCTAGCAGCAGTTACTTGAGAGCTGTATGAGGAAGCGAGATAGGCTTTTCCGGCATAACCAGAGTTCTTAATAAGCTGTATGCTTCTTTTCCAATGAATGTGAGGAAGTGTGTCACAATATTAACATCCTCATCATCTTCCTTGGACATAGCCCAGATTTCGAAACTTTCAAGGTAATCCTCAAAATATGGGTGCATTTCCAACCGTTCCATCACAGACTCCATCGCGACGCCAATATGATGATTAGGAGTATTTGAATTATAGTATGAACCAAGAATCCCAGAAAGAACGTAACCGGATCAGGAAGTATTAGATAAGAACAAACGAATGTACTGTACTTAGAATTCGAAATCAAGCATTCAACAGGTAAAAAGGAATCATTAGTTCATTCAAACACCACACTATTTCTCAACCAAAGGACAAATATACTGCCCAGTAGTTCAACGTTTTCGTTTATAAAAATTGACTACGTCATCTATCGGCTTGTCATTCTTACATAGTGCTCTGCATCTAACCTCAGAGTTTCTTATTTGATGGTCCTAATATATATGAGCTGTGTTCCTAAGGCATTTGTGATCAAGTGCTAATGACCCAAAATGTTCTTCTTAAAGACTCCACCATCATAAAGGAAAACGTCGAACTACTGAGCAGTATATTCGTCTTTTGGTTGAGAAACAGTCACGCCAACTACCCCACAACTGACTTAAATTGTCATAACTCAGCCGAGTTCTCTTAATCTGTTTCACACTATATCTTGAAGGCTGATGGGACTGTAAACACTTTTCTTCATGTTTTCGCCGTATAAACAGAAGTAAATGTCTGATAATCTGATTGAAGCTGTTATTAGACTAAGATCGGTATTTCGTGAAACTAGCTGACTTTTGTCGTACACTCGGAAATTCATCGCTGAAAAAATAGGAATTCTTATTCTTGCATAAATCTAGGAGGTAAGGTCATTTGAACTCGTGCTCGGATATTTTTGTTGCAGTAAGATGTCAGTTGATTTATCGTTTTACCTACCTACGCCCGGCCGCTAAGACATGATTATTGGTCTATGAAACCAACTATTTCACTACCTGTTCTTATTTTGGGTCTTGACACTTATGAAGAGAGAAATGTATTTAAAACGTACATGCTTCTTAAGAGAGTTCGAGCGACCGCCTTTTGCTAACGTCATCATTAAACAAAAAATTACACTGATCGTGATGTAGGGTTTCTTTTATCTATACTCCTTATCAATAACAATTCTGTAAATAATATTCTGTTGTTAACTTATCCCGAAACAGCGATCTGTCTTGTGGTTATTTAGATTATCTGACTACCATAACCATTCTAACAGAAAGATCAGTTCTAAGCAAAGGATTATTTGTTATGGAGGTTGTGAACTTATGATGTCGTGAATTCTGACTGGTCAAGTCACTAGTTTTTTATTCTCTCGCCTACTCAAACCAAATTTTGATAACCTTGATGATATCACAGGTATTCAGTGTTTGACAACGCTTCTACCAGTAACACCTTCTAATATATTTCGTTCCCACCCAGAGAAATCAAAAGACAGAGTCGAGGAGATCGGAAGAGTATATTTGGCGATGACCAATATATCGGAATTCTCTGATCTAATCTGGCTAGCGATTGCGGTTGATGTTGAGCACGGCGTTACCACACGTGATCTGGTGCGGATGCCTGACCGAGCGCCTTCAGCTAGATGAGTCCACTAAAACATATGGTCAGCATCCAATGTCGAAAACTTACAGTGCTATTTATTTTGGGGATTTATTTACCGCTACAGATCACTCCCCCCTTGTAGGGCAGTGACGACCCTAAGACGTGGCCAGCCAGAAGTGTAAACCCAACGAGTTTGTCGTTGGTAAACACTCTTCTGATAGCTAACTAAGTGTAGCAGCGTCTGGTCGTCTTTCCTTACTATATGGGACCGAGGTACAACATAGTTACAACGGAAATTTCGACTCCTCGTAAACTGCATCGTTCTTTTCCAGTCGTCCTGGAAAAGAAAAAAGAAAGTGTAAGTGCATGTCGAAATACACTCGTATGTGCGTAAAAACACAATGTCGGCGAAAAAATGGAAAATACACTCAAGCACACGTAATAGCGTTAAAAAAATGTTTTTTATGTTTTGTTTTGTTTTTTTAATAAAAATATAAATATATAGGCATAATAAAATTGTCTTTTTAAAAAAAGTTATATATCGTTAAAAAGAAAGATCGGGATAATATAAAATGTCGAGTAGTGCCTTACGTGCAGTAGTCATTTAAATGTTCTGGAAATCTTACTCTTCTTCCAGAACGCGTCGTTTTAGGTATATTTTCAGATACATTCGGAGTATCATCGCTAGTGTTGGTTGTCGGTTGAGGAATTATGAGTGTAGGAGTCGTGTTGTGCGATTGTACCGAAGGAAAGTCGAATAGGATTTCCTTCTAAATACGCTGCTTTTAAGCGATCGATGCTGATGCTATCGTTTGTTCCGTTCTTATCGACTATATAGCACTTAGATTCACGTTGAAGAACTTTGAAGGGTCCTTCGTATGCTGATTCGAATGGTCGTCGATGCGAGTCTCGACGAACGAAAACGTGTGTACTATATCGTAAGCCAGGTTGAACGAAAACATCAGTTGATTGAGGTCGAGTGGAAGCAGGATTAACTGAACGCATTGCGTTTGTAAGCCTGTTCGTGTAGGAGGTTAGATCCATGTTCATTGAAGAGGATGAAGGATCCACGAATTCTCCTGCAAGTCGAAGTGTCGTTCCATAAACGAGTTGAGACGCAGTGTATCCAATGTCAGCTTTCACTGCATTGCGGATACCTAGTAAGACAAGTGGAAGAGCGTCGGTCCACTGTGAAACGTTTGCAGCTGATAGTGAAGCTTTTAGTTGTCGGTGAAAACGTTCTACCAACCCGTTTGCTTGTGGATGGTAGGCGGTCGTTCGGAAGCGAGTGATTCCTAAGTGTGGTCAGACGACGGAAAAGTTCAGATTCAAACTGACGTCCGCGGTCTGTGGTGATGGTTGAAGGGCAACCGAAGTTTGCTACCCATCGTTCGACGAAGGTGCGGGCCACTGTTTCAGCAGTGATGTCCTTAATAGGTACTGCTTCTGGCCATCGAGTGAAACGGTCCACGCAGGTTAAGAGATAAGAGTATCCATTTGAATCTGGTAAAGGTCCTACCAAATCCAAATGGACATGGTCGAAACGGGCATCGGGAGTTTTAAACGAGCCTAAGGGACATTTATTGTGTCTGATAACCTTAGATTTTTGGCAGCTTACACAGGAGCGTGCCCACTCCCTCACGTCTTTATTCATTCCAGGCCAGCAAAACCGTTCTGCTATAAGCTTGATGGTTGCACGGACACCTGGATGAGAAAGTTTGTGCAATGTGTTGAAGACATTGCGTCGATAATGTTTCGGCACGATTGGGCGATCCCTACCTGTAGATGTGTCACAAAGTAAGGTTTCTTTACCTGTCCTCATCTGTTTGATGCGTAGTTTAAGTGTTGTGGACGATAACTCGTGCTGAAGATCACTGTCTTCTTTTTGAAGCTCGGCGAGTTTAAGAAGATCGATTCCTTGGAAACTGTTCGAGGAAGTTATGCGAGATAAGGCGTCTGCAACTACATTGTTTGCTCCAGAGATGTGTTGAATATCCGAAGTAAACTGCGAAATGTAGTCCAGTTGTCGAGACTCACGGGGAGAGTACTTGTCAGAAGGAGAGCTTAACGAGAAAGTAAGCGGTTTATGATCCGTGAAAAGAGTGAATTCACGGCCTTCGATGTAGTGTTGAAAATGCCGTACAGCACAATACATAGCTAGGAGTTCCCTACCGAATGTGCTGTACCTCGATTCGGTGTCTAGCAACCTTCTAGAGAAAAATGCCAAGGGTTACCAGGAGTTGTTAACCCATTGTTGTAAGACGCCTCCGATTGCCGAGTCCGATGCGTCTACTGCGATACTAATGGGTGCTTTGGTGTCCTGATGTGCGAGCATTGTTGCTTTAGCGATCAGTTCCTTAACTGTGGAGAATGCTTTTCGTGCGGTGTCGTCCAAATTGATGGATTTCGCATTTCCACGAAGTTGGTCGGTAAGAGGTTTCATGAGTAATGCGCATTTCGGTATGAAACGTCTATAGAAACTTACGAGGCTGTTAAACGTGCGTAATTGCTTAACGGTGGTCGGTTCTGGGTAATCCAGAATGGCCGCCACTTTGGTTCTAAGGGGTCGGATACATTGAGCATCGATAGTGTGTCCCAGAAAGTCTAATGAGTCGGTTCCAAATTGGCATTTCTGAACGTTTACAGTAATGCCATGTTTTTGTAATCGTTCGAAAACAAGATCCAGATGCTTGAGATGTGTTTCTCTGTCCGGACTTGCGATTAGACAGTCATCAACATACGCGTGTACGAAGTTGAGACCTCGAAAAACGTCGTCTATGAATCTTTGGAATGTTTGAGCAGCATTCCTTAGACCGAAAGGCATTCGCAAAAATTCATAGAGTCCGGAAGGAGTTATGATAGCTGTTTTCGGTATGTCATCAGTGGCCATAGGGATTTGGTTATACACTTTAACCAAGTCGATTTTCGAAAGGACAGTTGTACCTTTCAAGGTAGCTGTCAAATCGTGAATGTGAGGCAACGGGTAACGATCGGGAATGGTTTTCGCGTTCAATCGCCAATAGTCACCAGTTGGACGCCAATCGTTGCTGTCCTCTTTAGGGACCATGTGCAACGGAGATGCATATGGGCTACTTGACGGTCGTATGATTCCTAAGTCTATCATATGGTCGAATTCGTTTTTCGCTAACCTTAGCTTTTCAGGAGCTAGTCGTCGTGCTTTAGAAAATACAGGTGGTCCTGTAGTCGTGATGTGATGTGTAACGTTGCTGGTTACACACGGTAATCTCGGTTGCGTTTGTTGTATCCCAGGATACTTATCGAGAAGTGGCTGATAGAGTGGGTCTATCATATGTTTAACTGTGACTGGGGATACTCTGCAACCAGTAAAAGAAGTTACGCAAACGGACAAATTAGTGTTTCCGTCTACTAGCCTCCGTTTGCGCGTATCGATGATCAGATTATGGTGTTGTAGAAGATCCATACCAATGATTGGCATAGAAACATCAGCAACAACGAAGATCCAGTGAATGGGTTTGTGTAAACCCACGTTAAGGTAAACGCACCTTTTGCCATACGTAGTGATCGGTTTTCCGTTTGCCGCCTGTAAGTTTAGGGTCGATTCGTGAAGTCGGTCGTTAGGATTTGCTGGGAGAACGCTAACTTCTGCGCCAGTGTCGACGAGGTAGCGAACTCTCGTTGTCACATCTGTGACGAATAACAGACGGCTTTGTTCGCCGGCTACGGTCGCCGTTAACGCGTGCCGGCTTGGAAGTTTCCCGAATTGCTTTTCGAATCAGTCGGTTTCGTGTTGGGAAAATTGCAGGGTTTTCTGCAATTTCTGGAAAACTTTCCATACTGGTTATGATACCAGCACCAGTCGGGGTTATCTGTCTCTCGTGGTCTAGAGACAGATCGCTTACGAGAAATGCTTCTACGTGGTGTGCGCGATCTCTTACGGTCGGTACGAAGACTAAGATAACGCGTGAGTGTGTGACATAAGTCGGTTATATCATTCTGAGTCGTGTGAGGCTTTTCTTTGACTGAAAATACCTCGGTAGTAGGTTTCGTAATTTCTAGAATGCGGTCGGCAGATACAGCTAGCTCGTCTAAGGCGTTGTTCTGGAACGAGACCAGAACTGCTTGCACCTGTTGGGGAAGTTTTGACAAGAAGAGTTGTTTGAATAGACCTTCGTCGAAAGTTCTTGGGCCTATTACCTCTCTCATCCGTTGCAACATGTCCGTCGCAGAACCGTGTTGCAGGTCGATATTGTTGAAGAGTTGATCTAACCTTTGTCGATCGGTTAGGTCTCCTCGTTTAAGAATCGAGCGTTTTAAGATTTCGTAAGGATCGGAAACATCACTAGTAAACATACTAGGTGTTACGTACCTGTTGAATTCGCGCGGTAGTGCCTTGACTACTGCGAGGAATTGTGCACGTGTGTCGATCACGCCGTGCTCGGAGAAGTCGGCTTCTGCGTAGCAAAACCAGGCTTCGATGTTGTCGGGCCAGAAAGGCATCATTTGAAACGAAGGCGGGGACAAAGTCTTAAGCTTGAGTACTTTAGGTGTCTGTTCAGTCATGATGAAGTATGAAGTACGATAATGAACGAGGGGAAAAAATATATATATATCCAAGAAAAAACACGAAAAAAATCACAATGTTTAAAATAAAAAATAAGGCAATGATATATAAAAATCCCAAAAAGGAACAGACAGTTGCAATAAGGTGTACCAGATCACGTCGGGTTCACCAATGATGATGTCACAGGTATTCAGTGTTTGACAACGCTTCTACCAGTAACACCTTCTAATATATTTCGTTCCCACCCAGAGAAATCAAAAGACAGAGTCGAGGAGATCGGAAGAGTATATTTGGCGATGACCAATATATCGGAATTCTCTGATCTAATCTGGCTAGCGATTGCGGTTGATGTTGAGCACGGCGTTACCACACGTGATCTGGTGCGGATGCCTGACCGAGCGCCTTCAGCTAGATGAGTCCACTAAAACATATGGTCAGCATCCAATGTCGAAAACTTACAGTGCTATTCATTTTGGGGATTTATTTACCGCTACAACCTCAAATCCTGGACTAAAAGACATAGTCCTTCTAAACCTCGGTCGAATTGAGTAGTGTATAAGCTTCTTAATACAGGAAAGTTTGTTAGTACAAAACTTCTATCTATTTAACATCTGTCCAAATGATTAAACAGTACAATATTTGCTTTCCTACAGCCTGCCTACGGATACTGTCGGTTCAAAGCCTGAACGAAAGAGGAAGGCTGGATATGAGGTCAGCAATCTCATCACGTAGAAAACAACCCTGATCAAAAATTCATTTAAATTCTGCCCTGATAATCAAAGGATCTTCATTTAGAAGAACTATTACTCCTCATGGTGAAAGTCGAAATTCTTTGGTAGTCAAAAAGCAATGGAAACGAGAAGAGACAACTTGGCGATTTTCAGAATAAACAAAACTCATTCCAATCAGTCTGGACAGAAAATATTAGCTTCTATAGAGGTGCTGTTGTACTCAGGTCATGATGCGGAAGGAAATATCTTGCACACACAAGGAGTTGAGAAATCACTATCCAAAGAAGCATGAAAATCACTTACAGGATGAGAATCTCATGGATCCAGAGTCATCCAAGTACTTTTCAGAACAAAGGAGAAGATTGTAATGAATGCTACCCAGTACTATGCGCCCAACAATGATAGAAGTGGAGACGAGGAACGCCACGTTTGTGAGAGGTTGCAACCAATCATATGGAAAGTGGTTAAGAAAAAAACAACTGGAGGAACAGCATTACAAAGTCTGATAGATATTATCTACAAGTAAGCATTTATGTAGCAGCATTATTGACAGAATTTGTATATGCACTCAATATTCGAGAAAACAGACAATGTTTAAATGTATAGCACATAGGAGTTTCATTTGACCGGAAGACCCACAAAGATTTTGACTTGTTTCCACTATTATATGTAAACATACAACGAATACATTTGAGCCAATTAACGTATAGTTTTTTGGGAAAGACCACAATAGTGTTTATCTAATTATTGACGACCCTTTTCCCAAATAAATTCTGTATTTTAAGTGGCTTGATGGAATTTTGTAGAATAACATTAAACATAAGGAATCATGAACACACTGATAAACCTTATATTTGTAAGACTCATAACGATGAGTTGACGACCAGTAAATTACCCTTGGAAGTTCCCTAATGGTACAAGAAATCTATATGATAAATTCTAGCGTTCACACCATGAAATAACAGTAGCAACTTTTCATACCGAAGTAAAAGTGGAATGCAGTAAGTACTTGAACAATGACCGTCCACATATTTGTGAGTAGAACTTTAACAACTTATAAGTGTTAGTTGTTACCAAAAGTATTTGCTACAGTGATGCTTTCCCAACACTCAGAGTCTAAGTGTAAATTGCATGATGATAAGATCTAATCGACAACAACTATTTGACTTAATATAAGGGGTCGTACCGCGAATTTATTCCTGAGCTGTCAGCTAACAGAACTTTTATACCGCTACAACTTGAAGCCTACATCTGATAAATGCAAAATTTCGAAGTTTATGAGGTTGCTGAAGCCCAATAGTGCGTTGTGGATAGGTCCATATTTCTTCTGAATGGTATTCATCACATGATCCAGTAACCCTCAAGATGCTTGTTGATGAGAAGCATTGTCCTGAATCTCGAAGACAGACGACTTTAGCACAGCAGAAATCTTTTAAAAATAAGTAGTCTGATAATAATAGGCTTAAAGATGCTAAAACATGGTGCGGAATGGGATTTATATAGGAATGACAGAGATAGCTAGGAAAGTTTCTAAAGTAGTACTACAAAAACGCAACTAACTCCACCATTTGTATAATAAAAAACTTATCTCTACTTTTAATGCGATATAATTAGGGAATCTTGCTGTCAGTGACTTAACAACCATCTTGAAATTTCATCAAATACGGAAATTACTCCCAACATTTGAGTCAACATAAAGTTGGGCTCACCGAGTATACACTGTTTGTGTTGAACATCGTTTGGACTATACTCTGATTCTCTATAATTGATCGTGTATCTGGTATAACACGATCCAGTCTGTATGCAGCCTATCGACCAAGTATCTAGTTTGGTGGCAGGATAATTTTAGTTATCAGGCGCGTTGTAGTATGTCATGCTAAATATAAAGTATTTTTATTCTCGTGTTATATTTGAGAAATTATTACAAACGGAATGAATATAACTGAGTGGGCAATAACTTTTTGTATTATATTTGACAGATCGTCACCAAAGTCAGAAACATGTCAATATTGCAGAGGAATAATTCAAAATAATATTATCTTTGTGAACAGGTTTGTCTGTTTATCGACCATCAGTATCACACGTAAAGCATCCTCACCACCATTTCCACACCAAATATATGCTGCTACGTAGATTAGTGAAAATAGCTATAGTTGTTCACGCTGTACATTTTTGTTTTATTTCACCACATTTAGCTGGATGTTATTAAGTTAATATTTAAAATCACCTTCCAGTTTCTTTGACAGTTTATCATGATATTAACTTAGACCTTCGGAAACATGTTACTATTGACCAGTGATCCGCAAATTAAGACCCTAGATACTTAGTAAGCTTTTGGCTTTAGGTTAACTAAATTATTTTGTTTTCTCAATAATTAAGAAAAAATCACAGAATCTACATGCGTATCTCGAAAATATATAGCCATTAATGTTACCAGGGACTACTCGCTGATAAAACAAGTTATGATCCACCTGAACAGTATAACACTAGCAACCGATTACATTCAAATGTTTTGTCGTTATTGGAGTATTACCTATAGGGCCACTTACATAACCAACAGTGAAAAAGGTTTGTTGCTTTACTGAGATGATAATAACAGAACATCTGATACAATTCTGTCATATGTATATTGTTTGAATGAATGTAGAAAACTTTCTACCTTAGAAAGAGGCTTGATCACAAACCAGGTAAAAATAATTTTCTACAGATTGCCTGTAAAATACGCACAATATTTTTTACCAGTTTCACTTACAACTTAATCCATAAAGCAGTAGTTCAAAGATAATAAGAAACACTAAATCCGGAGCTCTAGCTATTATAAAGAACCAGATAGATACAGAATTTGTTCAACAAATTATTTACTGGGTTTTTTATCCGATACCAAAAAAGTTCACTACTCTTAAGCATATAGAAAAGTAATGAAGTTAAATCCCCTGAACCAATGTGACAGTCTCAAGAAATAAAATGCCTCAACTAATCGATGTATTTTCATTTTAAAAATTGGACGTAAATAAAATCAGAACGATACGTGTTTTTCTTATCATCATAATAATTGTAGCTTACTTTGTTGAAATATCAGTAATAAATTCTCAAAAACTATCACATAAAAGGGACAATGTTCCAATCACTATAAAATACATCTTTGCACTGTAAATTAAAAGTTAAAACACCGTTTTAAGATTTAGATATCAACTCCAAGTGATTTTAACGCTTGCTTCAAGTATTTCACGGTTGTTTCTCTATCCTGATAATTTGATGCACTCAATGCACATTTGATATCTTTTTCTACATTCAACCAATTTCTTGTTGTAATATTATTATCAGATGCAGATGGATCAGGACTAGGTGGTTGTTTAGGTATGCAAGTGGTGGGGACTTCATGAGGTTGTTGATTTGTTTCATTGTTGCAGAGATTGTTTGTATTTGTTAGTCCAGAAATATCTACACAAGTAAAATTATTTCAAATGAAAACTTAAATGTTATAAAACTATCTGTCGTACTGCCTAAGTAGAATTTTGTGAAAGGTTAAATCACCACCTAATTTTCCGAATAAAAACAAACACAATTCCATAATTATTTACAATTCTAGCTATACGCCAATATATCCAAACTAACGAGTAGTATGTTTACTTCTAATCCTACCTTCAATCATATCACATTGCACTAAACACTTTCAAAAATGTAAGCATTTATTGTATTAGAAATTGCACTGATATCCTGAAGGTTAATTACTGATCAATATGTACAAGTTGGAAACACTATTATTATTATTATTTTGTTGACGTTTTCTGAGAACAGGGTAATGTTATCTTCATATCCAAAAGATTATGGTTGACAAGCCCCTTAGAGATTACATCGATCATCACAACTTTCCGACATAAATGCTTCACACATGTAAAAAGTCTATCTAAACCTTAAAACATTTTGTCACTACAACAACAATCTTTAACAATTTTACTAAATAACCAAACAATAAAAAAATTAATTAAATATTCAGAACTTTCTTCTTGTATG
Source organism: Schistosoma haematobium (assembly GCF_000699445.3). Classification (NCBI taxonomy): domain Eukaryota; kingdom Metazoa; phylum Platyhelminthes; class Trematoda; order Strigeidida; family Schistosomatidae; genus Schistosoma; species Schistosoma haematobium. Next base: position 40,519,237 of record NC_067195.1, read on the forward strand.
TACCGTTATGAATTCTCTTATTGGCTATATATAAATGTTCAATAATCCCAGTCTAAGAACTTAATCGAATGACAAGTTAATTAGTTCCAAATGGCTTGCATTATCGTCTTAACAGTACGGCAGACGAATAAGAAATGAACACCCTGATAATAAAAAAAGTGAAGTAAGACAGGGCGGTTATTTCAAGATTGTAGTCTAGACTAGTTTAAATAAGGGTAATCAGCCTTCTGGCAATATTAACATTAAATAAAATCAGTAATTATCTGACTAATAAATTAGAAAAAGACGATGGAAGTGGATAGGGCATACATTGAGGAAATTATCAAACTGCATCACAAGGCAAGCGCCAACTCGGAATCCTGAAGGGAAACAGAAAAGAGGAAGACAAAGGAACACACTGTGTCGAGAATTGGAAGAAGTGAGAAGGATGAATAGCAAATGGAAAGAATTTCCCAGGACAGAGGTGGATGGAGAATGCTGATGGGCGGCCTATGCTACTCCACGAAAGGTACCAGACGTAAGTAATTGTAAAGACACAAGCAAATTAGAAAGTAATGGTTACAGAAAGCAAACATATCTACATACTAATAAATCACTTTATCCTACATTCGTTATGTATGTAGTATAACCAATATAATCTCACTACTTAAAATTAATACTTGTCACTAGTTGGCCTCGTCACGTGAGGGTAATGTTTTACTCTCTTATAACCTTCTTATGTCCGTTAGGACAAAGCATATTGCAGGAGGTTATACTCCTGTCCCAATACAAAAAATATGTCATTAGTGATATGCTTAGCGAAGAAGATAATGAGTTCTTATATTCGAACTAGGTGTAAGTATAGAACAAATCTGAGCCATCAAGTAACATTTAATAGGTGAGAAACGAGAACTAAGATGTTAAGAAAACATTTTACTAAGAAAATATTTACTTAATATATTTAGGGGTTCCGACTTAATAGCAATTCCGTATGCGACACCAACCTTCCAAGATCAGTGAGGCAAAAAGCTATTTCCAGAGGAATGTTTTAAAAGTCGAATAGATATAGAGAAAGTATATGAATCGGATAAGTAGAATCATCAGAGTGAATATGGTAATCAACTTTCCATACGTTATCGCACAAATATAAACGTTGAAGTCTTCAAAAATTGATATCCATATTTTACTTAATAAGATAATAATATTATTTACAAAGCAGTGAAACAATTACATACAACCCTATTGTTCGTTAAATATATTGATAACAGCATTATTTAACTTTGCTTAAAGCATAGTCAGTCAGTCAGTAACAACGTAGAACTTCGTACGTACGTAAAGCATAAGTTGATGAATTTTAAAGTCTACATGATCAGTGAAAAAATATTCAAACTAAAATACCATAAATCGAACATGACTGAATCAGTTTAAGTAAACTTGAGGTGTATTTATGTTACACATCAATGTGAATTATAAAGAAAGTATCGTCAAGAGGATTTGTGAAGAAGGGAACTTATCATGAACTGATGTTAGTCCACTAAACCATAACTTTGTGTTGATTGGCAAGTAGCTTCGAGATGAATTCTCAGACGTCGTGATGTGGGACTGCGATCTATGAGGTCAACTGAACTATGAAAAAACAGAGACTCCCTGATGACATTAGATGAGGATTGAGCTACTGTACAAATTGATTGAACATGAAAATATAAACCAATGAATTATGGTTCCCCATTTTGCTGTAAAGCCTCATGGTTAAGGGACAGATTCAGAGTAGGATTACGGTAACATATTGCTGAATAGTTTTAAACCGAAAGAAATCCACTGTTTAGTGCTCCCAGGTTTCGAGAATTTCTCTAAAATACGTCAATTAGTGATGGAAATTACCTTTGAATATTTATGCACGTGCATAATTCAAATGGGTATGAATTTTAATACGCAGTTATTTAAATATATGAAACTAGACACACAAACTACTAGTACAAATTATTTATTCTTATGTATACTCAAGAAAGCTAGTGAATGCCATCAGAATGTCACATATAAAAATTGTTCAACAGGCAGAGAAAACGAATTCTTTAGTAAAAACCAGTTTGTTTGAGTTAGAAAACTGAAAAGCTGTAATCACAACTAGTACACGTCACATATAATGTTATTGAAATAGGTTAAAGAGTAGCGCTTTTGTATCTGGACCAACTAAAGAGCATGAGTTCCGTTACAAAAATGAAACTACTACGGTTTAGACACAAAAAGTAAATGAGTGTCAAATAAGGTTCCCTTACAAGCAATCAAGAAAATCTACTGATATGCAACAAAGTCCTAAGCAAACAATTCAATTATTATACATACAAAAGAATAACGTACTTGGGGTGTAGGCAGCTTCGGTGTTAGCAATAGGACCACCTACTGGAACTTCGCCAGATTTCAAGCATTTGCTGATGTAAACGGCCTTCCATTTGGCATACTTCCTGGTCTTTTCGATCTATCATTAGAAAAAAGTATATCACCGGATGAGTAAATGATAGCTCACATCATCACCTACTTCTCCAACTCCAGAAACAACGTCTAAGAGTGTAGCAGCTGAAAGAAATAGTTTTACAGTAGCACTTAAGCCTGTTAAAAGATCATATCATACGTACGGTCCGAAGTCGGAGTTTATATCCCTCTGGTAAGCAGCATCAAACAACTTGAGGGCATACTGTTCAACATAAGGAATCCCAACAGTTTCATTCGCAATTTCTTCACAGTTTGAATTACTCCTCTTTAATTCTTCTAACTTATCCATGAGAGTTGTCAAAAATGCCTTGATAGGGGGTGATTTTTGAATCATACTTAAACCTTTTTGAAATGCATGCAGGAGACCTGAGGAATCATATGTTGAGACTAATTGAAAAACTTACAGTAGTATGTGATAGTGGGGTCTTTCGCCGAGTGATCCGAAGCACATCTTAAGAACACGTTCAGATGGGAGAGTTCTTTCGGTACATTTGAAAAATTCATTATTTACAGCTGGAACTGGTAATGCAAGGGAGGATTGTGACTGTGTAATCGGAAAAAATTAGGGTTTTATATATCAGAGAAATGTTATTTAGACAACACTGGGGATGAAACTAACCCGCATCTATTCCCGAGGTAAAAGTAATGACAGAATAAAGTAATAAGATCTTTAAAAAACCCAGAGATATTATTTCAATACGATATGAAGCGAACTAAGAATTGGAAATAATACTAGTTTTTGATTTCAGAGAACTGAATAACCTAAATGAACACAAAGGGAGAATGAACTCAAGGGTAACATGAAGGCAATTGCCCCCAAATGCCCTGGTATGGCCGAGAGTGGGGTGGGCTCGCCCTCCCTCTCGAGGACGTTAGACGACTCTTTGTGTTCGATCATCGTTGTCTCCGAAGGATTGCTGACATCTAGTGGCAACACCATGTTAGTAATGCAGAGGTTCGGCATCGTGTGTTCGGGCACAGAGACGGTAATGCAATCGGTGTCACCATCTTGAAACACCGACTTCGGTGGCTTGGACATGTTCTACGAATGTCGTTCCAGAGAATTCCACGTCGTGCATTATTTGCCGACTCTGGGACTGGTTGGAAAAAGCGGAGAGGTGGTCAGTATATGACATGGAGTCGTGGGATGAAAGAAAGCTGCAAAGGACTGGCTTCTGTTGGTCCTTCACGACTCCCTGGCTGGGGTCTGAGAGATGGTGTGACACAGTGGCTAGAGACGTTATCAGATATGGCTCAGAATAGAAGCCATTGGCGATCCTGCTGTAACCTTTTACTTTCTTCATAAAAAGTGGTTGTGTCTTCCTTAACTGAAAGATCTCTTCTGATTGTACCTGTCTGTTCCGCCATTTTTACCATCGTTATTATTACACCACTCTACATCAATCTCTTTTTTTCTCCTTCCCCTTAAATTCTCATTGTTTTGTGTGGCGCATATATATTTGGCGCATTCTTGTACCAATATTTATGTGTTCAAATAAATCAATAAATCAATGCTATATTGAGTGAAGTGACATTTGGTTTCGTTGGGAAAACTTACGGCAGAATTTGCCGTTATTTATTTAACCACATAAACATTGGTACAAGGGGGCACCTAATATATATGGGCCACACAACTCATTTGATTTGTGTGAGGTCTGGGATACTGCCCGGGCGTTACAGGGCTACCATAAAGTACGTAAAATTACTGAAGAATCTTTACTTAAATGTCGTAAGTTGACTCAGATTTTATGATGTCATTTGGAATGACCACATTAAGTGGTATAAGTCAAGGGTAGCAACGTTCTCCGTTACAGAAACACTTAGAAAATAATTCGCACGACTTTTTAGAGACTAAACTCTTAAACAAAGCCAGAACAAACATAGATACAGGATAATATGAATTTATTGTGTCGTGGTTTCTCACCGGATGCTCACGACCCCTTACCTGTAATCTCATCTAGCGATTTAGAACATTTTCTTATTGCGCAAGGGATTCAATACAACTACCACGCAAAGTACTAGGAGATATGTTATGTACCCAGTAAACACACCTGGAAATAAGCTGGAGTATTAAATAATACTCCAGTGGCAATGCTTTCTGACTTTCCAGCAAAAACAAGATCTAGTATCTGCCTGAATGCAATCCGTATACTGAATGTTTGTGATACTAAATTATAATTCGTGAATCATATGTTGCATCACCTACGTAAGTGGTGGTACTAGATAAGTCTCCGTGACCACGTGGCATCGTTATACCTTGCAAGGTCTGACCTAAAGCCTAAAATATAAACTTTTGCCCAGCTTCCGAGTATCAATACGAGATGCAACTTCCCATATCAACTTATATATGGACTAAGAACCATAACAATGCGTACAGATGATCGTGATGTCATAGGAAACCCATCCATTTGAAAATAATCGCGTTTTCATATCTTTAATGGTGGTAGGGTATGAGAAATGGAGATCCTTAAAAAGGGAAGAAACATCAATGAATGAGTTTTCTATGACAACCAGACGAAAGTTACTATCCCTTCCTACACGAATACGTGTGACTAATATATCTTATTATGAACCGAAGAAAATCGGCGTGGTGACAAGCAACAAGAATAGATAAGCATTTAAAATCTATAAACATCTCTAAACATCGCAGATCTTTATGGCAAATACTTTGAGGAAAAAACACACAACGCACCTGACACAGAGGCGCGCTTTTCAATGACCAATATCCCAAACAGACTTGATTAAGCTGATAAGATTTTGGACCAATTCTTGTTGTTCTAGTAAGATAAAAGGTCTTTGATAATGCCTAATGGGCTGTGGCCTGGCCATTCAACTGATAGTGTTTTATTTGTTTTCACTGTTATTTGTTACGAATGCCTGTTACCTTTCGTGGAGTAGCATAGGCCGCCCATCAGCATTCTCCATCCACCTCTGTCCTGGGAAATTCTTTCCATTTGCTATTCATCCTTCTCACTTCTTCCAATTCTCGACACAGTGTGTTCCTTTGTCTTCCTCTTTTCTGTTTCCCTTCAGGATTCCGAGTTGGCGCTTGCCTTGTGATGCAGTTTGATAATTTCCTCAATGTATACCCTATCCACTTTCGTCATCTTTTCTGATTCCCTCTTCAGTTGGAAGTTGTTTTGTTGTCTCCTACTGTAGACTGTTGCTGATGATATGCGGTCAACGGACACTGTGTATCTGGTGTAGACAATTGTTTATAAGTACTTGTACCTTTTTGATGATGGTTGTGGTAGTTCTTCAAGTTTCAGCTCCGTATAGTAGGACTGTCTTGACGTTCGTATCGAAGATTAAGACACCGATATTGGTCGACATTTATTTTACGTCCCATATATTTTGTTCAACTGCAAAAATGCTGCCCTTTCTTTGCCAATCCTTGCCTTCACGTTTGCATCAGATCCTCCTTGTTCATCAACGATGCTGACCAAGTCCGTGACTCTTTCCATCTTCTCCGGAGCTTCTCCATCACGTATGACTGGGTCGGTGTTCTTCGTGTTGTATTTGAGGCTTGTGGTTTTTCCCTTATGTATGTTGAGGCCAACTGATATAGAGACTTCTGTCACAATGTCTTGTCCTGCATTTGCTCGTGTGTACGGGATAGAAGATCTAAATCATCTACAAAGACCGAATTGTCTAGTTGCAAGCAAGCTGTCTATTGTAACCCGTGCTTCTCGTCAAGTGTCAAGGTCTTCATAATTCAGTCAACCGCTAGAGGGAAGGGAAAGGGTGAGGGTAAGCAGTCCAACGTATGAATTCTGGATGATGTTGATGATTTTATCAAGTACACCATAGTATCGAAGAATATTCCATAGTGTTCTCCTATCCACGTTGTCAAATGCCTTCTCACAGTCAAGAAATTTAATGAATAGTGACCAGTTCCACTCAACTGATTATTCAACACTGACACAGTGTCACGATTTTGTCTGTGTACGACCGATCTTTACGGAATCTGGCCTGTTGACATCGAAGTTGTTCGTCCACTGAATCTTTCGTCCGGCTCAACAACACTGTTGAAAATTTTTCTTGGCTCTAATAGTAGCGTGATTTATCTGTAGTTCTCAAGCTGGTTACGATCTTTCTTTGGTATCCGGACGAGGTATTACGTTTTCGAGTCTGTCGTCACTTATTCTTCCCCATAAATATTTCTGGATATGATATGCAACATATTTGCGGCTAACTCTATATTTAACTTCAGTGCTTCGTTTGGTATATCGTCGGGTCATGTTATTCTCATACCTCTGATGGAGTGACATATATCGAAGGTCTGTCTGTGCTGCTCTGATGTCCGGTGTATTCAGTATAGCTGACCTATTCAAGTTTTTCTCGAATTAACCTACCCAACAGTTTCTCAGCTTTTGAATCTCAGTGATTGGCTTGCCTTCATTTATATAAACTGATCTTTCTGGTCTACTATATTCCCCCACCGGTTACTTCGTTGTGTCACATAACCATCTAGTATTTCCTCCGCTTGCAGCTTTTCCATATGTCGTTGCTAGGTCTTCTATACATTTCTGCTTGTCAGCCCAGAAGCTCTTCTTTACTTGTTTGTTTGCTTCTGTGTATTCGGTCTATGACTTGACCTTATCCGTTATTGTTCGGCTGTTGTTGATTGCCGTCTCCTTGTTCTTCATTACCTGAGTCTTTTCCAGGGTTTCCATAAAGGTTAAAGATGCCACAAGTATTTGGAGTTCGAAAACGATTTAACCAGTAACACCTAATATGAATCGAACCCATCAAATGAAATCAAAAGACAGAAGCGAGGAGGTCCGAAGATATATTTGATACGCTATCAATATATCGAGGGTCGACTGATCTAGACTGGCTAGCGATTGCAGGGGTTGTTGAGAACGGCGTTCCCACTCGTGATCTGGTGAGGATGCATGGCCGAGCACCTTCAGCTAGGTGAGTCCATTAAAACTAATGTGGCCAGTATTCAATGTCGAGGACTTACAGAGCTATTCATTTTGGGGATTTATCTACCGTTACATGATTCACTCCTTATGATGATGCTTCTTGCAGTTCAGAACCTCCTGAAGCTTTGAAGTTAGTGCTTCTTTGATTCCTTCTCAATTGTCCTCCATAGTAGTTTCTTCTTCTTTCAGTAGATCCGATAAGGCTTTGAGCCTGTTGCTGAGAGCTATCTTGAATTGGTAGAACTTGTCAATATGTCGACGGAATGTTGCATTGGACCTGTGTGATGCTGTTTCAGCAGCTGTTCAGTGGTTCCTTAGCCTCATTTTCATCTTGGCAACCACTAGCTAATGGTGGTCTGAAGTTACGTTAGCTCGTCTCCCGGTCCTCACGTATTCCATTGATCCTCCAAATTTTTCGATGATGCAAATATGATCGATCTGGTTCTTTGTACTGTGATCCGATGAGACTCATGTGACTTTATGCATGCGTTTGTATGGTAAAATGAGGCCGCCTATAACCATCTTGTTGAATGCACATAAATTTGCGAATCTCTCACCATTCTCGTTTCTTTCTACCAGTCAGCCCATGTCGTCTCATGATATCTTCATATCCTCTGTTGTCCATTCTGACTTCGGCGATTGAGTCTCTTATCAAGATGGTCAGGTCCTTTCCTGAGCACTTCGCTATGATCGATTGCACTTCTCATCAAACTGATCTTTATCGTCGTCGTTGCTATGGTTGGTGGGAGCATAACAATGGATAATATTCATTGTGATATCCCCCGTCTTTGTTTGAAAGATGCTTTGACGATCCTGGTTCCAAGAGATCCCCATCCTATAGGTGCTCTACGAGCTTCTCCTGAAAGCATCAGAGCAACTCCCTCAGTGTGTGCAGCATCTTCTTCGTCACCGAAGTACAGTAACTTCTTTACCGAATCTATCTTTTCCTGTCCACACTGGGTCCAATCGGTTTCACTGATTCCGAGAACCGTCAAGTTATATCTCCTCATTTCCGCAGCTATTTCATTGGTACTCCCAGTCTCCCATATTGTCCGAACATTCCATGTACCTATATTAATTTTTGCTGTGGTTGTTAGGAAGGGACTCTGTCTCGTGACTTCCGAAGGATCTCGGCTTTTGCCATAAGGTGTCATAATTCTTCGGATTGAAGATCCTTCAACTCAGAGATTAGAGTCCAGGTGGCTTAATTTGTTAATTCTGGTTAGCGTTTTTTTAGCAATGCTGTTTTCTATGGGATGTGGTTGCTGACCCCACTCCCAACCCCCCCCATATATGTGGGCCTGGAACCTGCAGTAACCCCAGAACAGACACGGGCGTCGTTATTTGTGGGTGTGTCTATTCTGTAATCTGAGTTCATTTGACTGAAGGAAGGAGGGATTCTGAATTATGTGTAATGAGGAACCCTATCAGTTGACTGGGATTGCTGTGGCAGTATATCCCTCGATGAGATGGGTGTATATTCTCACCTTGATTAGTTTCTCAACAACTGCGAAAGCAACTATGCTCACACGCTAGGACATCGACGCACCAATAAGTTTTCAGTAGACGCATCCGACTTGGCAAACGGAGGAGTCTTAAAACAATGGGTAAACAACATGTGACAATCTTCGGCATTCTTCATGAGACGATTGTATGGCACTGAATCGAGGTATAGCACTTTTGGTAGGGAACTCCTAGCCACATTTTGTTCTCTATAGCACTTGCAACACTGAAGAAGGCCCAGAATTTACTCTGTTTACTAATCACAAACCTCTCACCTTCTCTCTCAGCTCTTCAGACAAGTACAGACAAGTACGACCGCCTACCACTCACAAGTAAATGGGTTCGTAGAAGGCTCTCACTCACAGTTGAAAGCTTCACTATCAGCTGTAAACGTTTCACAATGGACTGACGCTCTTCCGTATGTTTTACTCGGTATTCGCAATTCAGTAGAAGCCGACATTGGATACACTGTAGCATAAATCGTTTACCGAACAACACTTCAAATCTCAGGAGGATCCGTGAATCCTTCATCAGCCCCAATGAATATGAATCTAGACTGCTACACGAGCATGCTTACAAACTCCATGCGTTCAATTAAACCTGTTTTCATTCGACCACAGTCGTCCAGTGTTCTCATTCAACCTGTCTTACAGCATAGAACACACGCTTTTGTACGCCGCGACCCACTTTGACAACCTCTTGAGATGGCATACGAAGGACCCTTCAAAGTCCTCCATTGTTCACCTATATACTATGTCATCGATAAAAAGAAACTTAAGGTAACGTCAGTATTGTCCGTCATAAAGTCACGGTCTTAGAGGCGAACCCTAATGATGCTGATTATCCACTAGTACACTCGAAGGACGCGAGCCTCAAAATTACGATATCTCACACGACAATCGACAATCACAAAGTAATTTCGGTGGTATCTGACAGCCGGCATAAATACAACGTGCTCTGGAAAAAGGCTAAGGTTTCCAGAGCACTTAAACGATTACTGTATGTTGAAGAATAGTTTCTAGGTGGAATAAATGTGACCAATTCACCACTATCCGTGTAATGCTAAACTCTCTGTAGCTGAGATTTTCGCCAGTGAAAGTTGAGAATATAGGAGACGACAAGTTACTCTGTACTTTGATGCTATGTATATACTACAATTTATCCATATTCCTAAAACGTAATACGCAAGTAGGATTTCTGTGGATACAATAGTGGTCAGGAGGGAAATGTATACGTTGCAAATATCAAAAAATGATTTAAAAATGGTGCAGGACATTGTTTTTCTTGTGACATGTTTTGTCCCAAATCGGATACCGATACACAATGTGCCACACGCTAACCTCCCAACTGACTACCTGGGTGAGAACACGAGAGTGAGCAAGAAAGTGTATTGGGCTATGTGATAAAATATACATATACTCATTCATATATATACCACTCTAATTCTTAGGAAATGGGTCCACTTCTTAGCTAGTGAAATGAACTTGTCCTTTTGATCACTTCTGATTACCACCGATTGACCTCATTAGGCTAATTCTGGTTGGCTCTCCATATCATCTTTCCCTCCTGAAAACTAAGTCTTTCTCCCTGGATTCAACTAGAAGCTTTGAGGGAAATGTAAACCTTTTTGACGATTTTCTTGGGGTCTGGCCTTTACTTCTTCCGCGCCGATCCTGATGCTCTGATCTAACTGTATCAAATAAATAATTTAGTTGCACGTTCCAGTTGGGAGGCTCTTTATCTGAACTTAATCGTCTGCCATGGATGTGATTTACATGTCTCCCATTAGAAGACTGGTGTTCAATTTTCCTAGCCTTGGGTTTATAATCTCGTCTCCCTCTTTGTGATTATATGCTATCAAGTCTGACTCTTCCTTTCAAACATTGACTCGGCAGGAGAGACATCGTTGGGTGAGGCTGGATTCGGGTTTATTTTGGGAGAGTTCATCGGTCGTCCTCTACCCTTGTGATCATTTTGAAAATCACTAGAAAATGTCTGTCTTTATTTGTGCATCATATGAGGATAGGAAGATACTTGGTTGCAAACAAGATGGATGACTGATCGAGCATTTTTGAATCTAGATTACAAATAAGAATAACTGGATAATCAGACATTTCTAATCTTGTGACCAAGTCGAGATCCAATAGATTGAAAGGTTCGTCAGTGACACAGCATTTAGATTTGTTCACTTTCCACGTTTTGAGAGAAATCAAATTAACATTGGATGCAGTATCCAACTACAAAGTATTAATATGATCATCAACATTAATGAACAAGTACTTGTGAAAGCATTGGGGGTTAGATTTCGACAATACATGTATATAATTGATCCTTGTTGGCGCTCTATAGCAAGATGAGGATTTTCTGCGTTTGAGAAATCCCTCACTAGGGACAGTTACTCCACGTTTTGCGCATTTATGTACGTTGAATCGGCAGAAACGGGAGGAATGCCGTACTTCATAGTCCCAACAGCTAGTGGAAGGCCTTGTAGAACGATGCGAGTTAAAGTCACGGACATTATACATTCAATCCGGGCAAGGGAAATTTTGCAAATTATGTTTCGCCACACTAATAGAGCGATTTGAATGAGAATTTTTCATCAAATCAAGTGAATTGGGATTTAGACGTTCGATCATTTAAAGGTTATTCATAAGACTAATAATACGACGACATCCATTTGTGATATCTATCCAGATAATCAGGAAAAAACCTTGAACACATTAGAATGTGTTTTACTGAAGTCTCAAATTAAACTTCTAGTTGTTTATTCATCAAGCATCACGAACTTTCATGTGAAACGTTGTCAAATGCTTTTGCAAAGAAAAAATTATAGTTTAGAGCATGTGATGCGGGGAGTTAACATTATGGTTGAAACAATGAAGACTGGTATTAGTCTGAACTACATATAATTCATTTTTTAAACAAAGAAAGCGAATTTTTCACTTTAACTCTTTTGAAAGTCAAGGCGAAAGTACCGAGTTTTAAATCCTGTGTGATTCAGTGCAAAAATACGCAAGTGACATCAATCAATTCAGATATTAAATATCCATTGTGAATCCACTAGCTCAAGATCTTGGAAACGATAGGAATGTGATTACAATCAAAAGTTGACTCTTATTTTGTGTTACAAACGTATTAGAGTTTGTTAAAAACATTATCATAGTTAGACACTGGTGGAGTCTCCATAAATAGCTTCACAACGGCTACTGGCAAGACGCGTTTTTCCGTTATTAGAGAATATCAACTTGACCAACAAATGATTAATCAATTGAATAAGGGGACCCAGCTACTAGACACAACCATAATGCTTAGGACAAGAGATAACGATAGTTGGCACGGATTTCGAAACACTATTGTTAGAAAGGGTTAATTGTAATGTAATATAAATTGACAAAAGTAATTTTGTCAGGTTAGCATTATCGACTAATATCATGTTAACGAATAAAGTTGCTAAACAGGGTACCAGCATTCTCTGAAAATTAACTGTTGAGAAGATAAATCAGACCAAAACATGTTTTAAGTCGTATCACATAAATATATTTCCAACCAATTAACTGAATTAATATCAGTGACCAGTCAATAACTTCTCCTGAAAATGTTTTACAGTCACATTATTTTACAATTTATGTATATCCCATATAGAAAACGACTTTATATGATTTACAGTAACTTTATAAGCTCATTCAATTTAGATAACTAATGAAGTGAATGTTTACTACAAAATAAGATGTAATCTGAGTAGTTTGTACTTTTTTTCGCCCGAAATGTTTAATATATGTTCGTCAAAAAATGGGGCGTTGTTAAGCTACCAGAAAAACATAATAGTTTAGAATAGTTAGTGTACAGTGAAAGCTTTCCAATAAACTGTAGGGCTAGATCACACTGAACGATTTGCACTATTAACTTCAAAAATGGAAAAAAAAATCAGTTTTATTATACTTGACATTGAAACTGTTGATTGCCTTAAGTAAAAAACGTGCTATAGCTAAAATACGCTTCATAAAATACAACTTAAACGAGGAAATAATTTTTTATTTGGTTCTCCATCATAGTTGTACACCGATATATATATATATATATATATTAGACTGCCTGTCCAATAAATGGTGATGAGTAAATTAACAATATGTACCTCAATACTTACCGTAAAGATCATAATTGGTCAATTAGCTGAAGCTATATTTTTAATGTTCTTAATACCGACCAGATGTTTGAAAATTTTATAGTTCTCCAATTTATTTCGATTAATAATTTACTTTTATCTGAAGGGACTAATCAGATAGAAAATTTGGAGCTTTGAAAGATATCATAAATAACTGATATTATTAAGTTTTTACTCAATTGTTTACTTATTGAAATGCTTATATTTTTATAAAGTTGGAAAAGCAGTCAAAAGGTGAGCTTTACAAGATGTTGTCAGTAAGATTATAAAACGTCTATGTTTAGCTGACTATTATCTTCAATAGATTTTGTCAGTTTATTACCCTAGTACTATGGTTTAAAGTAAAATTCAATTTAAGATATGATGATATAGTTAGACCTCTACACTCCAAACATCCCAGCAGAAAAATTTATTTAAACTAGGGTAGGATTTTTAAAACAAACAGGTTTTTATTGGTTTTGAAGAAAATTTAAGTTTCTTATTTTATCCTTTCGACTTCATAGCTAATCTGAAGGAAAATAAATTCATTTATTAGACACACTGCATGTAATAAGTGACGGTTTTTTAGAATCCAGCCCAGTCGTCTATTTAGTCGAACTACCAGTCTAGGAATTGCATAGTAAACTTGAACTATGTAGATTAAATTTCACAGGTTGAAATCATGAGTCGATTGAAGCTAGACCACCATGGAAAACCTGGAAGCACTGGACGGCCATTTCGTCCTAGTATGGGACTCTGCAGTAGTGCGCATCCACGATCCCGCACCACGCGGGGCTCGAACCCAGGACCTACTGCTCACTAGTGACTGACTCCAGGAAAAACTCCTGGAGTTCTAGTGAGAAGCCCTTACCAGTGGAGTTCAACCAGGTCTGTTGTGAGGCAGCCACTCACTGAAGACAATGGTGTACGGTGGCTCAACTTCGTGGATTGGTTGAAGTTAGACATTAACACCGTTGGATGCCGGCTCAGTGGTCTAGTGGTTAAGTGCTCGCGCGCGAGACCGATAGATCGTGGGTTCGAATCCCGCGTGGTGCGGGATCGTGGATGCGCACTGCTGAGGAGTCCCATACTAGGACGAAACGGCCGTCCAGTGCTTCCAGGTTTTCCATGGTGGTCTACCTTCAATCGACTCATGATTTCAACCTGTGAAATTTCTAAAACTCTCCACAAAACCCATTCTGATATGTAGATTAAAGTTTGACTTAGATGATCATTCCAATAAGGTAAAAATATTGAATACATATAAATGAGTCATTCTTGAGAAGAGACATACTTGTGAAATGAGCCTTATCACAATGATTATCATGTTGTTTTCTTTAACTGCTTTTTGACTAAACTTAAATGAATATTTTTGTCATGCTTATTTCCCTGTAGCCTATACTTCTACTAAACAACCACTACTTTACTAGTCGTCTGTAATGCAAGATTTATAAAATCTCAAACTATGACTCTTAGTAGACACATGAAACCTATCGTCATGCTAAAAGGTTTCCAGGCACTTTTTTTAACATGATATGTGTATTTATTGTGAGCTTGCAACTCCGTAGTAATGAACCTAGAAGAAACTATTTCATATTCATAAAAAAAAAATAAAAAAACCCTGTTTTTACAAACCAAAATTTTCATTTTCTAATCTTTTATGTAGGAAAATTGCACCTTTACAATGCTTGATGAAAATTGTTTTGGTGTATTTTAGTTATTTTTAGCACATAAAACGATGTTTCGTAACGAGTTAAGTAAACTAAAATATGAGAAAATAATTTAAACCACGCCCTAAATGGGAACTAAATCATGGTAACAATGCAATTACATATATTTGTACCGTTATGGTTTTAAATTTGAGTTTCAGAGTTCAAGTTTATTTTTTTCTTATTATAGAAATTACCGTCTGCTTTTCCACTTACTTCTTTGCTCTTTGAATATTTTACAAACAAACTAACAACTACATCTTACCAAGAGTGGTTTAGTTTTTTAATATCTGATTGAATTGTTGATCTTATTGAGTATTTTTCTGGTTAAAAACCGTTTGTATTTCATGTCACTATAATAACTGACAATTACTTTGACAAATGAATAAATTCTCATTCAAAATGGACACTGTTTTCTAATGAAGAGTTATTTAAACTACATTGAATATTATACAGCATTAATGAAAGGAAGATTCAACTGTGTTCCGTTTCATCATCTTACTCTTATTTTGAGGATAAAACAACTTTCATAATTTCATGGTGTTTGAGACGTATAAACGGTTAAATATGCTGACTGACATGCTTACTTAAACAAGCGCTTTTATTAACATTCATGAAAACAGGTGATGATTTTCTATCATTTTTAAATTATCTGATATAAGTTAATTGATTTTAAGGAACTGTTAAACCTCACTTTATGAGTATCAGCTGATACTTGGTGGTTTCCTCGCCGATAGTAGCCTGTATTTTTTACTTAAACTGATAGAATGCAAGAATGATAAAAATTTAATATATGAACGTGATATTGTATGTCGTCAGTGTTTTGTTTCAGTCTGTCAGATGTCTTTAAGTTACACTAATCCTTAATAAGGGAATTCTTGAATTTACACCTACTGTAATAAATTCATTCACTATCTATTATCAGAAAACCGACAAATAAGCCAATGTACCGTAAATGTAGAAACATCTTGCACGAATTATGATGAGCTTTTATGTTAATTCTTTGTTGGACCTTACCTACTTGTTTTTCACAAAATAGTTACATTAGAATATAAACAAAAGTGATCAATGAAATTGGACATTGTATTTTTCATAACATGCTAGTTACTCCTAAAACATTGTAATTTACTGATCCCGACAATCAACCACAATGTCTTGGTTATTCAGTAGCTAAAGAATAGGAGTTCCGACATAGAAAACTTATTTATCGGAAGGAATCGAATACACGATCATTGTAGTATAAGTGATTTTAGCTTACCAGATGTAAACGTTTCGGACAATCTCAAGTTGCTCAAATAGTTACATTAAGTACTAAGTGCAAAGTAGATACTTTATTTGAAAAGGCTATATTCCATGACTGCTTGTCGTTTATAAATCGAGTTATGTATTACGCTTGTGTGGATTTTTTCAAAAACTGAGTATCCAGATTACTGTTAGTTATTAGTTTGATAAAAGTTATTGCTATAAAATAGTTTTCACTGTTGCATTTCCTAAAAGCTTTCAGGTTAAAAAACCTACCCTGAAACTTGACATTTGAATTTAACTAGAATTCTACATCTATAACCCATATCCAAAAAAATTAATTTGAAAAAAATTTCAGAAAAAAGTACTAGATAAAGCTTTAGGATGACACTCTATCCTGAAATACAGAAGCTTCCAACAATTCATTAGCCTATATATGAAGGCAAGGATCTATCGCCTTGAAGAAGGGTTCAAGTATTCTGTTTTCCTAAAATAGTCACAGGGACTTATGCACTCAGAAAAGTTTACAGTATCATCACGGTAAAACATCCCGTAATTTCGACCATCTTTAACCACACTGTTTGCGTTTATTCTTTTCAGTTGTATGATTTACAAAGAGCAGAAAATTATTCATAATGCTCATCAGTACATTTATGTGGATTTGTGAGATATTTAGTGTAAACACATAATTCGCTTTGCATAAGAATATTCATTGTCGCTTATTTCAAAATTTATCTGACTAAAACAAATGGATATAGAATGTCACAACAACATTTTACTCTTGCTCCTAATGTTAGTAAGACTTCACTGTCGAATTTCATTGGGTCATTTTGGTAAGTTCTAACAAACATTCAATCAATTGTAATGAAGTAAAAGGCATATGTGAGTTAAAACCCAAACTACTTACTGATTTGCCAGAAGTTGTTTTCAATACTTCATAATAAAATAATTACTGACTACATAAGACAATAAAAATGAAAATATGTTGGTGGCCATAAGTAAACTGTATTCATCTATAATTTTAAATAAGCACTTTTTCGTATAACGTTATATATACAAATAAGAGATATAAATCAGGTGTCGCGGTGAAATATCAATGCCTTCTTAACCAATAAATTCATCATTGCTATAACGATCATCGCGGTTGTCTTGTTTAAGTGTTTTTAGAACTTCTTCGAATGTATTACTACATGGTGCAGCTAGATCACATGCCCTTAAAGGAGATAAACATCTCTCAAATTCAATGGGTTCAATTATGATATCGTCCAGTAATGATGAACCTGAACGTTGATGATGCGAAGAATTTTGTGAATGACTATCAACTAGATTGAATGATACGGAATGACGACGTGGTGAAACAGAAACCTCTGGTATAGACTCAGGTATATTAAGTGTATAAGGTAAAGATCCTCTGGAACCTTTTGATAAATATGGTTTTAAATAATTAAATTTACTATTGAATGAATGAATCTTTTGATCAATATACATGTGAGATAAAAATGGAGGTGTATCATGTGAAGTCATCGAATCGTCTGATGAAATTTTACTATTGTCCATATTTACGTGTGACGATACCAGAATGAAAGGCTTCTGAGATGAGATTTGCTTTAGTTCTTCCTTGTTTCTGTTCATAATTCGGTGACGTTTATCATCAAATAAATTTGTAACTGGAAGTATCTATTGGAAGGTATTATCGTTTAGTTAAATTACAGATTTCTTATATGTTCCTTTTCATATTCAAACAGTACTACTATAATTTATGAGGGTTTAAAAAACAGCTTAGAGAATTCACAGTGAATGAAATTGGTAGAATTTTTCATATCAAATAGTTGATCTAACATCCGTAAATTACACACTCACAAACATACAAACATAAGTTTTCTATTGTTTTAACTATGTAGTGATATCCAAGGTCATTTCAAGTTGCTATTCTTTTACTCAACATTAAAGTGATTGGTTAATTGTTGTTCTAGTTGTGTACCCTCTACTGATAATAAAAAACGATAAGCAACATATGAGTGTACTCCGATTGCTTACCAATACCATAAAATACCTACATCCTTAATAAATTATATATATATATATATATATATATATATATATATATATTACAGAACCAGAAAATACAACTGTGCAATTTACGAGGTTGCTAGGATGCAACATTTTATTTTAACAATAACCAAAGCTCTATATCTGTTGAGTTTTATTTAACAATTACAAATTGTTCAATAATTTACATAAGTTTTGAACTATTGTTTGAAGTTAAATAATTAATGTGAAAATACAATAATAGTAACGTAATTTCAATAAATACCACATTGAAAAAGGACGAATTTTCAGCGCGTTAAGCTTATTTCTTTTTTCCCATAAAATTTCATATGATCTAGTCAAGGGACGTAAACAACTGTTCAACACCTGTACAAATCGTAACAATGTTTGGTGTTTATTTCTAAATCCTTAGATTGACGAAACATAACATTAGGAAACAAACCAAACCAATTTACATGTGTTATGAATCATACTGAGATTAGATTGTTGTATAAAATGTTTCAAGCTCTCAATTAGCTTACTGGGATTTATTTTTTCAAAAAGATATGTTTAAAGATTTTTGGTAGTGTTATATTCTCCGTGTTTGACAGTTTTTCCATGAGCATTTTACTGTTTTTCTGGACCATGTTATCCAGAAAAGTTTCAAAATGAAATAACCTGCTAAATTGTCTTCACAATCGATTATTAGCGCGCGCTCTCGACTTGAAAATTACTGTCAACGATATTTGTACTAACTTTCTCTAAATATTTTCTCTGTATGTTATTTACTTCGAGAAAAAGGATAAGCAGCCTTCAAACTTCCAAGATTCAACGTTCTTCCTTTCGTTATTGCAAATGATTTTCTCCGTTTGCTGATACCACCACAGCTCTGAGAATGATGAAAAACATCGATTACATCACGATCAGCTGTTAAATCAAGTTCCATAATCCTTAGAGTAAATGAGTTTTGGATTAAGTTATTACTAGTTATTTTATATTCGCACCCCCCACAAGTAAAAAGTGTGAAATAATGAAGCTTAGTATGAAAATCAGTTATCGGTGTAATTAAACAATAATCTGTTATGGAAAATGTCTTGCACAAAATTAATGTATTCGTGTTTAATAGTCATCTCATTTTATGCCATAATTTACCGACGTTTTGACACAATTAGTTCATTGGATGTTAGTAAGTGCACTGAAAACTATTTATCTGTAGCGAAAATGTGTTTCACTGTCAATAGTTTATAATTGTCCATTCAACAGACATTATATGGAGAAAAATATATATCAGTTGACATTGGTTATTAAAATCAGTGTATCGAATAGTGAGTGTAAAGGAATAGATTATCAATATAGACTTTGTAAATTTGTATACAATGAACAATAACAGTATAATAACTATTGAGATATTGTCTTTTCCTGATATTTTAATGATGTAGTGCAGATAAGTAGGCTTCGTACTTTTACATTATTATGTGAACTATCTTTCATAAATATATCATCTTCCCTCATTGGGGAATTGAGTTGGCAACATGTGTTTATAGAATGCTATATATGATAATAATAATATATTTTCTCAAAATAACAGTTATACCAATTCACGCCAATTTATAGGCATGGTCAGCTCGATATAAATAGTGGCATTAAATGTAGGGAACAAACATGTGATATAAGATTGTTTAAAGTTTGATATTTCAAAAATTGTTTAGGTAGTACATTTATGACATGTATTACAGCAATGCAATGCATCGGCTGGGAACTTTCAATTCTTCTTAAGTGGACATTCTATTGATTTATGAACGGTGCATTTAAGGTCATTTCCTGTGCCATAACGAAATAATTATAATAATGGATACAGAGAGCACGGAACAACGAAGCAATAATTACTGCAGTATGTCAGCCAGGTCAACCATAATGCATGTCATATGACTCAGTGATATACTGTTCATGTTAGATATTATTCAAATTAGTTAGGGTTGTCAGGTTCGTTGTTAACGTAAAGTAAAGACGGGTGGACGGTTTTACTTAATGAATTTAGTGACAAGAATGGCTAAACATTTAAAGTTTCTATAACCTCACTTGTGGAATAAAATAAATTTACAGGTGCTAGACAATTCAATGTATTTTCAGAGGAGCAGTATGCATCAATGCAGTGAACAAAGGATGGGAGTGGTTTTATCTTACGGATAGGTTGTTGTAGATTAGTTTGGAGTCTGGAAAATTTACAGGTAAAGTAATTCACATAGAGAGATTATTTAGATGAGTTTGTTTTACTAGTGGCAAGGAGTTACGGATGTCGTAATTAGAAGTTTCTGAATACTGAATTGCTTGACTGGATGTAAAGGATAGTTTATGAAGTATTTTTAAGAAAAAGATAAAATTTAATTTGAGTTTCCTCTTCCATAAAGGATCAAGCCCAAGTTTATTACATCTGGAATTGCAGTTCAAGGTACAATCAGTTCCAAGAATACGAAGTGTAAATCGTCTCTGTACTGATTCCAACCTTAATTTATCCCTTCCGCGCCCATTGCTAAGAATAAACGTGTAGTATTCTAAGAGTGTTCGAACACAAACTTTGCAAGTCAAAATACATAACTCATTTTGATAAAGGTTTAGAGTTATGCAACTCACAAGACGTTGAGACCTGGAGGTCTGTTTCAATACCTGTTCTGTAAATGACAAATCGTCCTAAGTCTACTATTGTATGTAACTTAGATAACACCTCCCCATTGGTGGTTAGATCTAAGTTGAGTGATGTATCACCGAAGGATATCCATCCATATTTAGCTGTATTAGGCTACAGCTACCATTTTGAGCACCACTACGCTGCCTTGCTAAGCTCCATGCCGATGCAATTTTGCATAATGTTCAGCTCATGAGGAGAAAATGAATACACTAATTTAATACCGGTTACTGATGAGGAACATAACTCACGAAACTATAGCAAAGAGACCTATCATGACCTGTTATTCCCACCATCAAAGGTGATATTAAATTATGATTTAGCAACAAATAAACAAGTAGGGGGTTAATAACCAAAAAATTATTCATACTTTATGTTAGTTTCGTTTGGATTTTCGGTCCTTATTCTCTCCCCAATCAACTTATTTTTCGTGTATGGCTTTATAGTACTTATTATTGTTGAGTAAACTAATGATAAATAAAAATATTTTTGCCATATCCCAAACAGTAGAAAATTAGATTTCTGACGTTTTGTGACTTAACGCAAGCCACTTCTTCAGAGCAAATCAATAACAGAAATAAAATTGACACAAGTTTCAATAGTGAAAAGGAAACAAGTGGCTTACATTAAGTCGCAAGACGTCAAAAATACAATTTTCTACTCAATAAGATACAACAAAATAGTACATAAATTTATTATTAACATTCTGCCCAATGCTCAATTTATTAGAAGCTATTAAGCTATTCAGTAACCTGCTCTGCTATTCATAACATCTAGGTGTATGGTGTGCCGCAAGTTTATTTGTTGTGTAATATCATAAAACATTCACATACACTTACAACATTTACCGTATTATAAGAAAGGAGGTTTTGTGGAGATTGTAGTAATTTAATAGTCAAATTCATGAGTCGATTAAAGCTAGACCACCACGGAAAATCTGGAAGCACTCGACGGCCATTTTGTTCTAGTATGAGACTCCTCAGCAGTACACACCCACGATCCCGCTCGTGGGAGTCGAACCCAGGACCTAACAGTCTCGCGCGCGAATTTGTAACCTCTGGACCAGTGAAGTTCAACCGTGTCTGTTGTGAGGCAGCCACTCACTGAAGACAATGGTGTACGGTGGCACAACTTCGTGGATTGGTTGAAGTTAGACATTAACACCGTTGGATGCCGGCTCAGTGGTCTAGTGGTTAAGTGCTCGCGCGTGAAGCCAGTAGGTCCTGGGTCCGAGCCCCGCGTGGTGCGGGATCGTGGATGCGCACTGCTGAGGAGTCCCATACTAGGACGAAATGGCCGTCCAGTGCTTCCAGGCTTTCCATGGTGGTCTGACTTTAATCGACTCATGAATTCAACTATTAATTTACCGTATTTATTATAATAATTACCTTCTCGTAACCGTTGTAACAGTTATTTCCAGTTTTGTACATTCCTTGTACCTTTGTCTAAACCAAACAGTTTCCATATTTGTCTGCACTTAGTTCCGTGTTTGGTTGTTGATTAGACAGAGCTATACGCTGTCGTACGTTGTAATTAGTCTTTATGCTATTATTACAGGAAGCCTTCTTCTTTACAGACTTGAAAACGCGTTAATCACCGCAGATGAATCGCGAGATTTTTAATCAATATACGTTTATTCCTCATTAAATAAAACCATTCTTTAGACAAATCTTTGTTTTTTTTTAACATCAGTTTCACATGTATCTGAATCATGCAGTCGGACGCTTTGATAGAATTACCACTTTTTTTAGAATAAGTCAGAAATGCAAACAAATAACAGTCATATAAGTTGATAGATTGTCAAACTGACGTCATATTTATTCTAAAAAGTGCCTCTAAAAAAGTATAAATAAATTCTGGTCATTTTCAGTAAAAATAATTTACTTCTCGTTGGCTCATTTCTGTATAACGGTCGACTTTATCAAAAACGTCGTCAGGTTAAGTAGATACGTATGATTTCTGTCAAACTTCCTCCCTTCGAACTACATAGCACAAAAGTATAAATTCCTCAGATATCTTGATTGCTAGTAACAATGGACATAAATTCATAATTACTTGTATAGTTTCTGTTTCTCAAGAAAAACATGATTTCTCAACCTACGCTTTAATCACATCTAAATAAAATCTATGTAGTTGGACAAAAAGACTCTAACCCTATAAAAAGTTAATACATTTACTCACAAAAATAAATAAAAAGGGTCTTCATTGGTGGTTTTAACACTCAAATTGTATGATAATTGGACGTATTCAAATTAATGTGCTAACTAAAAATTCTCGGATTAGTACAATTTAAGGCAGGTGGAACAAGATAAACTTTTCTTACTTAATATTGTACATAACAATTCAGGTAATCCTATCTAGATAATGGTGATATTAAAAAACTAAATATAGAAAGCAATGAGAATACCATATTTCATATAAGCGTATTTAGTGACCAGACAATCAGTGAGCTAAGTTGTATGGATTTGATTTGATTAAATGAATCAATTGACCTTGTTAACTGCTGACTCAGTCTATATATAGGTCAAACAGACGAAGTTTTATATAAACAAACAAACACAGTGCTATAATGGGATAAATACGGGCCGAAGGTGAATTTTCTGACTATCCTATCTGAAATTATTGCTCGTAATCTTATTATATAACCAATAAATAGAATTTAGCTAAGAAAATTTTCTTTTAGACGAAATCATGTACTCAAGATGTACATTCGTTTTTACAGTTGTTTGTAATTTAAACCATCATCATTTATTATTACCTGTAGGGCGTGACCTATCAACCAGCCCACCAATAATGTCACTAAGTGCCCACCGCCTTATTGACTCTCTTCGACCTTGTAGGGCTATACCTTGTTTATTCACCAATCACCAACTTTCATGTTAGGTTTTGTTAACTCATTTTTCCTACCCTCTAGTTATCATTATATCCTCCTTTTTTATTGTTTAGTAGACCATTAATTGTATTTGTATATCAACGGTGTTGATTCATGTCTAAGAAACAGACAAAGTTTATCAAGTCAAATAGCTTGTCTTGACTTGGCTTAGCTAGCACAGTGTTTGATAGTCTAGGGATTAGTTTAGAATTGCTCCTGCAAGAAATTACTTCCCACGTTAACATTTAACAATTGGTCGTGATTATTGTCCGATTGTTATTACGACCTTTTCGTTTTTCGTTTCCCTTCATACTCGTAAATTACTCTCATCCTCCTATTCTTCTCTAAGCCCCTGATCATTACGCAACCCCTTTTGTTAGTTTAAATTCTGAATCACTTTATGATACATTCTTTCCTATCTTTCTATGGACTTATATGTTTACCAAACACCTAAGACACGAATGTGTAGCTTAAGTAAATAATCTCGTCGAAAAATAATTTCCGTTGCTGCTTTATCTTTATTTCTATTTGATGACACAATGGGCTACTTTAAATACTTAATTTATTATAGCTTTGTATTCTCCTGCTTACAAGTTATTTCATGATACATAAACTGTTGTTCTATAATGTACCTTTTTTAACTTGATCAGAATTCCACCGTATAATATCAAATGTATAACTCACAAACTTGAACTTGAGTTTCTTTGCCTGCTGTGCTATTTTATATTCTGTTAGTCGGGTGAGTGAACTCCGTTCTGTATAAACAGTTGTTCAGCTTTGATTTTGACTTTTCTCACCATCGTCATACTGTAGTGAACAAGACCAGGAGTGGGGGTAATCGAATGTACTTGAGCATAAAATTACAGAACGCCATACTAAAATCTGAGAACAATACAGCGAATACTTCATTTGAAAAATGTCAATCCATTGTCTCAAACTTGACTGTTTCATTTGCAAATATCAGTCCATCGTCTCAGATTTAATTACTCCTACATTTTCATACAAATTGCTTTCCGTCCCCATTCTTTCCTTCTCGATCTTCCACTGAAATACATTCTATTATTGACTATCGTTATATATATATAAGTATCTCACACCACAATACTATTGGTAAGCAGAAGGCTGTTGATAGTAGATAGATAATCTCAGCACATGGATATATACTCAAAATAGACCAAGATGACAGTTCTCCTGCATTACGGTTCGACTACGTCGTACGCGATACAACGTAGAACATTTGTTTTCTTGTCACATTAAATAGAAAGACAAATATTTGAAAAAGAACACAGATGAAAGGCTACAATAAACCGTATCTGCGTACATGCAACATAATTGATAATATAACAATGACTCATCCAAAAGTCACATGAGTATTCCGCTTGTATCAACCTGTCATGCCACTTCATGATTTGATGGTTAATTTGATTAGGCTTTTATTATGTTCTAAGAGCACATAGAGTAGCTGCACGGTCTTTAAATCTATAGAAGACAAAAGTAGCAACGTTGAGGTAAGATAAAATTATCTATGCACCGTAAGCATAATCGAGAGTTTATTATTTCATAAATGGTTTGTAAATGTACTTATGAAGATTTAAATACGGTATTTTAGAGTATATCTTGTCTGGTTATGATAATTAGAAGTATTCGAATTAATGTAGTGAAGTTTACGGCAAGTAGGACCAAACGAGTACAAATGAATGCATTATATTTGGAATTCGTAATCAGCGGGCAATCCAGTACAAGAGAATCATTAGTTTGTACAAATGCCACAACTGCCACATCTTAAATGGGAATCCAAATTTCTGTAGTAGATTGTACTTCTTCTTGGGCTCATTGTGCGCCTGTCGAAATGCGTATTGGACTTTGTATAATCTAGAATGTATTTATTAACGTTAGAATTAACAACCGAAATTAGAACAGACTCATCTGGTTCTTGGAATTGTATTTGACCAGCATTTCGGTAGTGCGTACTAAAATCATTATTATATAGAATTCGAACCATAGATTTTTCAACATTCTTCGCCACAATCCCCATGGCCAGTTGGAGATCATTTTTACGATAATATGTAACTTCTTCAGACTCTAGACACCCTATATTAGAACGAAGAATCCTTCCTTTCAGTAGCTTTGATGGAGTCTCTTCCGTTGCAGAATATCTAATATTTCTACATTACAGTAGAAATGTGTCTTCTCCTCTCTCCAGTTCATCACATGTTGAAGTAGCAACGGGACTAGTAATAGTTTTAATGTCCTGATGAAATTTTCTGCCTGAATATTAGAACAAGGTTGCCTTTGAGCAGTGAACGGATGTCTGCACCCTACACCATTCAACCAGGTACTGAATACATCAGCAGCAAACTGAGAGCTATTATAAGTTACTAGTACCACTGGAACCCCCTTCCAACTAAAACCTTTTCTTAACGCTTGGAGTGTGATGCAAGAATTTAGTGAAGTTGAATGAAAAGCTTCAGGCCACTTAGAGGAGGAATCAATGAAAACAAATGCATATTATTTACCAAGAAATGGGCCATAATAGTCCGCACCAGATTCTCTGCGGGGCCTCAGACGATACTGGTCACGGAGTCCACTTCGAAGGATGATTTCTCGACTTACGAAATCTACCACAATTGTTTGCTGTACGGAATATATCTGCATTTACCTCCAGCCACCAACATGTGAGCCTTACCAAGGATTTCATTTTCTCATCACCTAAATGTCCACTATGAAGATGTTCAAGGACATATTTACGTAATGCAAGAGGAATAACAACACGATCATTTAATTGCAAAATACCATCAGGAGTAGTGGATGACTCATCCCGTTTTGACAAATACACAAGAAATCTACTTCTCAGATTGGTATGTCCAAAGTATCGACGAGTTTCTAGATTAAAATATGGACTACTCACCGGTAGGTGTATCACTAACAAAGTCTGCAGTAATAACAGGTTTATCACGTAATGATTGCCGAGAAATGTAGTCAGCATGTTGAATTTGTTTGGCACTTCTGCGCTGAAATATATAGTCATAGACAGCGAAGGCAATACTCCATCGTAGAACTATAGCAGCTGAGGAACGGGCTAAAGATTTTTCAGGATGATAAATGAACTTTAAAGCTTCATGGTATACAACAATGGTGGATTTATTTCCAAATAAATCTTCCTGAAGTCTTTTAACAGCCCGAAGCCCATATAATGCTTCTTGTTAAGTTTGCGAATAACCATGTTCAGCAACAATAAATTTGCGTGAAACACAGATTACTGGTCTACCTTCCTACTCCAACACGGCATCAACACCCAGAGATGATACATCAGTAATAAGTACATAGTATGCACTAGGGGAGTAAGTTCAAAGAACAACACTGCTTAGAAGAAACTTTTATTTCTTTTAACACATAAACATTGGTACAGGGGGGCAGCAAATACATATCTGCCACATAATAACAGTGAGGTTGTAAAAAGATAGAGAATGTAAAGTGTGTTTAATAAAAGAAGAACTACGACGAACAGAAATTAGTGTATAAAAGTGGAATAATAATAAGGGGAGAAACAGTTGAGTTAACAAAAATATAACCAGAGTGGGCGACACTAGAGTTTGTAGTGACTCACGTTTATCACGAGAACACGACTGGTTTAATAAAAACAATTATTATTATAACCAACTGTACCGGTGTGTGTTTTAATGTGCTTTTGTTTAACTGTGCTAATTATAGCCATTTTGTGCTTCCATTACCTTCCATCATTGTTCCGCGGTTTTTGGTACTGTTTGCACGTACTCCTTTCTTCTGCTTTCGCTTGTACCATTCCTTGGCACGATCTCGGTATTCGTTCAATACCACGAGATCGCCAACGAAATAAATCTGGTTACGTTCGATCCTCGCCTTCTGATTTATCTGGCACGTGTTTCTTGGTAGCGGTGTTCACAGTTAATCTCAACTCGACGCCACGCTACAATTGGTGATCCTAAAGTTTGGAACACGCCGCAACCTCGGGTCAAATCTTCCAAAGAAGTCAATTTGGTGAGTCTATTATTTATCTATCCACGTCTGTCGTATATTTTCATATTAATTTTTAATATATAATATACACGACATGACGGATAGCGAGAAGAATACTATTAATGTTATAGACTCAGACGTACAGGCCATTCATTTTCGACCTGTATCATTTATCCCCCACGACCCTGAGGTCTGGTTTGCTGCAATAGAGTCTCAGTTCGAGACTCGTCGTATCACGAGCCAAAGGCAAAAATACGCCTACGCTCTCGAATCGTTACCCGGGGACCATTTAGTAGCTGTTCGTGAGGTCGTCCTCAATTCTAACGTGCCTAATGTTTATGACCGCCTCAAGGAGGCAATTCTCCGACATTTCCTCCCATCGAGGGAGGAACGATTGAGGACCCTGTTAGCACGTCACCCCCTGGGTGATGCTAAACCAAGCCATCACCTCACGCGCCTGCAATCTCTTGCAGGACCAACAGCATCTGACTCGGAGATAGTTAAGGAATTATGGCTCGAGTCACTACCAGCCCATATCCAACCTACTGTGACGGCACTGCTCGAGGACTCACCGCTTAACCAGGTAGCCCTCATAGCAGACAAAATTTTGGCGAGGACTAGTAATAGAGACACCTATGTAGTTGCTTCGACGGCACGTCCTAAAGTAGACATTGACGCCGGTCATTCCTCAGCTCATGGTGACAGGGCCGGGTGTATTCACACACGTCTTAGTTTTCGAGACCGTTGTAACGTACCCCAACCCTACGTCCCCCGAGCTCGCTCAAGTTCTCGCAAACCCGTCACCACTCGCCCAAAAAGGGCATCTTCCAGGCCACGCCGAAAGGCGGCTACGGAAGCGAGTGACAGATGGTGCTGGTTCCATAGGTCCTTCGGGTCTGGCGCCCGCCGTTGTCGAGCACCATGCTCATACAAGGCGGGAAACGCCAGCGCCGGCGAGTAAAAGCGGCCGTACTCGCCGGCCCTTCTCCCCAGGTTGGTCGCCTATTCTATGTGCACGATTATCGCACAAACGCTAGGTTCCTAGTAGACACTGAGGCCCAAGTTTCTGTCGTACCACGAGGTAGCAGCAAGTCACAAGCCACAGTGCTTAGACTACGCGCTGCGAATGGCTCAGTCATTCCTACCTTCGGTACACGACAACTCACGGTCAACCTGGGCAACCGACGACGGTATCTGTGGACGTTCATCATTGCTGATGTTCCCACAGCCATACTAGGTATCGATTTTCTACAGCACTATGAATTGCTTGTCGATTCACGTAGGCTGCAGCTAATCGATACTTCGTCGAACAGCAAATTCATGGGCTGTAAAGCCCACATGAACGCGTACCGAATCCTCGGCACTTTTTACTCGCGTGACGATAAATTCCACGCTTTATTCGAGAAATTCCCCGTACTCACTAAACCACTCGAGGAGCTTCCATCGGTGACCAATCGTGTGGTACACCACATAGTCACCCGCGGACCGCCAGTCACGGCACGACCTCGCCGACTGGCACCGGACAAATTAGCTTTTGCTAAGCGTGAGTTTGACAATTTACTAGCTACTGGTATTATTCGTCCTACTCACAGTCCATGGGCCTCTCCTCTACACATGGTGCGCAAAAAAGATGGGGTTAGTTGGAGACCATGCGGCGACTACCGAGCTCTAAACGTAGTTACGCGCTTTGATAGCTACCCCATCCCCCACATACACGACATCACGGCATCGCTCAAGGGCACGACTATCTTTTCTAAGATCGATCTGGTACGAGCATATCATCAGATCCCAGTCGCTCTTGAAGATATCGAAAAGACCGCTATCACGACTCCTTTCGGTTTGTTTGAGTTCCTACGAATGCCATTTGGATTACGGAATGCTGCTCAAACTTTTCAAAGGTTTATCGATAGCATTGTACGAGACCTCGATTTTGTTCACGTCTATATTGATGACCTGCTAATCGCATCATCAAACGTAGATGAACATTATCAACATCTTACGCTATTATTCCAACGCCTTTCGGATAACGGAATAGTAGTTAACCCAGACAAATGCGAGTTAGGTAAACGAGAAATAATATTTCTGGGTCATGTTATCAAGCAAGAGGGTATTCTACCTTGTGAGGACAAAGTGCAAGCAATAAAGGAGTACAACGTGCCGTCCTCACTCAAGGAACTGAAGGCTTTTCTCGGTTTGGTTAACTTCTACCGTCGTTTCATCCCACACGCGGCAGAACGGTTACGACCACTAACCGACTTACTACGCGGCAACCCACGCAGATTGGAAATGAACGATTCTGCACGTACTGCATTCACTGAAATCAAAACGGCTCTTGCGCAAGCCACTCTTCTCGCCCATCCCGATCCATCAGCCACGCTTAGTATAGCGGTTGATGCATCCGATGTTGCTACAGGAGCAGTCATGCAACAAAACATCTCCGGTAGTTGGCAACCTCTCGAGTTTTTCTCACGACGCCTTACTGCCACGGAGACGAGATATAGCGCTTTTGGTCGCGAGCTGCTAGCAGCCTACTGCGCCATCAAACATTTTCGGCACGCAGTAGAAGGACGTCGATTCATTTTATTCACCGACCATAAGCCCTTAACGTATGCTTTGCATACCAAGTCTGACCGCTACTCACCACGAGAGTGCAGACATTTGGACTATATCTCCCAGTTCACGACAGACCTTCGTCACATCCAAGGCAAGTCGAACTGTGTTGCCGATGCTCTATCACGAATCCAAATGAATGCAGTTACCCTGCCGGTGCTCGATCTTCCTGCTATGGCCGCTGCCCAAGCAAACGATCCCAGCTGTACAGAAGCACCACACTCTACGTCCCTTCAGTATCAGGAAGTACCTCTAGCCACGACTTCTGGCACCATTCTATGTGATACTTCTACCGGTCTTCCTCGACCCATCGTACCCTCTGCTTATCGCCGTCTCGTATTCGATGCCCTGCATGGATTATCTCACCCAGGTATCGCAGCTACATTACGCCTCATCGCTGCACGATACGTCTGGCCGGCCATGAATAAAGATGTTCGTATGTGGGCTAAGCAATGCTTACAATGTCAACGATCAAAAGTGCACAGGCACGTAGCCGCCCCCCTCGGTACATTCGCTACGCCTGATGCTCGCTTCGATCATGTTCACTTAGACATCGTAGGACCACTGCCACCATCGCACGGGTATGATCACATACTCACGTGCATTGACCGCTTCACCAGATGGCCCGAAGCTATACCCATCACGTCTATCACGGCGGAGACAGTTGCTCACCGCTTCGTAGAACGATGGATAGCTCTATATGGTTGTCCCTCGACCGTCACGACTGATCGAGGACAACAATTTGAGTCCGCACTATTCTCCTCACTTACTCGGCTGCTTGGTACGGAACGAATACGCACTACCGCCTACCATCCAGCTTCAAACGGTTTAGTTGAAAGGTTTCACCGACAACTTAAAAGTGCTCTTCGAGCACACGAAAACGACGACTGGTACGAAACCTTACCGCTCGTTCTTTTAGGTATCAGAACGAGTTTAAAGGCAGATATCCAATGTTCCGCCGCTGAACTTGTATACGGCACGACATTGCGTCTGCCTGGGGAATTCTTCACACCACGGAGCAGACCTAATTTCGCTAAATCAGACTACGTCCAACGACTGTCTGCATTTATGCGAACGCTGCCTCCGGTGTCAACTCGAATACAACATCGACAGGTCGCTCTCCCTCGAGAGTTATCTACCTGTTCACATGTTTTTGTACGAGTAGATTCGGTACGCAAACCTTTGCAACAACCTTATGAAGGCCCTTTTCGCGTGATCGCTCGTCACGAAAAGACCTTCAAGGTTGATCGACATGGCCGCGTCGAGATCGTCAGCATTGATCGTCTCAAACCAGCACACGTCGATGACAGTGCCCTATCTGACAACCTGAGATTCAATGCTAGACCTAGCAAACCTAGCGGGATCCTTAAATCTCCTTCAGGTCCCACGCTAGATACATCTGAGACCTCATTCTCACGTCCCAGTCAACAGCACGCGTCATCTGCACCGTCTACGGACGAGACGACAGTCTCACGTCCAGATCAGCAGACCACGCCGCCCTTGACTTCGGATGAGATTGCAGGCTCACACGACGCGAACGAGACTGCTGTCTCACGTTCCGGTCGCCGAGTACGGTCACCCGTACGCTTCCGTGAATAGTCGCACAGTCAACAACCGATACGGTGTAGGATTATTCCTATACTACACGTATGCTACACTCTTCTTTTTTTTGATTTTCTTTTTGTTTCCTGAGCCCACGCCTTCGACCATCTCCGCTTGGTTCCGTCGACTTCAGTCAACTTTGGCGAAAGCTGGCCTGATCACCCATGCTCTTGTCAACGCACTCAGTCGATATATTGGTTTCGAATGCTTGGCACACGCTTGGTCTCGAACTTGGTCGTTATGGTCGCTTCTGGTCTTTTGGCTCAACGTGGTTTCGTCCTACGTCTGCAGCGTTTCTGGTGCGCACCTCTACGAACGCCCTCTTCAGATTCTGGATACAAACCACTCTGGTGTAGCATGCCAATTCGAGCAATAAATACAACACATCGCTCCTGGTACTGTTCTCCGAAAACAACCTTCGTTGGCAACTCGACGATCAACGATCGCTTTCCTGTTCGCCAATTCTTCCGTCCTACAATCGCTCGTCAGCCGATCAGTCCCACGATTCAAACCGCTATTTATCGAAAGTGTAAACCCTTTCTAGCGGGGGGCTCCTGTAGTGACTCACGTTTATCACGAGAACACGACTGGTTTAATAAAAACAATTATTATTATAACCAACTGTACCGGTGTGTGTTTTAATGTGCTTTTGTTTAACTGTGCTAATTATAGCCATTTTGTGCTTCCATTACCTTCCATCATTGTTCCGCGGTTTTTGGTACTGTTCGCACGTACTCCTTTCTTCTGCTTTCGCTTGTACCATTCCTTGGCACGATCTCGGTATTCGTTCAATACCACGAGATCGCCAACGAAATAAATCTGGTTACGTTCGATCCTCGCCTTCTGATTTATCTGGCACGTGTTTCTTGGTAGCGGTGTTCACAGTTAATCTCAACTCGACGCCACGCTACAAGTTTATTCACGAGCCAATTCAAAACATTAGAAAGACTTCAAAATTTCTGCACCGATTTCAGTGCCTGATGTTCACGCACTGTCGGTTCACATCAGATTTTAGAGAATACATTATAATTAGGCGGGTACAACAAAAACGACTACTAGGAATTTCCTTTATTTGTGATCGTGATGAATGAATGACGTATGGACCTTGTGCAGACTACCGTCATGATGCTGTTTTTCGATATAATATTTGTTGGAAGAGAAAGTCTGCTAGTAGATGAACTATTTTTGCTCGACCTAGAATGAGACTAAGGCAAATTATGATGATTGTTGAGAACTGGATAATAAAAGCATCAATATCACTGGCTACAACATTTGCAGACGTTACCGAAGCTTCGGCTGTTCACTGATATGAGTATTGTAGAGATATATGCCCAGTTAAAAGGACAAGCCTACACGAGTCGCTTGGGAGATTCGGGAAAATCGTTGAGTTTTGTGACCGATGCCTACATAGATTTGATTATATGCATCGTGTGGCTGTCCACAAGCGGTATTTTGTAGACCTAACAACCCACGTGCACACAAATAATATTGAAGCTATGTGGTCGAGCCTGAAGGAGTTTTAGCGACCTCATCATGGCTCCAGAGGTCTACAACTATGGAGTAATATGGATGAGTTCTTACATCGTATGCACTACTATTGCAGAACATCTGAGCCTCTTTCTAACCTTGAAAATTTTTAAAACCTGTGTAAGAAGAGCATCCACTCTAACTATTTGGCTTTGTTAAATATATTTAACTGTATTCTGATTGACTAATATTTCTCAAGGTCATTAAGGATTAATTCATAAATCAAGTCTCACAGCCAGTCCTGTACAGTTATCTTTCACACCAGGACGTTGTGTCATACACTGACCACCTTTCCGGTTTTCCAAGCGGTTCAAGTGTCGGCAAGTAATGCACGTTGTGGAATTCGCCAGGACAACATTCGTAAGACGTGTTCAAGCCATGGAAGTCGATGTTTCAAGATGATGACATCAATCGAATTATCATCTCTGTGCCCGGATGCACGATGCCGAACCTCTGCATTACTAACATGGTGTTGCCACTGGATGTCAGCAATCCTTCGGAGACAACGATGATCGGACACAGAGTTGTCTAACATCTTCAACTCGGAGACGCTAGGCTTCATAGGCATCGAGCAGAACTGCTCTCACCGACGCGTTGTAGGTCCGACCTTTTACAGCCAGACTAACATCACGAAGGCGCCAAAGATGGCCCAGATTGACATAAGCCGCTCTGGCTTTCACTATACGTGCATTTATCTCATCACTCACGCCACCACCAGCCCTTATACAGCTACCTAGATACACGAACTTCTCGACTACTTCTATCCGCCCACTACCAAGGGAGAGTGCAGGTTTAGCGTGCTGTAAGTCTTATGAGGGTACTTTGCGCTTAGAAGATACAGAGCACACGATATACGTACGGATAGTGATTGTCAACTGATCAAGTGCGGATTGCATTGCTTGGGTATCATCACACAGCAAGATAATATAATCTAAAATTCTTCCTATAGACATTAGATCCACACCATCATTGCCTACATCCATCAGAGCTGTTTCTAGAACGTGATCCATAGCAATGTCGAGGGGGAATGGTAAGATTGTAGTCGGTGGTAGCATTCAACTTTCGAACTATCAGTGACTCGAGATCGTTTAAATAGGATAGGGTTTTCATCATAGGCGAGCTGCTGTGTAAAGTGAAAAATAAAATACATAAGTGACGTGGTATAGAAGAAATAAAAACAAATGTTATCATATGATTGTTTATAAGATTTGCATGAGCTTTGAAGCAAGAGGAAACTTCCCAGGTGTAGTTACCATTGATTTGTGTGAGGGCTGTGATACTACCTGGGTGCCCAAACCGAAACAGATGGTCTTATTAGGGGGCCGCATTCGGACATTTGACCTGAAGGTCTAATCCACTAGGTAGTGGAGAAACGTTAGGAGATACAGTCCCATGGTGGTCGGTGACCAACAATAGGTCCATGCGCCATTTGTTCCCTCAGGATCGTGAAGCCCATGTGCACCACTGGTTTGGAATCAGCGTTTGCCATCTCTCCCAAGTGGATCTCCGTACCCATCAACCCGGTTAAAGCCCTTGACATTCGTTTTTCGTTCTCTTTATTTCGTAAACAACACTCCCGCCGCGACTAAGTAGTGAGTAGATTGCACTTCTTGGCTTGTTTCTATATTTCATATGTAAATCCTCAACTTTCTTGTCATTTTGTCTCATTGCTTTAATAAACATTGGTCAGTTTCTTCATCCGGAGTTAGCTAGAACACTTTATCAAACCCTAACAAACTAACAAGACCGAAAGTCTCTGGGAAAACTGTGCGGTTTTCTAACTCTTTTCATTACTTCTCACAATCCGTGCTCTACAGTCGAAATGTTTTATTTGATTTATTGGTATAACCGGTTCGCTGATTCTTATCAAGGTCGAGGACAACTAAGGCCCATCGATTTATTGCACGCCATAGACTCGCCCATGCATCAGTGATAGTACTCTGTACCTTGTATATAACCATATTAAAATATTTCTGTAAAAACGTTGTTTGTGTTGCAGGTTCATTGAAGCAGAATTAGTGCCTGGATACAAGGAAAGGGTGATCCACTTTAGGTACTAACCGTGAGATGTGAGTACGACGTTTGCAGGTTGGTCACACCATTCTCGTCTAACTCAAGTAAGCTCCTAGTCATTCGACACATCATCTACGTCGGTGATATGCATATCTATGTTTGTTATGCAACTCCCCAGTACACGTCTTGAAGTAGTGAGTTATCTGAACAAATTCCGCTAACAGTAAGCATACTGAGCTTCAACTCGTAGGTGAAATAATTCGGGACTCTTCATAGTTCCACAAAGTAAGGAGAGAACCGTAGCTGCAAGCAACTCCCTACTACAATTAGGGTTGAAAATAGAAGGCTGAAATGGTGTGGATCAATAACTGAATGTTGGCCATAAAATAACGACACAAACCCACATGAAGGGTTCATGCACTCGTAAATACCCAACGGATAATTCTGAGACTTTTGTAACCTCACCTACACTGAAATATACATTGCTTCTAACTTTAATTTGTGTTTCTGAGAGGAATTGCTGAAAGACACATTTCAGAACCACAATTTTCCGCCTACGTTGTAATGATTCACCTTAACATGTATCAACCATGGTTCGACACACTGGGAACACAGAATATCGTAAAACTAGAAATATTTTCTTTAATTTCAAGTGGTCTAACGATTTGCTAGTTTCCCTAAGTGGTCTGGAACTAAGGACGCAGGCAAGAAGTCAAATTTTATTGCATCATGAAGACAGACCGAAACAGTCCATAAAACATTTATTTTTCTGTTAAATGTATTTTTCGATAATGCAGTGAGAAGACGAAGTTTATCAGCTGAATGTATGCTAAATGTATTAACCACACTGGGCAAAGTTATATGTCTGCCTGTGATTATGAGGCATTTTCTCCAGACACAACTGAGAAATTCCACTTGCACATTTATTCTTTCAAATCCCACATTACTTTAAAGTTTTGGTTGTTTCTTCGTGACGTTATTCAGTGGTAACTAAACAAAGTGATTCTTGAGTATTCACTGAGCCATCGATTTGAAATTTTCTTTAGTTACTGAGTAGTAAAGATGCCACATGTATTCGGAGTTTTACAAGTGTTTTACTCGTAACACCGTTATGACTGAAGCAAGCCGACCCATTGAAATCAGAAGTCAGAAACGAAGCAGTTCAAAGATATTTTTGGAAGGTTATCAATGTATCCTGAAGCGTCTAGTCTAAGCTTGAAGATGGCACAGGCATTCAGTGTTTGACAACGCTTTTACCAGCAACACCTTCTAATATAATTCGTTCCCACCAAGAAAAATCAAAAGACAGAGTCGAGGAGGTCGGAAGAGTGTATTTGGCGATTGCCAATATATCGGGATCCTCTGATCTAATCTGGCTAGCGATTGCGGTAGATGTTGAGTACAGCGTTACCACACGTCATCTGGTGCGGATGCATGACCGAGCGCCTTCAGCTAGGTGAGTCTACTAAAACTAATCTGGTCAGCATCCAACGTCGAAAACTTACAGAGCTATTTATTTTGGGGACTTATTTACCGCTACAAGCTGTTTGACAATTACATGGGATGCGTTGCTAGGCTTACCTTCTCGTGATCTGGTGTGGATGAATGGCTGAGCACCTTCAGCTAGGTGTGTCTAATAAAACTATTGGTGTCAGCGTCAATGTCGAAGACTTTCAGAACTATTTATTCTGGGGATCAATTTACCGCTACAATAATTCCTATTTCATGCGTAAAGAGTATTCCTCCTCATAAAAAATTTGCTTTTAAAGTGGGCATAAACATAACTGAAATAGCATCATAGTGCTTGATGATGAAAAGCAAGTGAAACTACATTATGAAATGTGCATTACGTTTTTTGTTTGTTTGCACCACTTTTTGTTCATCGTATGTACTTGATGTAACAGTCGCCTTTTCATATTTGGTGAGACTGTTTTCTGTCGCAAGTCATGATCATTTAGTTTTTTCAGCTATGTAAACGTTTTGTGCTTCTCCCATTTTGCAGTAGTTTGACTTTAAAACTGCGATTTCATAATATTAACTTTTATTTATGTATAATTCCATGTTATCTACATCATATCAACAGGGAGTTGCCTTGTTTTCTTTGTTTATAGTTCACAAAAACATCTAGTTCACATTATTTCTTCATGGTTCCGACTATTTAAAAATCCAGTGTCTGAAGAACTTCCTTATATGACTGTAGTCTAAGTTTTTGATGTTGCTACCCACTAAACATTTCCAAGCTCAGCTCAGTATTTCAGATCATTGAATTTCATAAGCCTGTGCCGTACTGTTATGTCATTCTGACTAAGATACAGCATTTTATTTGTTTATGACGCGTCGTGTAATGATAAGTTTTGACATAACTAGTATGTTTTGCCTGCTATACTTTGAGGTTTATTCTAGTAAAACATTTGTAGCAATAACAAGATTACTAAAAACAAAAAGGATGTCTGAGTATTTTGTTGTACGACAGAAAAACTGCACTCCAAATAATTGTGAGTTACTTTTACTTTTCGGTTCAACACTTGTTGTACTTCCCAAATCGTTTTGATGTCGATAAAAGAGAAGGAATTTATATTGAGTCGATGATTACTTAGTTTAGTGTACATTATGACTTCGTCATATCTTAGGTTATCCGTCTTTTGTAAATGGTAGTGTTTTGCAGGCTTAGTGACGATCTGATCACATGAGTGAATAATATTCACATTGGAAATATCCCAGTATAAAGTGGTGTTGGTAAATGACAAAACTATTGAACCAACGTTCGTGGTACTTTGATAACCGTATGTCAAAAGGCTAGCCAAAAATACTAATTTATCTCACTAATAGCTCGGAATTGACACTGTATTTTGCAGCAAAGTCATTTGTTCTGATCATACTGTAGAAACTGCAAAAATGATAATACTCAAGACTTCTTCATGTGTACTACACTTTACAGTCTAGATGACCAACTTCTCTCTACCGTTTAATTAATGCTATTGATCCAATACATTTTTTGAAGTTGCTCGTAAATCTTAATTAGTCAAAAAAGTAAGTATAAGCATTTATACATCATTCAGTCGATTTAGTTTGGTGGGGCATCTGAAAGTGTAATCAAGTAATTTTTTAAGCTTAATATATTGTAAACACTTGAAATATTAGTTACTTTTGAGTTCATGGTATTGGTTATAAGTCAATGTTATTTGAATCAGCCTCCGATTTTGAATACCTTACGCATATATTTATTTTAGACCCCTGATTGACTGAGTTGCTGTCAGCTAGCGTAGAAGTATATTTTTTTAATCGTAACACTGGCTATGTAAATAAATGTCTCCGGACGTATATAAGCAATTGTTTTTTTATTTTTAAACCAAGACTTTTTGTGGACTGGTTTTTGGACAGTCGCAACGGTTTGCCTGTGTTTACTTATACTTTTCTCAATATCTTTATCCTGATACAGCCCGATATATTTCGTTCCATAATCCTTTATTTGTTTTAAAATACATTGGAATTTTTAACCTGTTAATCTAATTTATGATATTACGAT
Source organism: Schistosoma haematobium (assembly GCF_000699445.3). Taxonomy (NCBI): domain Eukaryota; kingdom Metazoa; phylum Platyhelminthes; class Trematoda; order Strigeidida; family Schistosomatidae; genus Schistosoma; species Schistosoma haematobium. The sequence goes on from NC_067195.1 coordinate 40,558,089, forward strand.
TCACCCGTTTCTATCTTAATATAAAACTTAACTTTTTGAGCAAGAACTTATTTGTACAAGGTCCTAAATTGTTTATGACTGACCGATCGGTAATGTACCTGTCAGTTTATTTTTACTACGCTTCTTGGATTATTTAGTCTTAAATGTTCGTAAATGCATATAAATATTACTGTATATTAGAGTAAAGCCTGATGAGGATCTAATCGAAAACAATATTGTTCGCTTATATATGTTGTTCTAAAAATACTGAGTCTATGATGCTCTTTATATATCATCAGTTTAGGGAATTTCATGCCGTAAAATATATCTTAGGTATCTTAGACCCTAAGTATTAATTCAGTCGCATCATCTAAGAAGAGTAATCAAAGTTCCTACGTTTATTGTTGTTGTTACTTAATTTTCATAACCCTGAATAAACTGTTTTTGTAGTTTCACACTCTTAATACGACTGTTTTAGCGGAAATAAAAATTTTTTCGAATCAACTCAGAAATACTGTCTTTCTTGATAATTGCATTTATAAACCTACAGATTACATAGGTAAACACACATTCCCTCTTTTTATTCACCGGGAAAGCAGTCTAATCTATATGTCCACAAATAACCAAATAATTTAAAATCTGGTTACTAAACGTGAAAAGTGGTTATTTATAGATAGATCTCTTTCTCTTACAAGTAGTGGAGAAAGATACTGAAACGTTTTATCACTCAATAATCAAAGTACGAATAACGTCAATTCATGTGAAATGTTTCTACTTAAGCACATATCTAAGACACTTCTATTGACATCAGATATATCAAAAACGAGTAATTCAAAGCGACCAACCTTTAATGTGCCTTTTATATTTCTCCATGTTTATCATAAAATGAGCTAATTGTATACTAAAGGTTTGTAATGATAGAATTTTGACAGTTTGATATAAAAGGTAATGAAAAAGCACAATAATATATTGAAAGATTCTTTACCGTGCAGTGTTTCTTTTGTTTGTTGGTAACATGATACTGACAAATAGCAGACGATTACTAAAATTAAGATTTATTTTGAACTTATTATACTCCTTTTGCAGTGTTATACTGGTAAGTACCTAGATATATGCTGTTCCTGTCTTAAAAGGTTTAAACTTTTTTTCTTTTCTTTATCATAAAGAACAGTTTCGTAAAACAGTATAATATTTAGGAGTAGATGTTTTAGCCTTCATCCCTTCTCAATGAGAGCACAACAGATTGACAGCCAATCAACAACGTGGATTAGGCCTAATCTATGCGGACCGCCAGTGCTTATGGATCAAAATACTTCTCAAGTTGTTCCTTCACATTTAACAAACTCAGGTCATTCGCAGCAAGTTATGCTACAGCACCAACAACAAAGAGGTTCTAATCCTGTTTTCCAAAGCCCCTTAAACGTTATACAAGCCGGACCAGTCAGATCAGGCTTGCAAAACCCCAGCCTTATTTCACCAAATCCAGCCTCCTTGGGATTTAGACGACTATTAGCGGAGATGCGTAAGTCACTATATATTTGGTTTATTGTAATAACTGCTTAACACATGAATATTATAAACAAGAAACTTCGAGCTTAACGGCCTTTTATGGAGAAACATGAATAGTAAGTGTTGTCACAAATATTATCTGGAATTTTGGAATAAACTTTAGAAGTGCTGTAATCTTACTAAACAAAACCGATTTCAAAGACCTCTAGTTATTTGCCATTTTGCCATAAAGAATCATATTTAAGCAACTGCTGAAAAGACTAAACAATTTTGAACAAGAAAAGTAATGGGAAACCATTTGAGAGTACTTAATGTACATTGAGAAATTTGAAAAAGAAATATGATGAAGAGAAGGGGATTGAATCCCAACGGTTTGATATTTCAACATAAACGTAATCAAATGCATTAAATACACATGGTTTTTGATAAAGTAGCACCTGTAGATCATTCATGAGGTTCATAATTTGGTGATGTATGCTGATATATGTCAAGTACGTTCAGTGCCAAAGTTGATTCTTACTTACACTTGCTACCTCTCTTGGAGTAGCATAGACTGCTTACCACGATTCTACAACCACCTCCGTTCTTGGATCTCCCTTTCGGTTTTTTCCCATGTCCTTTCCAACTTCAGAGCCTTTTCCTTATTTCCTCTTCGTCTGAAAGTTTTTTATTTTACCCAGAAGTAGACTGTTGCTGATGATATTCGGCCAACAGATTTGGGATATCTTGCGTAAACAATGTTTTATGAATACCTGTACCACTTTGATGATGGCTTTAATAGTTCTCCAAGTTTCGACTCCGTACAATTGGACTGTCTTGACGTTTGTATTGAACATTCTGACTGGCGTTGTTTGGCGCTGGGTCTGAGTCCCATATATTTTCCAGTTATAGGAATGTTGGTCCTCTCTGCATTGTATTTTAAGACCTTCCTTTTCCCGTCGTGCATGTTGAGGACCACTGGTGTAGACACTCCTACTACACTGGCTGTTTTCACCTGCATTTGTTAGTGTGTATGAGATATAAGAATTAAGTCATCTGAGAAGTTCAAACTATAGCCACATCCAAGACGTCCGTTATATCCAGTACTCCCCCTGAGATGCGGTGGTCGTCATAATCCAGTCAACCACCACAATGAAGCGAAAGGGCGAGTAAGCAGCCTTGTGTGACACCGATCTTCACTTGAAATGCATCTGTGAGCTGTTCTCCGTGGACGACTTTGCACTTTAGCTCGTCGTATGAATTCCGTTTGATGTTGATGATGTTTACTGGTGCACCCTAGTGTCGAGGAAAATTCCATGAGGTTAACCTGTCCACATTGTCAAATGATTTATCATAGTCAAGAAAGTTGATGTATAGTGATAAACTATATTTCCCTACTAGTTTCTTCGTTGTATCTCACAGTTGTCTCCTATTTTCTCCTCTTGCTGATTTTTCTCTGTCACTGCTAGGTCTTCCATGTATTCTCGCTTTTCGGTTCTAATGCTCATCTTCACTTTCGTCTTCGCTTGTGTGTTCGGTCTGTGTCTCGGTCTTCTCTCCTATTGTCCGACTGCTACTGATTGCCGATTTCTTGTTTTTATCTTCTTGAATCCTGTTTTGATAGGGTCTCGATGGAGATCCATTGCTTCTTGAGGCTTACTACCTCCTGACACGTTGAAGTTTTTTGATCCCTTTCCGATTGTTCTCCATGATAATCTCGTCTTCTTTGAGTAGATCTTGAAGGATGGTAAGGTGTTACTGAAAACAATCTTGATTTCGTTGAGTTTGTTAGTATCTCGAAGAAAGACTATATTAAACATTTGTAATGCTATTTTTCCAGTTGTCCAGTGCATCTTAAGCTTCAGTTTCACCCTGGCTACAACCAGGTGGCGACCTGAAGTTATGTCAGCTCCACTCTTTGTTCTAGAGTTTTCCATAGACCTTCTGAATTCTTCAGTGATACAAATGTGACCAGTTTGCTTCTACGTATTGTGGTCCAGTGAAACTCATCTAACTTGTATATATGTCATTTAGTTGAAATAGTGCCACTTACAACAATGTCGTTGATAGCACATAGCTTTGCCAGTCCCTCACCATTCTCCTCCTCTTTCTCCCAGTTCATGTCGCTCCATGATATCTTCAGACACAGTGTTATCCATACCGACATTGATGTTCAGGTTCACCATCATCAGAATTGCCAGGTCTTTGCATTGGCAGTTCTCTAAGATTGACTGCAGCCTCTCATAAAACTGATCCTTATCATCTTCACTGCTGTCATTGATGGGAGAGTAGCGTTCGCCGACATTCATTGTAATCCCCTCCTCCTTTGTTTTGAGGAATGCTTTGATGATTCTCATCTTATAAGTGCTTTTCATGCTTGTTTGAAAACGTCGACCCAACTCCCTGTGTGTGCAAGGCGTTTTGTTCTTCATGGTCAGAGTACAACAGTATATTTTCTATCGAGACTGGAAGGAATGGGTTTCGCACAGAATCATAAACGTTAAAATTAGGCTAGAATAATCCAAGCTGTCTCATAAATGTATTTTAAGCTCTACTAGATTATCTGGTATATCAACTAACATAAGTTTTCAGTTCTCATTTGGTGATCCACATTAAACTGTCTCATTCTCAAGTTGTCAGTAAACTGAGTACAGTCACAATTTGGTTAAAACTCCTAAAGAAGAAATAATAATTAATCTAAAAAAATTTCCAACTTAGCTAAGATGTCATCATTATTTACAATAAAGTTTTCAAAACACATTCTGTTGGCGGCTAACACTATTAGACAATAGACTACATCCACAAACGTTAACATTTGTTGGGTTTCAATGTGAAATCGTGGACGATTATAGTCAGATTAGTGCTCATGAAGTTACGTGTTGTTAAGATGAAATATTTACTGTAAAATAACAAACGACAAATGACATAAGACTACTGTTAATTTAAGCCAAAATTACATATCGTTTTTGTTATCTCATAAACAAGCCAGCATCATCAATCAACGAGGGGAAATTCACCTAATTACCACTTGAGAGGTTTTTTATCCAAAGTCAAGTTCAACATCAGTGTGAAGAAATTAATTCCCAATTATTAGAACTGCCTCCTCCAAGTGTCCTTTCAAACTTGGGGCTTGCTTCTCTGATCTTGCTAGCCAACTTATTATTTCCAAGTAAAGTAGTATGTCCTTTTACATTTGATATTTCCAAATGATTTGCACTGACTTCCTTTGTGAAACGTCGTTCAGTAAGTAATGAGTAAAATTCAGCAGTCTGAGAGTTATTTTCACTAAAGTTCAGACTACCAGTAAATGTATTGAATGCAAGTCTTTCTGTACATGACCTACTCAGTAGTATGTGTCCTTGATATATAGATCCTGATTACGACCAAATGGTTATTACATATGCGAACACTATCCATTAAAGATCATGACTAATAGGTTTGAAATAAATGTCCTCACTGTTCAATGACAAATTTCAGTTTTTAATGCGATAGTATTACAATAAACAGTATCCAATATATTGTATGCGGAGAATCAATTGAAATGAAGTACTAAATTCCAGTCGACACTAAGTCTGATTCAAATATTTTGCTTAATCAGTAGACAAAACTTTACACAGAATCTAGCCACTATTTTAGAAAAGTTTCGTAAACTTTGTGTAACTTTTAGTTTCCACTTATCTGATGTATCTTTCAACTATCCAGATTGATTTGTGATGTTATCCATCTAACGTATTTAATTACATATGCTATTGAGCGTGATTTTGCACGTGGCACAGGGAATATGTTGTATATAAATACTTCATATAGTAGACAGTATTCCCTCTCTATGTGTTTGAATGTATCACTATAAGTGCTTGTTACAACTGAATAAGATATAATCAATAGATTTTGGTATTTCTATATTATCCTTCCCGAAGGTCATGTCTGTTTCACTATGAGAACCACTATATGGTGTGTTGATTTGAATTTAGACTACACAGATAAAACAGCAAAACAGTCAATCTTACTCTTATAAGTTGTAGTATTCCTGGATGGTTAAGAGTTTGTTGTTGTTTCCATCATATGTATAAAGGACGACATCAAGCGTTCGGTTTTGAAAATGTACTCATCACAGAACCTAAAGGTAGTGTGTTCGAGCCCCCATTGGTTCGTAGGTGTCCTCTTGTTAGTAGTGTAGAAATAGTAAAAACGACTATCTTACGCTTTCTGATATTTAGTGGTTCTTAGTAATGTAGTGTGTGCTACTTATGTCGACAGACATAAGTAATATGTAACACCAATCAGAAGTGGAATGCTTGGTAGCAGAAAGTTGAAAAGATCAAATTGAAGGGAGTGGGAATGTAAACAGAGAGTATTTGTAATAGCAATGAAAGAATGATGGAGTTTAGGACAATTGATAGGAGATTTCCAAGTAAAGTATTTAATGTATGGTTTTCAAATTGTACCAAATAACTCTGTAATTTTGAGTTAGATAATATTTCGATTTTCCCTACTTCGGATCTCGTTCACTTTAATACCAGTTTGTAATAAAATTTATCTTCCCAACTAAATTTTCCCGATGAAGTTACTTGCGAAACGCACCATTTATCATTAAAAACTTTTTTGGTGCAAATTCGCCAGCTGCTCAAAGCAATTGATTTTAGACTTTGTATATTAAATATGAAAGGTCACTTAGCACCGTAAAAGAGGATCAGTCAGTTTTAGCCAAACTTTAAAATAGTATTCTATCATATAAAACGTAGTCATTTTGTGGGACATCTTGTTACATTTGAAGTTTACAGTATTCAATAGGTGTTTGGCACAGCTGGCATTCCAACAAATCTCTGGCGAATCAAATCTTTAGTTTACTTACAATTTTAAGTTGATGTGATATATTTTACTAATGCACGCCACTGAATAAAAGTAGCCCAGAATATATGACGTCTTCCTACGGTCACCAGTGATAACATAACGTCCAATCCATTTATATAGACACTGAATCAGCTGGACAAGTAAACTGCTTAATAAGTGATACGGTGTAATATACAGAAACTATCAAATTCTCATGCATGACTTTGTTTTTAATTTAATCTCATTTGTGTTAGTGAACCTAAATGTAATCCACATAGATTAATAAAGCTTTAAGTCGTGAGTTTCAATGTAAGCAGATTTTGTAGACATTTACAAAGATCCATTTATCAGTAAACCATAAACCCAGTAGCCAATATTCAACAATACAGACCATATGATATCCCAAATATTTGGAATAAATTCTGATTAATGTTTGTTACATAGTAAGAAGGAGGGCTAAATAAAATAAAACGCGGTGAAAAATCTTTTCGAGATATAATATAATGTTCTGGATACACGAGGAAGGGTTAAAAGTAATGCATTTTAGTTGAAAAGTTTTTAACTTACAGCTAACTTATATTCAGAGTGGGAAAGGATATAAATTTCGGAATGTTTTGAAACATTGCACTTAGCTGTCGTCATCAATTCATGATAAAATATATCCTGTCTTATCTTAAAGTTTTGTGATAGTCGCTTTGAAATATCTCACAACCGACTGATATCCCAGAAGTTTTACTACTAAGAATGCTTGGCATACTTCTGGTTGTTAATTTGCTTCTCACTGAACATCTGTATCCCAGAAAGATAGATCTTAATGTTTAGCAGTATGAATAGAATGAACAACACTACGTTCTTTTGAGTTGAACAAAGTTGGTGCTTCTCAACATACAAAGACCACAAATTAAGTAGCTGCTTACATAATCATTTCGACTAATTTTTTGTGTTCCAAAAAATGTGTCTGTTAACAAATGTGAGTTAATAATACACTCAATAAACTTAATTCAAATACTTTATGAGAACTATTAGGTCCTTCTTGAAACAAAGAAGAGAAAAATAAAAGTGTAGAGGAAATACGGACTTTTATTAGGCTTCCAGCTTTTTTTAGTCTCCTTAATTGGGTTCATTATAAACACTAGTAATATTTCAGAAAAATTGAATTTGTTTCGTTGATCAATGCAAATTCTATCCTACTGCTGGAATCTATGCCTCATTTACCTTTTTTTTTTCAAATCTTGTTTCAGTTTATCATTAGTGACTCATTTTTTAATCCAGTTATAAATTAACCCACCTCTTTCCATGCTGTTTGAAATTTTTATGCTCATGAAAACAAGACAGCTTTACGAAAGTATAAAAAAGTGTATAGAAACGTCATCTTTTGCATTTCTTATGTCGATACGTATTATTTAGTGCCAGATTCTTCAACAGTTTTATTCATATCTACTGAAATTAAAAGTTTCCTACTTGGTCATTTTATCCCTGTTGTTAACGTTGTTTTAAAGGAAATGTGTGTAAAAAAGTTTTGTTGTTTGGTCAAGGATTGAGGGAATAACGTTCACACATTGATTACTAACTCTATACTAACTCAGGATGAAGTTGCCTATGCTTTATTACTTCATTACAGTCAGGTCAAAAGCTCGGATGCATAAATTGTTGTCAACACGCTTTTGTCATAAGCTGTCTTTAATATAATATAGGTTTAAAATACGCTGACGTATACGGTTTCTAGATAGAATGTAATTTACAAAAACTAAACAAGTACTTGTATTAATCGATTAGATTTCATCTAAGAGTTAATTTATCCGGTGAATTTAAGTTGTCTGTCTGTTTATCAAAAATATTTGTTTACTAAATGCTTGACTAATCCTTTCCCAATGTACTGTTTTCATTTTGACTTTTAGGTACCAAGCAGTTTGATTCCATCCGCTTTGCAGCTTATCGTACTGCGAGCAAGCTTAGATTTATTCAGCAGAGAACATTATGTAAGTTGAATATCGTGTCAGAATTATTTACTTAACTAAAATACCAATCTTTTCTATCCAATTGTCGTTAGAACTAGAAAGTTAGTGACATTTCTAAAATATAACGGAAGGAATATAAACTTTGACTGAATTTTTAAATCTCACTGAATGGTGTTAAAGGAACCTGTGACAATTGCTAGTTTTGCTGTTTTTGTCGTGCTATTATAAAAAGACAATGATTTTCTGAGTTTAATTATAGTCAGTCGAGATGTATGTATTAATCATGTGTTTTGTTACTATGATGATGAAAAGGCTTCCAGTATTACTTTTCTACCTGTCTTTTATCTCAATACCACCAAATGTTTAGGCTAATCTGGTATTTCCAATCAAAGAATAAAATAATTAAGGATTTAATTATGTAAAAAACCTCAAAAGAACACTGTATTTCACAGTTTGATGGAAAAAAATTATTTGGGATTTCCTGGGAAAATGTGGGTTAGTTTGGAAAATGAATATGAAGAAACCTAAATATTCACGATCGCAAAAATTAATGACACACAACCATGACCGAATGCATACTCTATAAAGCGGGTTTTAAATGGTTTATGAAAGTAGTTGGTAAACATGTAGTTTACTTTAATAATATTTGCGTTATTTCAAAATGATTTCTTGACGTAACAGTTCCTTATACAAAATGAATATACACATAATAATGATTTCCGCCAACCACAAATGATAGCAGTAGCAACAGTTTGTTAATGACTTGAAATTTCGATGTTGACACTGTTTAAATTCTAGTGAAGCCAGAAAATAAAATTATGAGTTACACATTTATGAAAAATTCATTGAAACAGAAATTCAGCAGCGTTTATTTCATTAATTAGGATTTTCGGGAACAATTTTCGACTGCACAGGAAATAAACTAGAGGCATTACATTATCTTACTGTTGTTGTGAAAGAAATAGACTTGCTGAGAGTGCGCAGTAGTTAATTGAATAATTTCTAGTAAGCTGTGGTTTAAAGATATTCCACTTGTTAGTTATACCTTTTAATCCCCCTACATCTATCCTATAGACAAGTGTTAGTGAATTTTTAATTGCCTATGATTACTAACTGTTGTCGAAACTGTAAGATCCTTGAATGAATAACATCCATATATACAAATGCAATTTATAAGGTTAAATATGTTCCGGATCAAAATAAATTATTACAGGCTATTCAGTTGCATAAAACCCCTATGATTTATCGTAAAAATGCTAAACATTTATGATTGTTGTGTAATTATGATTCACTTGCCTGTGAATTATAAATCACCTAAACTTTTCACTAGTAACTTAAGATTCTCATTCATTTTTTCGGTTAATTTTTTAAATAATTATTTTATAATTTGTCAATCTACCCAACTAAGATTAAAGTTTCAAGAAACTTGAGTCATCAAAGAGAGTAAATTAGGAATATCAAATCTATGCATTTAAAAGTGAAGTAAACCCGAAGAATTGTAGCCATCACCTTATAATATAAACCTAAACATTACATTTGCCCACTTATACTAAACTTAGTTTGTTGTAAATTAAATCAGGAAAATCCTCGCTTTTACATGCTTCGCTGTTCATGTCTCCCTTATGCACAGATTATCATTTTTTTTCAATTTTCAAACAAACATCCTATTGTAGTTTAGTATTCATATTGGTTCATCACCCTTCACTAGTTAATTCAGAAGACGAATTCGATGATGATTATTCATTTCAAAAACGTTTTCACCATAAATAGTGAATATGGTTTGGAAGATTAACTAAATCTAGTGAGTATATAACACATTTCTCTTGTCACTTGAAACGTTTCATCAGTGCTTATAGCGAGACAAAAACTAGTAAATTCATTTTAAGGTATTGAAATGAAAACCTATTCATTAGCCTTCAGACTTACGTTGACAACTAATTTTAAAATGAACGTTAATGCCTACACATATCGAATGTTTGCATTGGTGTATTATTTGCTTTTCATGATCAGAACATACGTCATAAAATATTCGTCTGATTTTCAAATAATAACGATTTCATTCCTGAATGTTGTGTTTAAATCTGAAAATTTTTAATCAAACGGAGATTTTTCGCTGTTATTGATGCATCTAAACACAGCATTAACAAGACAATTTTACAGTAAACAATGATTCTTTGGCATAAGATTGAACTCGATTTGATAAGTTTAAATAATTTAAACAGTTAATAACTGATATGAAAATAAGGTATCCATCAATAAACAAGAAATTGTTTAAGACTTCAGTTAGGATAAAAATACTTGAAAGATTTCTTAATGTTGAGTTATGTGCAGGGATATTGTCAAAGATAAGTTTGTCTTGCAAAGAAATAACTAATTAAGAAAGAAGAAATTCATTCTATACTGAATTTATTATTGTTTTTGAAAAATGAAGAGAAAGAAACTGTGGTGTTTACTAATGTTACTAAGGTAGATAACTATTGATTCTGTTTTCACCCTCTTAACGTCTTTGAGGCTAGTAAATACGAATTTGAATGCTGAATTAACACAAGTATTTTGAATTTGCTTTCTGAAATATAATTTATCCAAGGATGCAGCATCTGAGTTTTAACACTTAATTTACTTAACATTTACTTTTAATTAAAAGATCTATTTAAACTGAGAACATAAAATCATTTACTTAAAAGTATTATTTATCTGACAGATCAAATACTGACAGTTTGTATAGTGACACATTTTGACCAGCCTAATTTTTGAATTCTGAACACAATTTGTGTTTAAAAAATGTTGTCGTGTAACTGTGTTTCTAAGTAAGTGAAAATGATGCTTAAAAATACTTATGCTTCCAAGTATTCAATTAAATGACACTAGTAATATGATGTGACCGCAGCATTTAATGGATATACTTTGTATAATGCAGTTCATTCGTTATTTCCTCCAATTTTAACATAAATTACTTCTGATGTGAATGACTGTGATTCAAATTAGTTACTGTTCAGTTTGTTTGCTTTTATTGTGATCTTTCTAATTTACGAATATTTTGTATTCAGTGTATGTCAATATGTCATGGTGTCTTCAAACAATCGCTCATATGGTACTGATTAATCTAGTCGTTCAATAATAGTGACAGTGATTTTCCATGTTTACACTCTGTAACTATTACTGACCATTCATTTTGAATTTCTTACTTTTGAAACATGTTAACACAAGATCATGGGCCTTTGTATTGACTGATTACCTCACAGATCGAGGCTTTTATCAATTAAGAAACAGACATCAAGTTTACCGAGGATTCTGCATATCATTTTAAAATTGAGCAAACGAAATCCAAAAACTACGTAGAACCAATGATTCATTCTGTTTTGTGCTAGAAGTTAGATTCTAACGGGATCATACTCTTGCTTCCATATCATTGGTAGAAAAACTTTAGATTATTTTGTTATTTATGTTGTTGACTGCATTTTGACTAGCCCTTGTTGAGCATCCTGCATGAATTACTATTTTGTCATAAGTTATATAGAATATCTAGTCTGTAGTTAGCAAGGAAATCCAGAAGTAAAATGTTGAAATTACACAACTGTGATATTCCGAACCAACTAATTGCGTGAGTCTTGATCGGCTTCATAGTCTTTGAAACTACCGATAAGCAGCATAAATTATTAAAATAAACTGATCGTTCATAGCAAAGTTATCAGAATCACATCAACTACTTCTCAATGCCAAACAACAATACTGGGTTGCAGGTACATTCATCTGACGAGTACTAAGTGGGACGAAACTCAGATCTTGAATTACACTGCTATCCACAACCAATCGATTCTTATTTCCATTTTTCCAGAATGATGAAACCTTCTACCAGCTGAATATAAAATAAATGTATCACTTTTTAAACACTAAATTAAAGCCCGTTGAGTAGAAGCTATAAACAAGTGTCATAATTCCACAGTGCTCATCAGATGGAAGTATCTTTATTCCATGGAATATTGATGTTTTCCTAATATTTTAGGATCTTATCAACCATATGGTCAATCTTAGACTTTACAAATTTGTTGTTTTAGGCTAAAATTGACACAATATCGTTTGTAGTATTTTTCCAGTTTTTAAGCCTTCTGAAATTTTGTCAATTTATTTATTTTCAATATTATTACCTAACACCTAATTCAGAGTCAATGTCATTTTACCCATTGGCTAGAATCTATTCTTGATTTATAGAATATCATATGTACTGAGAAACGAAGTAGCAAACAGTTTTTTCCTAATAATTGAGGTTCCATTAAATAAAATTTATTTATATCATTTGTATATTTAATCATTTTGTTAATCGGGTATACGAATTAATTTCAAGTTCGATGTAGCTAAAAATTTCCAGGAGTTATAAGAAGTTGACATAATTATCGATTTCAAAATAACTAACTTTTGAATCTTTAACCCCTAACTTACCTTTATAGGAAAAATTTCTTTTCATCACAATATTTCTTTCTATTTAGGAGGGCAAATCAAATAGTTTTTCTCTTTTGGCAAACAATAGATAAAAACCTGAGTAGTAAGTGGAAGAATAGAAATGTAGGCTTTTTGATAGAACACACACACACACGCCTATATAAGAGGCGGTGGCTGATGCGAAAGACGAATTCTCACTTGCTATATTTTCATTGTTAGTATGGCTTATGTCTATGGCTTAAGTGTCAGTCCAACACTCTTTGTTTGTCGTTCTGATTGGAATTCCCCATGCTCATAGCCTGTGGAATGCATGTAGATAAGATTGTTTGTCTTATATTTGCTTGTCTCAATCAATATTATCAATAATCCTCGGTCTGTCCAATAAATTTTATGCTCAAACGTGTGTTTTTAGTATGTTATAAAATCATATTCGTGTTACAAATTATCCAAAGCTGGATGATACAAGAAAATCAGACGTATGTTACCAAAAATTATGATTGTAAGCAAAGTGGTGAATATATTAAATTGAGAACACTGATTTCAACTTTGAACTGGTTTCCCTAAAGAACTAAACGTAAGGACTAGAATTAAGGGAACTATACCTCTACGAATCGTAATCATACTAATGACTTTTAGGGAGAGAGTATTTGTAACATTGTATGAAGAAACATGTTTCAATAACTCTCGATTAATAAGTGAATATATTTATGATTTTGAAAACTAGAATAGTTTGAAAAATAGATGAACATAAGATTACTTATGCAGTTCAGAATAAAGAACAAATTTATGTAAAGATGTAGATTCTACATATCAGATATGGAAATACGCTCGATGATAAAATTAAGTAAGCGGGTATGGAATGCTGAATCAAAATATATCAACTTCAATCAAGGAATTGAAATCACACCCAGGTGTATTCAGATTCTGAAGATTCATAAACATTTAAATTACAGATGGGATTCTCATTAAGAACTATTATTTACCGTGTGACTAAACAGCAGGAAGAAAATAGGACAATCGCAAGTTCCACGAATCCATATCTACTGAATGTTAGTTTCATACATTTTTAAAAAAAAAGCTGTTTATAAGATAAATTTTATCTTCATCTATGCCACTGATATAATGCATTTATCTTGAAGGCAGAGCGATGTGACAAATAACGTTACTCTAAGTGTTTCTGTCTTTGATCTTACGGTGTTTCTTAATTAGCATATGTATATTTCACAACTAGCCACAGTAATATGTTGTATGATATTTTGTTCTGTTTTGTATCAGGTTGTTCGTCTACTTAGTAGTGATTTCTGTCTGACTATGAGCAAAATGTTGTAACTACGCAACTGTGATATTCCGAGCCAACTAAGTGCGTGAGTCTTTATCTGTTTCATAATCTTTGAAACCACTGGTAAGCATTATAAACTATTAAAATAGACCGATAGTTCACAGCAGAGCGATCAGAATTAAATTATCTAGTTTTCACTGGTGATCGAACAAGCTTGCAGTATGGCTACTTTATAGGAGTGCTTTAACACCAAAGTGCACTACCCTTTCTTCTGAATGCCTTGGACTGATCACCATGATACCCTTGTCTTTTTCTTCACTTCCACGGGTTATGAAACTTGTCTTAATGACAAACGACAACACGGATCAATTATAGATTCAGCTCTTCATCCTGATTGTCTTCAACCATTCAGTATCAAATCAAGTATCTGTGCTTGACGACTAAGGTAATTCATTCTTAACAGATTTATTTAAATCCTGGGTGCACAGACTTGTGTCCTTTTAACTGTAGTCTAAGCTGTTACGTCACCACTTTGAGAAACTATAAAACAATTCTGGCCACGCACTGATCACTAGAAGCCAATTAGACTCATCTGAAACTCGAGAAATATTTCAAAATAACTGGGATACCATTCCACATACTAGAAATGTTAATTGCCAAAAACAGATTCCAGGAACAACTGAGGTTACATTTAGGTAGTTCTGAAAACGAGGCAGACCCATATATTGCTTGGGAAGATATACGAACAGCTGTGGAAACAACAGCGACATCTATTAGTGATTTAAACCAAAGGGTTGCGAAAAACCATTGGATTTCTACTAAGTCTATTGCACTGATGGATTCTCGTAAACTCATCCCATCAGGCTCTGAACACAATGAAGAGCGAAAACAAGTCAGATGTGGGTTAACCAAAAGTCTGAGAAACAGCTGTGAAGTGGTGGGCAACAAAAGCAAGAGAGATGGAAAAGACAGCGGCTGTAGGCAACACAAAACAAATTTTCAGACTAGTAAAAGAAACTGGAACTAAGAAGTCAAGTGTGAGACGATCTCGGGAAAAGACACTCTTATCTGCTCTAAGCCCAGACGTCTAGAACGGAACATTTTAAGGAACAGTTCAGCTGGTCTTCAGCTATTCTACAACTAACCACCATTCTCTAACAGCCTGAATGGAACATTGACGTAGGTCCCCCGACTCTAATTGAATTTCAGAAAGCTGTAGCTAATCTGAAACGAGCAATATAAGCTAGTCCAGATGGATTGGCTCCAGATGTCTTTAAAATTGGTGGTCTAGATTTATCGATTGGGTTGACTAATATTTTAGCTAAAATCTGGGAGTTGGATGTAATTCCCTCCAACCGGTCGCAGTCACTAATTGTCCCAATATATAAGAAGGGGTCAAAGCCATCCTGCGATAACCATAGAGAGATTAGTCTGATTAATATGGCATCTAAAATACTATCCTCAATAATTATCGGACGCCTAACAAAGACACATGAACTGCAAACACGAGAGAATCAAGCTGGCTTCAGACCTGGTCGTGGATTCATCAACCACATATTCACCATAAGTCAGGTTCTAGAACACAGGCATGCTTATCGACGTCCGACAATGGTGGTCTTTCTTGACTTAAAAGCAGCATTTGACTCTTTAGACCGAGAGGTTCTGTGGCAGTGTCTGTCATTGAAAGGCGTACCTCAGAAGTACATAAACTTAGTGAAGGCTCTTAACTCGAACATTACCAGTCGAGTCAGAGCTTATGGCGAACTGTCATCTGATTTCGTAATCTCAAGTGGCGTCCGTCAAGGCTGTCCACTATCTCCATTTTTGTCCAACTTCATCATAGACCTACTGTTGGAAATAACGTTCTCGTCTTCTAAACTTTCAAAAATTGATCTCCTTCCAGGAGGTCCACTTATCGACTTAGAATACTCAGATGACATAGTTCTGTTTGGTGAAGACTGATAAAGTTCAGAGTCTTATGGTAGAACTGAGCAACAATGCCTGGATGTTTGAGATGCGTTTCTCCCTCTCTAAATGCAAGTTGTTGCTTTAGGACTGGCCTGCGTCAACATGTGAACGAATGATAGGGAGTGAAGTAGTCGAACGCGTCGACAACTTCACCTATTTTGGAAGTCCGATCAGCCCTAATGGGTTGGTGTCTGACGAAATCTCATCACGGATTCGAAAAGCTCGTTTGGCCTTTGCCAACTTACGTCACCTATGGCGAAGGCGAGATATCCGTCTACCAACTAAGGGACGAGTATACTGCGCGGCAGTCTGTTCTGTTTTAATTTACGGCAGCGAAACATGGCCATTAAAAGTAGAAGAAACTCGTAAACTACTAGTATTTGACCACAGATGCCTTAGAAATATTGTTGGCGTCTTCTGGGATCATCGAGTAAGTAATAGTGAGGTTAGACGCAGGGTATTCGGGAATGATGGTAAATCAGTTGATGAGGTTGTGAATCTTCATCGACTGAGATGGTTGGGACTCGTGTTACGTATGCCTAAATACCGATTACCACGACGCGCAATGCTAACTGGTGTTGGGGATGGTTGGAAGAAAGTTAGGGGCAGCCAAACCAAAACGTGGCATCAGTGCTTGAAGTCACTAACTTCTAGTCTGAGCCATGTTGGTAGATCCAGACTACTTGGTTGGGGTCCGCGTGACTATCGTAACCAATGGTTGGAGACTCTTGGTGACATGGCTCAGAATCGGTCCCAATAGTGTCAGTGTATACACTGTTTGTCTTCCCTTAAACGGTGAAGCTAAAATCGCTTTATATATTTCTTTTTCCAACCAATTCTTTCTTCCTGTACTATATTCTTATGCACAATCTTTCGTTTACACATTACTACTATTGAAGCAACTACTATGAATTTGGTGTTCATCTTGTTGTGCTAATGAGTTGTGGCAACTTGGACCGATGCATCTATGTGCCTGGTCCTACGTTGTAGCTGACTGACCGATTATAAATGTTGATAATAAACTTTAGGTGAAGAAAATGACACTGAATGCTAAAAAGAAATAATTTGTTTATCCATTTGGAATTTTTTCAACAGACTAAAAGACCTGCTTGTCTGATGAAAATAAACAAGGAGCTTCATTTTTGATTTAATAACATATATTTTGTATAGCTTACGTTTCACCTAGACACGTTTGCTATGTTGAACTTGAAAGTTTTTTGTTCTATAACTTACTATTAATCTCAGTCTGAAGTATTGTAAATGTAATGTAGTGAACATCAAGTAACTTTTATGAGGAACGTTAGTTTTTTACGTAATCCAATCTAAAGTATTTACTACAATTTGATTTGATAAAGAAACCGAAATCGATTTCTACTGTACAACCGATTATCATTCAACTGTATTATGTAATAATTTCAAGCATTATGGTTGTTTATGAAGTTCTAAATATTCATGAAAAATGTATTTTATCATAAGATAAATAGTTATGGATCTGTAATAAAACAGTAGTTATACACACTGATCATTTTGAATAGTCAGTGATTGCTGCTGATACAATTCCATGAATGGTAAATGATGATTCAATAGCTAACTCAAAGATGATACCCCTGTATATTGACTTGACTAACAGGTATCTACTTTTATCTATCAGTGGAAGGTGATATTCGCAGAATATCTTGAAGTTTTTTCATGTGACAGGCATGAGTGGTAAATGTTATCACGAAATCAAAATTTGTGGTAGATGATGACCGATGAAAATTACTCTTTTCACTGCTTACGCAATTGCTGTTTATATAAAAATAGGAAATGTTAAAAAAACAAAAACAAATAGTATACTAAATGTTCGTTAAGCTAAGTGAACGTACAAACCTGAAAAGTATCATTCAAGTTATTTATAGAGTGACTGGAAGATAAGAATTAGACACATTATTGACAAATACATACTGCACTCGGTGTAATCTGATTTTTTATTAGCATTTATACAAAAATTAGACAAACGTTGATCACCATCACAACTTACTTTTTACATTAATATATCCGTTTGTATCAACTGAGGATTTATCTGCTCTATAATGTGCCCTTTAAGTTATATGTCACTAAATACTCTTAATATTAAATACGTTTTATTGGTCTGTTTAACCTGCATGGTTAATGTTTATTGGCATATGTTGAACTGTATGACAAAATCCAATTGTGATCCTAAATTACCAACACATATTTCCTAACGAGGATATTCGAGAAAGACAATAAACCTAAAGTAGGCTTACTTAAGAGAATTTATAATGTAAAAATATATTTTGCTAAAAGGAATATCAAGGTTGCTTAATTATATTGGCTTTATTTATAAAGTCAGTGGAATATGCTGTCTGAAATACAAGTTGTTCATAATATCAAGAAAGCCTCTCCAAAGAATTTGGATATGTGTTTAGGGTTGTCGAGAGAAGTCACTTTTATCAAAATAACACTTTAGTATACGATTGTCAAAAGATCGCTTTTCAATATACATCTTCAACACACAGTTTTATGGTGTTGTTTAAATGCTTTTTTTCTTCGACTGGTGGGACTGACCTTTGATACCTTTAAAGTTCTGGTATTTTTTATAAGAACTTTTGTCTAAATTTGAACGAATATTTTCACAGTGGTTGGCCGCAGAGTCAATGCTAGACATTAAGAAGGGAATCATATTTGTGAAACTTTCAGCGATTGAAATTTAAGTAAATCCAACATTTTGCTTGGCAGCCTGGTGGAAGCTTTTTCAATGAAATTTAATCAAACATCCAAAATATCGACTATAAATATATGGTTCACCGGTTAACTGTATACTAAAAAAAGTCATCGAATCTTCTTAACAATGTTGAAAGTAAGATATGCTGCAATGAGTGTGACACATTTGATGTGAAAAGTGGGCTACGATAACAAGTGTATGTATAAGTGCATCTGATGTAATAAAAATTTCATTAACTATATATCTCCTGATTAGCATTTTTCGATTGTTACAGCAAGCATACTATGAAAATCAGTACACAAATAAAAGTTTGTGTTGTTATGTTGACTAAGCTGATTGTTCGCCATATATTCAGATGAACCAACCAAGTGAATAATTACTCGTCATCTACAGAAAATCGATTATACTTCAATGTTTGAAAACATTAGAGCACTTAATTGATGTTTATCGTTACTGTAAAGCTCCGCATTTTTTAAGTATGTTTCTTAATGCAGGATGTTTAAAATAGTCTGAGGGGAAGTTGAAACAAATAACACTTGAGACAAATGTCTTAAAGCTTAACTAACTTCAGAAGCAACAGGTAAAATAGTATGTTTTAGGTGTATTAAAATGCTTGCAAAATTACGATAATATTGTGAATTACTTATTACATGTGAATTCGTGCATTGAATTTAATTTACAGTAAAAAGTGTTTCAGATTTACAATTTATTTTTTCACTTCAAATTATTTTCAGCTCATTTATTGTCGTTTGTTGTTGTCATCTAATTTAAAGTTGTCTGGAATATATTTTGAATAACATTTGTATTATACTTTCGGACGTCATTCACAATAATCTTTGTTACTATCCTGTCTTCGAGTGAATGTCTTTTTTTATCAATGATTAACTTATTGATAATGGTTGTCATGTTAAGCTCTAAATTATTTGTAATTAGAAATAGTTTTAATATTTCTTTTATTCTGATGATTAGATTCATTCATATGTCTGAAGTCAAATATGTTAGAATTTTTTAGGTTAGAAACTTTGGTAAGTAAGATGAATATACTTTATGATAGACTGTTTTACACAGTTAAATTTATTACATTAACTACTTTCATATTGAATGTAGGGTGATAGCTCTTTCTAGATTAACAGTCACCCTACTTATCTATGGAGTGAACACTTAGAATTTTGATGAAAAGAAGATAATATAATATTTTTTCTTGAAACTATGAATTAACAATATTCTAAAAATGTTTTCATGCAAAAAGACTGACTTTCTATATGAGCTTATTCAGTACTAAACAAAACACTTTCAATATTAAGAAGTACATAAATCTTTATTATATAAGACTGATAATTATCTTCTGATACGTCTTTCCAACGTAATCACGAAACAGTTGGAACAAATGAAAGTTCAAATCTAGTTGAGCTTATGATAAGAATCTAGAAATTAAATAAAAATTTAAAGTGAAAACCTGACTATCTAGACATTTGTTTTTCCAATTGGCGTACGACTACTATGATTTCATCATAAACAATCAGGCAAACTACTAATTTTTTTCTTATTTATAAAATAATTTTCATAATATTGACTTTATCAATGTAATCACTTTCTTTTAAGTGGAAATAAATCATCTCAGAAAGATATCTATGACCAAGAATCTTCTTTTTTTTCAAAAATGTAATGATTCTTAATATTAATTCTAACACAACTCA